>NC_042970.1:45205262-45571512 GCF_901001165.1 Salmo trutta
TAATAAGTAAAATACTGCTTAATTTAATTACATAATTGTGACCTGCGTCTTTTAACCAATGTATGTTAAAATAAATCATTTAGATCCAATAATAAAAACAGATGAACAGTTCTACAACTGAACATCAAGAATCAACAATGTGCCTGCCTTGACACAAAATGCTGAGTGATACGGCTTATTTATAATTGTAGTTCAGGGCTCTTTTACAAGGAGTAGGCTACATGTTTTTAAGTAGAAATGTAGAAGCACACAAACACATCTAGGAGTACAATGACAAAATGATCATGAATAAACGTTTTTGGGAATGATGCATGCCAGGGCCGGCCCTCCCATTAGGCAAGATTGAATTTGGGGCGGCATTTTGACAATTGGCTGCCTCCCTCCGGGCGCCCCTGATCGGCTGCTACACCGCCCGCGGCACCCCAGCCACCACCTCATAGCGTTGCTGCAGTTCCCGCCCGCTACCCCATTCCCGCTTCTCCCGAAGTTCAGTCCCACTATCCTTGGTAGCTATGGTGATGTGTGTGTTTATATGGGATTATCCAATTGTGAAACATTAACAAAAATGTCTCTGCCAATTCAATGATTGTGTTGTTTTTTTAATGTTTGTGTGTGACGAAGACGATTGGTGATTAAGGCAGTAGCCTAACCTAGCCTGTCAATGTTAGCTAGCTACTACTAGTGGATATCACTTTAGATAAAAGTCATCTATAGAGATTTGAAACAATTTGCTACCATGTCTAAGAGACAAAAAACTATCAGGAAGCGAATATTTCAAAAAACAAATGAGAAAAGAGGCACAGTCTCTAAACCAAAGACATTCCCTGGTGAAATGTAGCAGCGTGCAGCAATGTCCATCAGCCGGTGTGGAGAATGACAAGCCTCTGAGGACAGGCCATTCATTCACCGAGAAAGACGAGCCCCCCGTCCGCTGATTCTAGCAGCGAAGAGGGCAAACCGGAGGAGTCCGAGCCATGCACTTCCACCGATGATGACAGCTCTCTGGCTGGACAAGAACAGGTGGTCGCACCAGGCCTAGCCACACCTCCGAACAATGCCGGGGAAGACCCAACTATCTTGGACCCGGACTCAGATTCGTCGCTCCCCGTCCCCGATGACAGTGGTGGTGCTGCTGCTAAATCTGACTCCCAGACAGAAAACAGAAAAAATCCAGGGTAGTGGTCAAAATATATGAATGGATCTTTACGGGATATGTTAGTGCAGGCTGGGCCCCATCAGGATAAAGAAGGGTATTTCCCAAGAGATGAGGGGCAACAAAAGTTTTCGGTGGCCCACTACAATAGGAGGATGGCGAATGGGGAGAGAGTGGAGAGACCATGGCTTGTCTATTCCAAGCAAAACGATGCAAACTCTTTTCACACGAGCGCAAATCTGCGCTGGTCAGGGATGGAGCCAGGGACTTGGAAGAATCTGTGCCACCCTTCTCAGCTCGCATGAGAAGTCGCATGATCACCTAGATAGTTTGCAGAGGTAGAAGGTGCTGGAGATCAGGTTGGTGGCCACGCAAACTATTGATACCCAAGCCCCAAACGGGCTATTGACGGAGAGACTCTCCACTGGCAGCAGGTGCTGCAGAGGCTCATAGCCCTGATACGCGTAAAGGCCACTAAAGAACATTGCTTTACGTGGGACCACCGACAGGCTGAACGAGCCAAATAATGGGAACTTTCTGAAGTTTGTGGAAATGCTGGGTATCTTTGATGGAATCATTAAGGAGCATGTAAGGAGAATACAGTCCAAAGAACACACATGTGCAATACCTCGGGTAAAATAATCCAGAATGAAATCATTGACATGCAGGCACAAGTGATCCTGCCGACAGTGTGTAATGCGCACCAGACAAGAGCAAAACAGAGCAGATGACCACGGTGGTGCGGTTTCTTTCAACTGGGGATGATGGGGCAGTGCGCACGAGTGAGCACTTCCTGGAGTTTAGTGGACTACGTCCTAATCTCGCTCTCTCACTTGCTTTCTCTCTCTTTCTCTCTCTCTCCCCCCTCTTTCTATCTCTGTCTCTCTCAGACGATTTGATTTCAGGACCATGGACAGCTCCCGAGAGAACGCATCACTGACTGCAATGCAGCACCACAGCAGAGGAAAGAGGCCACTCGAAACGGAGACGGAATAAATACATTCTGATGTTGGACAATCAAATTCGATATGTAAATAAAGTAAATTCGTTAAGGCTGGGTCATTGACATAAAGCTTATTTTACACTGCTCCAGCGGAACGAGGCCCGCCATGCATTTATGAAGGCACTTGATTCTAAAGCTCAAACGATCTCACTCTTTTTTTACAGTTCTATAGGAATATTCAAATATATGTTAAATATGTTATATAAAAGTGTTATTTGCATTGTAATTGTAACAATTATGGGGTCGTACCATGCGTGATAACAGGTGGCATATTACTAATAAGAAATTCAGTTACCTACTATAGGTAGTTGGCTGCATAGTGATAGCAACATCGTACGATGGGGGGGGGAGTAAAATTCCCTTCTGCCTGGTAAGGGACCTCCTATATGTGCACCAACATTTATTATGGGCATAAATAATCATAGAATTACATATATAATTGGAGCACAATTATTTTATCCATAGATACTGTCGCATGCACTGATTAAATCCCTCCGTGTCTGGGAAGGGCTTGGTGTGTTTGGTTAAAACCGGGGCTCGAATTGAGTGAGGGTATCACATACCTTTTCTTAAAGAAAAGAGCAAAAAGGATATCTATTGTTAGCTTTATATTTTGAAATAAATACATAAAACATTTACAGATTATATTAAGCGTTCTATAATAATGCTTAACCTTGTGGTAGAAACAAGCTCTAAGATGCCCGCGAAAGACGGGACTCCAATGCATATGGGGATTTATTGATTCCTCTCTATGACAATCTGAAGCTGAGCTGCAGCCTATAATATTCTAGGGGATAAAACACGTTTACTTTGCTATGCTGTCCCTATTAAATTGAGCTTTTCTCTTTCTGAAAAGAGAAGATGTTTGTTTAATCCCAGGCATCTTTTCCGGAAGCACTTCTGTTGTTGGGTTATACAACGGACGAGTAGCCAGCAGTCGAAGCTTACATGTTTCTGTCTCGGCACAGCCTCTGTCTGTGAGGAAAGGTAACTTTTGAAAGTGCCATGCTTAGATTTCATAAGGATGTCTAAAATGTTATTATTTGCAAACAGCGTTGCAAACAAGACACTCCGGTTTGACATTGAGAAATATGGTAAGAATGCCTATTTCTCTGTCCATTGTCTCGCCTAGGGAGGCAGAACGCCCTGATCCATGCTCAATCAAGCACAATCATTAGGTGAGACGAAAATGTGTGGGCCGTTGCCGTGGTTACTTGGGCACTCGCTTGTCTGTGATGAAAGAAATCTTAGACTGCGATGTCTTCCTAGCAGCAGACAGTTGCAGCAAACTCAAAATTTCGAAAAACAACCTAGCAAATGAAATCATATTGCATGTGAACAAAACGATGTAACTGGCCAAGAAACACGAGCACAAAGTCACACTTTAGTAGCTTTTCTTGTCAATTCCACCAATTTCTACATGTGGGTTTTGGATTTTTTTTTAAGTCCCAAATGCTGTGTGACCATCCGCCAACGTGGCTGGTGAAATATCCATTGTTACCTGCCAATTACCAAATCTACCCGCATTTGGCGGGTGTTCATTTCCAACCCTGTCGTTAACATTTGGAACATAACCGAAAACCAATGTCATCACAAAGAGGAAAAAACATTTTTTAACTAGGGTTGGCCAATATACACTGCTCAAAAAAATAAAACGAACACTAAAATAACACATCCTAGATCTGAATGAATGAAATAATCTTATTGAATACTTTTTTCTTTACATAGTTGAATGTGCTGACAACAAAATCACACAAAATAATCAATGGAAATCCAATTTATCAACCCATGGAGGTCTGGATTTGGAGTCACACTCAAAATTAAAGTGTAAAACCACACTACAGGCTGATCCAACTTTGATGTAATGTCCTTAAAACAAGTCAAAATTAGGCTCAGTAGTGTGTGTGGCCTCCACGTGCCTGTATGACCTCCCTACAACGCCTGGGCATGCTCCTGATGAGGTGGCGGATGGTCTCCTGAGGGATCTCCTCCCAGACCTGGACTAAAGCATCCGCCAACTCCTGGACAGTCTGTGGTGCAACGTGGCGTTGGTGGATGGAGCGAGACATGATGTCCCAGATGTGCTCAATTGGATTCAGGTCTGGGGAACGGGCGGGCCAGTCCATAGCATCAATGCCTTCCTTTTGCAGGAACTGCTGACACACTCCAGCCACATGAGGTCTAGCATTGTCTTGCATTAGGAGGAACCCAGGGCCAACCGCACCAGCATATGGTCTCACAAGGGGTCTGAGGATCTCATCTCGGTACCTAATGGCAGTCAGGCTACCTCTGGCGAGCACATGGAGGGCTGTGCGGCCCCCCAAAGAAATGCCACCCCACGACTGACCCACCACCAAACCGGTCATGCTGGAGGATGTTACAGGCAGCAGAACGTTCTCCACGGCGTCTCCAGACTCTGTCACGTCTGTCACATGTGCTCAGTGTGAACCTGCTTTCATCTGTGAAGAGCACAGGGCGCCAGTGGCGAATTTGCCAATCTTGGTGTTCTCTGGCAAATGCCAAACGTCCTGCACGGTGTCGGGCCCTCATACCACCCTCATGGAGTCTGTTTCTGACCGTTTGAGCAGACACATGCACATTTGTGGCCTGCTGGAGGTCATTTTGCAGGGCTCTGGCAGTGCTCCTCCTGCTCCTCCTTGCACAAAGGCGGAGGTAGCGGTCCTGCTGCTGGGTTGTTGCCCTCCTACGGCCTCCTCCACGTCTCCTGATGTACTGGCCTGTCTCCTGGTAGCGCCTCCATGCTCTGGACACTACGCTGACAGACACAGCAAACCTTCTTGCCACAGCTCGCATTGATGTGCCATCCTGGATGAGCTGCACTACCTGAGCCACTTGTGTGGGTTGTAGACTCTGTCTCATGCTACCACTAGAGTGAAAGCACCGCCAGCATTCAAAAGTGACCAAAACATCAGCCAGGAAGCATAGGAACTGAAAAGTGGTCTGAGGTTCCCACCTGCAGAACCACTCCTTTATTGGGGGTGTCTTGCTAATTGCCTATAATTTCCACCTGTTGTCTATTCCATTTGCACAACAGCATGTGAAATTTATTGTCAATCGGTGTTGCTTCCTAAGTGGACAGTTTGATTTCACAGAAGTGTGATTGACTTGGAGTTACATTGTGTTGTTTAAGTGTTCCCTTTATTTTTTTGAGCAGTGTATGAATAAATCGAATATCGTGACATTTGACTTTGTCAATATATGCGATATATCATGATGTGCAAGACAATACTCTACTTGAACTTTACAAATAAAAATGCAGCAGTTTGATCAGTTAGGCCGTATCAATATTAACGTTTTAATAGCTTAGCAGACTCTCTTATCCAGAGCAATTAGGATTAACTGCCTTGTTCAAGGGCACGTCGGCAGATTTTTCCTACTAGTCGGCTCAGGGATTCAAACCAGTGACCTTTCGGTTACTGGCCCAATGCTCTTAACCACTAGGCTTCCTGCCGCCCTCAATCAATATGTTGAATATGTTGAAGCCATACTAAGATTATTTAATGAGAATGCGACTATAACATAGTAAATATGCAAAAAACTATGCAGAGTCTGGAATAATCTAGTCATTAACGGTACAAAACTATTATATCATACTGGCAGCTGGCAAGTGTCTTCACTGACATTTTCAACCTGTCCCTGACCCGGTCTGTAATACCAACTTGTTTCAACCAGACCACCATAGTTCCCCTGCCCAAAAACGCCATGGTAACCGGCCTCACATCTATAGCCATGAAATCCTTTGGAAAGGTTGGTCATGGCTCACATCAACACCATCATCCCAGACACCTAGGTCCCACTCTAATTCGCATACCAGCCCAACAGATCCACAGATGACGCAATCTCTATTGCACTCCACACTGCCCTCACAAACCTGGACAAAACGAATACTCATGTATGAATGCTGTTCATTGACTACAGCTCAGTATTCAACACCATAGTGCCCTCCATGCTCATCACCGAGCTCAGGACCCTGGGACTGAACACCTCCCTCCGCAACTGGATCCTGGACTTCTTGCAGGACGCCCACAGGCGGTGAGGGTAGGCAAAAACACATTCGTCACACTGACCATCAACACGGGGCCCTTCAGGGTTGTGTGCTTAGTCCCCTCCTGTACTCCCTGTTCACTCACGACTGTGTGGCCGCGCATGACTCCAACACCATCATGAAGTTTGCCTGATGACATGACGGTGGTAGGAATGATCACCAACAATGATGAGACAGCCTATACGGAGGAGGTCAGAGACATGGCAGTGTTGTGCAAGGACAACAACCTCTCCCTCAATGTCAGTAAGACCAAGGATCTGACCGTGGACTACAGGAAACTGAGGGGCAAGCACGCACCCATCCACGTTGATGGGGCTGTAGAGGAGCGGGTCAAGAGCTTAAAGTTCCACATCACTAAGGAATTAACATGGTCCATACACACCCACACAGTTGTGAAGAGGGTACGACAACACATCTTGCCCCTCAGGAAGCTGAAAAGATTTGGTGTAACCAGTGTGAAATGGCTAGCTAGTTAGCGGTGCGCACTGGTTGCGTTTCAGTCGGTGACAACCTTGAAGTAGTTGTTTCTCTTGCTCAGAAAAGAGCTACGGCTTTTGTGGAGCGATAGGTAACAATGTTTTGTTGTCATGTTCCGAGGGTCCCTGTTCAGAGGGACGGAAGCAATACTGTTAGATTGACATGAGCCCACAAATCCTCAAAAAGTTCAACAGCTGCACCATTGAGAGCCTCTTGACTGGCTGCATCCCCGCTTGGTACGGCAACTGCAAGGCACCCACATGGAGCTACAGAGGGTGGTGAGTACGGCCCAGTACATCACTGTGGCCGAGCTCCCAGCTGTCCCGAACCTCTATGCCAGGCGGTGTCAGAGGAAGGCCCAAAAAATGGTCAAAGACTTCTGCCACCAAAGCCATAGACTGTTCTCTCTGCTACCACATGGCAAGCGGTACCAGTTCACTAAGTCTGGAACCAACAGGACCCTGAAAAAATTCTACCCCCAAGCCATAAGACTGCTAAACAATACCGCTAAATAGATAACCAAATGGCGACCTGGACTACCTGCATTGACCCTTTTTTGCATCACTCTCTTGCACTGACTACATATGTGCACACATGCATACTGATGCCACACACACACACACACACTTTCATACTCACCACATACACTGCTACTTCTGTCTATTATCTATCCTGTTGCCTTGTCACTTTAACCCTGCCTATACGTGCATAGCTACCTCAATCACACTATACGTGCTTGTTTTGTCACATAAACTGAAATTAGGCGAAATGCATAGCGATTTCTGCACAGAGCTGCTTTAACTCTACATTGTTGGAAAAGGACCTGTACGTATGCATTTATTTCACTGTTAGTCTACACCTGTTGTTTACGACGCATTTGACAAATAAAACATATAATATCGCGATAGTTAGAGTAGCATGTCGTAGAAGGTCACCAACAAATATCGCCCAACCATAAATTGAACAAATACCTAATGCAACAATGCTGTCATGTTAGTAGGAGATATGCATCTTTCAAATCATTTGCCAAAGGATATAAAGCGCTCCGCAGGTCATCGTCGTTCACAGTTGGGAAAACGGCAGAGAGTGAGACAGGGAAGCGACAGCAGCGAAGTCCGGCATGGCAATACTTTGAGAAGCTAAATAAGTAGGTGAAATGCAAACTTGGCGAAGTGGAAATGAGCTGTACTTGCAGTACAGGTGCAATGCTTAACCATCTGAAATGGAGGCACCTTGAGACCGAAACTGTTGCTAGCAGCAGCGCAGACCCCGAACAAGAGACATTAGACTGGGTCTTCACAGGAAAGAAGTACGATAACGGACGGCGTGAGGAATTCACAGAGCTGATTACAGAAATGATTGTAGTTGATATGCAGCCATTGTCAATGGTAGAGGTTGTCGGCTTCAATGCCCTGATGGCATATCTAGAACCAGACTACAAGATGCCATGTCGAAAAAAAGTGACGGCCCGGAGAAAATGTGCAATGATTGCTCTGCAAGTACAAATCTGGTAACCATGACTAAAGTAGATTAAACTGCATTTCCCCCTAGCAGTCATATGCAGGGCCATATCTGCATTTTAAATGCACATGTAATTGTATGATTTTTTTCTTATCGTTTAAACAATAAAAAAAGATGTCGTTTTTAAAATTATTATTATTATTTAAATGTTTTCATTTTTATGGTCACATGTAATTGTATTCTTTTTTTTCTTATCGTTTAAACAATAAAACACATATTTTATTTGTAATTTCTTAATTAAGATTATGATATTTTTTTTTTTGTTTTTTTATGGTCACATAAAAAGCACCCGGGGTAGGCCGTCATTGTAAAAATAAGAATTTGTTCTTAACTGATTTGCCTAGTTAAATAAAGGTTCAATAAAAAATTTAAAAAACAATTGTGGTTCTCAGAATGTTCCCACAGGCGTGTGTTTGCAAAGGCCTGCTAAATACTCACGATAGAACTTTCTGGAAGCCGAAAGGTGTTAGCGGGAGAGGATATAACATGCTATGAATGTGAATATAACACGTACACTTCACAATTATTGTATACATTGGAAATTGATACGTCAATTTTGTAAAAACAAACGTTAATTTAGCTGTTCTGTTGTGCCCAGTGGGTCTTGTTCCAACGTAAGTTGCTACTTGAATAATCAGTCCCATTCATAACATATTACAGTATGACATACGAATGCCTATAATCATCTACAATTACTACACGTCACACTCAACTATAATTTTCTCTTAACTTGATCCGCCACTAGTCTACACCTCAAACAAAACTTCACAGTTCCCCAAAAAATGATTCACGGCGTTTCTAAAAAAAAAAGTGTACAGTTTAACAGAGAGAAGGGGTCATAACCCAGGAACATTGCCAACCACCAACGGAACCCTCTAAGAAAGAACACGCATCCTCTGAGTGCTGCTGGCCATAGACTAGCGAGTACTATGAACTAACACCTCACCCCCACTAACACGCTTCCTCCCCCACTGCAGGGGAATGGAAGCGGCAGTAGATACTGGAGCGAGAGAGTTTAGGGAGTTAGGCTGAGGAGGGAGTGAAGGGCGAGGAATGAGATTAATTTCCTCTCTCGGGAGTTTGGGTGGTAGTGGTGATGACGGGGTTGGGGTGTCGGTCGTCGTGGCGAGGAAAAGCAATGCAAAACAAATGACAGGTCAACAAAGGTTATGTTTGTGGTGGCCAGGGCAGTGAAACAGCATCAGTCTGATTTAAATTTGTATTGTATTTACCAGTGACTTGAGTATCGCCATACCTGTTCTCTGTCTCCCGGAGACTTTCTCACCATTCCCCAACACCATACAAAGCAAGCCACTCCATGGTCTTTCCCTTGTCTCACCCCGCATTGCACACGCACTGTACACAGTGCACACAAACACACACACATAGCACCCACACACTGCAGAGCACTCAGCACCCTCAGCTGGTTACCCACTCAGCACACCCAGCACAAGGTTAAGCATGAAAAAGGAGCCCAGGATGATTCGACTAACAAAGAATACGGTGGGCCCAAAGCAGCAGGTTACCAGACAGACAGACGTACAGGCAGAAAGACGTAGAGAAAGACACAGACATAGAGAAAGCCAGACAGACATGTACAGAAAGACGTAGAGAGAAAGACACAGACATAGAGAAAGACAGACAGACACGTAGAGAGAAAGACACAGACATAGAGAAAGACAGACAGACACGTAGAGAGAAAGACACAGACATAGAGAAAGACAGACAGACAGACAGACAGACAGACCTGTATGCGGCCAGAGTAGCAGGTTAACAGACAGACAGACGTAGAGAGAGAGACAGAGGTGTCTTACCCGCTCAACACTCCCAGAACCAGGTTCAGTACAAAGAAGGAGCCGAAGATGACCAGAGATACAAAGTAGACCCATGGAAGCTCTAGACCCATAGCATCATTCATCTGGAGGAGCACCCGTCACCCGAGAGAGATGGGGAAAGAAGAAGAAGAAGAAGAAAGAGGGGAGGAAGAGAAAGAGAATAACGTGGATAGTCAGAGGTAGAGAAAGGTGAGGAAAACAGTTTGCTAAGACTGCAAGATGAAGGGGGAAAACCCTCTTTATAGTTGAGAGTGAGAAAAAAGGTGAGGGGAAGGTTCTGGGACTCCGATATATAGAGAAAGGCTTGACTGAACCTTTAATCATTTGAATGTCAGTCACATCCAGGCCCAGTGACTAATCTTCTGACACATCAGCTCTCAGAGGGAGTGAGCGGGTCAAAGTTCACACGAGGAGTGCAGAGGGCACATACAATTTGAAAAGAATTCAACTGCATCGTTGGGAAAGAGCTTGTAAGTCAGCATTTCACTGTAAGGTCTACCGCACCTGTTGTATTCACCGCACGTGACAAACGCAATTTGATTTGATAAGATCTCTATGACCGAGGGCCTCACCCAGTAGAGCACGTCCGTCCAGCCCTCCATGGTGATACACTGGAACACGGTCAGCATGGCGAACAGGAAGTTGTCAAAGTTGGTGATGCCGTCGTTGGGGCCGTGCCAGCCCTCCCTGCACTCGGTGCCATTGATGGGACACTGGCGCCCGTGCCCTGAGATCGCACACGGAGCCGGCTCGTCCTCCGCTATCATGCCTACAAAGAGAGGGGAGGGGGGGAGGAGAGCCGGAAAGAGAGAGAGACTGAAACCACAATTGCAATAGTCATGTACACACACACAGATGGTAAGATGCACGCACGCACGCACCCACACACACACGCTCTTACCTGTGCTGGGGAAGAAGCAGGTAGCGTGCATTTTGCCAATGAAGAGCTCAAGGCCGATGATGGCGTAGATGATGATGACAAACAGGACCAGCAGGGCGATGTGGAGGAGAGGGACCATGGCTTTAATAATGGAGTTCAACACAACCTGTAAACCTACAGAGAGTCAAACGTACGTGTTAGAGAAGGACGACATAGCTAGGTGTTTGTGCGTGCGTGTGTTACAGTAACACTGTGTGTGGTTGAATTTGAGTCAAGGTCCATTGGTAAACTCTCTTGACTCCGGACTACATATCTCCCTGGCGACGGAGGTACGAGTCTCACCTCACGTCTCCTGTCTGTACCATTACTTGAATTATTATTATAAATGTTTAACTTCTTGGACGTAGAAATCCTTTCCCAAGTATTGCCACGCATAAATACAGGCATATGTGATCGTATCCCAATGTAATCAAGGTTTGAAATGATTCTGTTTTTACAATGATATGTAATATGAGATCTGTACGTAAAACATTTACATTTGACATTTGTCATTTAGCAGATGTTCTTATCCAGAGCGACTTACAGTAAGTGCATTCATCTTAAGATAGCTAGGCGAGACAACCACATACTGTATCACAGTCAAATATACAGGAAACGAACATTCCATTCCAGCTAAACATTGGATATATGGCGTATTTAAAAATAATACTCATACACATCTAAAATCTATGAATGAAAAATCTGAAAACAGTAATCTATTACACACGCATGATTAATCAAGGAGTTTATCTTATGAAAGAACAGAAATGTGAAAGATTTCTGGATATAGCGTTTCGGAAATCATTCTTGGATTTTCCTGCCATTGTAATTCTTGGGCGGGCCGGCTAAGCGTTTTTTTTGGGGTCACGTAAGTCCAAACAGTGTAAAAAAATATATATACAAAAATATTGTGACCCCAAGTCTAGATTTGTAAAAAAAATTGCTTGGTTGTTAACTAGTGCTTGTTGGATGTACCTGTGCCAAAACTCTGTTATTTATCATCCTATACCTAGTGAGCCAACATGTTTTGAGCAGACCTTTATTTCTTAAGGATTGACCCTGAAATAGGAGCCAAATGCAGGTAATACTTCATCTGGTGCTACCCCAACAATAGCTGTCCCTGACCATCGTTAAGAGTATGCTTCCTGATAACTCGGCGGTTGGTTCTTCTCGTCGGCTGATAACTCGTCGGTTGGAATTTCTGTAAAATGGTGGAGCAATGCCTCCCTAGTGGTGCAGTGGCTCTCACGGCTCTCAACCTTCGCCTCTGCCGAGTCCGTACTGGAGTTGCAGCGATGAGACAAGACTGTAACTACCAATTGGATACCACAAAATTGTGGTGAAAACGGGGTGAAAAAAATAAAAATAAAGATGGTGGAGCAATGCCAGAAAGCGTGTTTCATGAGGTTAAATCGATTTTTACCAGGTTAAACCATCACTGCAGTATAGAATCGCAATACATATTGAATTTTGATAGATATAGGATTGCAATACATATCGAAATTTGATAGATATAGGATTGCAATACATATCGTATCGGCACATAAGTACGGTGATAATATCCTATTGTGAGGTACCTGGCAATTCCCAGCCCTAATTAACATGTTCGTGATGTGTATGCAGGAATAGAACCCACTGGAACCCACATTGATCAAACCTACCACCTTCATCTCAAGACAACATGAAGGTGCAGAGAGGGAAGGTTGAGAAAACGACATTGAGGTGGACTGAATTGGGTGTATCATTGTAGAGATATTGGCAGTCCAAAAAAAAAAGAAAAGTGTTTTGTGTACTAACACTTGTACTTTTCTTCCCCCCCATACTGTAGTTATTCAAACGTGTTAACCCTCGCAAAGACCATATCACCTCCTCCCTCCCCGACACACTCTCCAATTCGCCGACCGCCCTGACACATCCACGGGCGACGCAATCGCCATTAAACTGCACACTGCCCTTACACACCTGGACAAAAGGTATGCATATGTTCGGATGCTGTTCATCGACTACAGCTCGGCCTTCAATGCCAGAGTGCCCTAGCAGCTCACTACAAAGCACACGGCCCTGGGTCTGAACTCCTCCCTATGGAACTGGGTCCTGGATTTACCGACGGGCCACCAAACCCAGGTGGTGAAGGTAACAATTCCTCCTCGACACTGATTCTCAACACGGGTGTGTCCGCAAGGGTGCGTCCTCCGTCCCCTCCTGTAGTTTGCTGACGACACAACAATAGTAGGCCTGACTAACAATCAGGCTGCTGAATAGCCACCACTAGTCAGATACCTGCTCCAACCTGCTACTCCCCCTATGGACATTTTTCCCCCGCAACCCCTCAACGGTCACTTACCGTCCCCCCTAGGTTACTTTTACTCTGCCCATAACTAACATTCATAACTGTTGCAGTTTTAATATGTATATATATAAACTCAGCAAAAAAAGAAACGTCCCTTTTCAGAACACTGTCTTTCAAAGATAATTTGTAAAAATCCAAATAACTTCACAGATCTTCATTGTAAAAGGTTTAAACACTGTTTCCCATGAACAATTCATGAGAAGGCACCTGTGGAACGGTCATCAAGACACTAACAACTTACAGACAGTAGGCAATTAAGGTCATAGTTATGAAAACTTAGGACACTAAAGAGGCCTTTCTACTGACTCTGAAAAACACCAGAAGAAAGATGCCCAGGGTCCCTGCTCATCTGTGTGAATGTGCCTTAGGCATGCTGCAAGGAGGCATGAGGACTGCAGATGTGGCTAGGACAATAAATTGCAATGTCCGTACTGTGAGACGCCTAAGACAGGGCTACAGGGAGACAGGACAGACAGATGATCATCCTCGCAGTGGCAGACCACGTGTAACAACACCTGCACATGATTGGTACATCCGAACATCACACCTGGGGGACAGGTACAGGATATCAACAACAACTGTCCGAGTTATACCAGGAACGCACAATTCCTCCATCAGTGCTCAGTCTGTCTGCAATAGGCTGAGAGAGTCTGGACTGAGGGCTTGTAGGCCTGTTGTAAGGCAGGTCCTCACCAGACATCACTGGCAACAACGTCGCCTATGGGCACAAACCCACCGTTGCTGGACCAGACAGGACTGGCAAAAAGTGCTCTTTACTGACGAGTCGCGGTTTTCTCTCACCAGGGGTGATGGTCAGATTCGCGTTTATCGTCGAAGGAATGAGCGTTACACCGAGGCCTGTACTCTGGAGCGGGATCGATTTGGAGGTGGAGGGTCCGTCATGGTCTGGGGCGGTGTGTCACAGCATCATCGGACTGAACTTGTTGTCATTGCAGGTAATCTCAACGCTGTGCGTTACAGGGAAGACATCCTCCTCCCTCATGTGGTACCCTTCCTGCAGGCTCATCCTGACATGACCCTCCAGCATGACAATGCCACCAGCCATACTGCTCGTTCTGTGCGTAATTTCCTGCAAGACAGGAATGTCAGTGTTCTGCCATGGCCAGCGAAGAGCCCGGATCTCAATCTCATTGAGCACGTCTGGGACCTGTTGGATCAGAGGGTGAGGGCTAAGTCCATTCCCCCCCAGAAATGGAACTTGCAGGTGCCTTGGTGGAAGAGTGGGGTAACATCTCACAGCATGAACTGGCAAATCTGGTGCAGTCCATGAGGAGGAGATGCACTGCAGTACTTAATGCAGCTGGTGGCCACACCAGATAGTGACTTACTTTTGATTTTGACCCCCCCCCCCCTTTGTTCAGGGACACATTATTCAATTTCTGTTAGTCACATATCTGTGGAACTTGTTCAGTTTATGTCTCAGTTGTTGAATCTTGTTATGTTCATACAAATATTTACACATGTTACGTTTGCTGAAAATAAACGCAGTTGACAGTGAGAGGACATTTCTTTTTTTGCTGAGTTTATATCTATCATTTTAATAGTTTTTATTTCACTTGGTCCCCACACCACCTCAATGGTCATTCTGCTCCCCCTATGATCATTCCCCCTCACCACTTCAACAGTCTCCTCAGCCTCCACCCCAATGGAAATGTATTTATTCATCACTGCTCCAGTTGTTATAATGTATACAGTGCTATTTCTATTTTTATTGTATAATTACCATTTTCATTATTTTATTTCACTTTGTCCTGCATGTTAGAGCCCGGAGCCTAAGATTTCAACTGTACCATGCGATCACACCTGCAACCCTGTACATGTGACTGTTAAACACTCTGAATCTGAATCTGATATGTGGTTGTCCCACCCAGTTATCTTAAGATGAACGCACTTACTGTAAGTTGCTCTGCTAAATGACTCAAATGAAAAACTGAAAATCAGGTCACAGTTTGCCGCAGTGTTATTTATTGGCGTGGTGTTACGTAGTGCCTTTCAGAGGTTAGCCTATATACTGTAGGTCAATGGAGGTTGCTGTGCATGTTTCATCATGAGGGATCAGTCAGCACTCACAACAACACTGTGTTCGTGTCAGACCTAGGTTAATATACTCTTTGAAATATTTGAAATGTTCTTTAGCCTGCCTGGAGTGCCAGATGGATGGGGTTCGCACTCCTTGTAACTATTCTGTTCCATGGTGTCAGGCAAGCTCAATCAAGTCCAGATAAAGTATTTGAAATTATCTCAAATTGCATTTGAACCTAGGTCTGGTTGGTGGTGTTGTGGGGTCAAAGGTGAAGGGTCAGACAACAGTAACTCACTGGGCACTCCTGAGACCAGGCGTAGGGGTCGCAGCACACGGAAGGCTCGGAGGGCTTTGACGTCGAAGCCGCCCGACTTTCCCCCGTGGCCGTGGGCGGAGGGGTGGAGCGCTGCCGCCGCAGCTGCCGCCGCACCCGCCTCCGCTTCCTCCTTCGTCTCAACGGAGTCTTTGGTCAAAAGCTCCAGGACAACACTGAACAGCCTGTGGAGAAAAACCAGGGAAAACATGTTACAGGAAACACATCAGAAAGAGAATGTTACAGATCAAACATTCCAGCACAGCACTGACTTACTACTGAAAGAGAGAGAACATGTTAAAAGGACTGGAGCATTGGATTCAGGGCCCATATTCCTCTCTCAGAGTAGGAGTTGGAATGCTGATCTAGGATCAGGTTCCCCATGTTCATGCAATCTTATTCATTATGATATAAAAGGCAAAACACAGTAGATCAGCAGTCCCACTCCCGAGACTTTATAAATACGGGCCCAGACCAATACAATAGACTCTAAAGAAACGTACAGTTGGGCTGGTTAAAAAGTTTCCCTGCACTAATTATAATTTTTTTGCCCGTGCTACAGATGGCAATATCGATCCTCTAATAATTTGTTTGCAAATGATTTTTCAGGGGGTGCTGCAGAACCCTCAGCACCCCTTCTTCCCGCGGCTATGGAGCTGAGAGAACATTTCGCAGTTTTAAAGCAAATTTCCTGCAATTCTATGCATTTTGCCATGGCTAATGAAATGTTATTTTGCTCAAACATAATAACAAAATCAATATTGCTAAATTCATTGTTTTGGAATGTTCAATTCTCTCTGAATGTCTAGCTTTCGTTTCGGTGATTGTTAGTTCTCAAAGATCATATAAATATATATTTAGGTCCATTATCTTTTCTTTTCACACTCACACACACAAACACACGCACACACACACACACAGCAGGTAAAAACACAGTATTATACTGTAGTTTATGGATGGAGTGAACAATGAACATCCTATTGTAAAAAAAAGCAGACGTTTAGTTCCAGGCAGTTAGCCAGTCCTCACCTACTGGGCAGCAGTAGGCACTAAATGGGCTGAATGGAGTTGCCAGTAGAGGACTGGAGGGCTGTAGAGGGCTTTACTTTAGGGCTACCATCACAGGCTGCTGCAGCAGCTGTAGCAAACTGATGTTGGACTGAATCAGAGTAGAAAAACCGATGGCCTCTCACTGAGGTGTTTGATGGCTCACTCATCAGTTCATATGAAAATAATACCTTCAGAATAGAATATCATCAGAATAGAATACCAAATGTATATGCTGAGCCCCTTTTATTATACTGTAACTGTACTTTCTTGTAGAGTACTTAAAAAGAAATTCTGATAATGATGATAATGATGACAGATCCCAATGAGGCCATCATTTGATCTGACATCACATACACTATATATACAAAGGTATGTGGACTCCCCTTCAAAAATTAGTGGCTATTTCAGCCACACCTGTTGCTAACAGGTGTATAAAATCGAGTACACCGCCATGCAATCTCCATAGACAAACATTGGCAGTAGAATGGCCTTACTGAAGAGCTCAGCGACTTTCAACGTGGCACCGTCATAGGATGCCACCTCTCCAACAAGTCAGTTTGTCAAATTTCTGCCCTGCTAGAGCTGCCCCGTTCAACTGTAAGTGCTGTCTAGGAGCAACAACGTCTCAGCCGCGAAATGGTAGGCCACACAAGCTCACAGAACAGGACAGCCGAGTACTGAAGCGCGTCTGTTCTCGGTTGCAACACTCACTACCGAGTTCCAAACTGCCTCTGGAAGCAACGTCAGCACAAGAACTGTTTGTCGGGAGCTTCATGAAATGAGTTTCCATGGCCGAGTAGCCACACACAAGCCTAAGATCACGTTGGCTGGAGTGGTGTAAAGCTCACCGCCATTGGACTCTGGAGCAGTGGAAACACGTTCTCTGGAGTGATGAATCACGCTTCCCCAGAACACTACCTGCCCAAAAGCATAGCGCCAACTGTAAAGTTTGGTGGAGGAGGAAGAATGGCCTGTGGCTGTTTTTTATGGTTCGGACTAGGACCCTTACTTCCAGTGAAGGGAAATCTTAACGCTGCAGCATACAATGACATTCTAGACAATTCTGCACTTCCAACTTTGTGGCAACAGTTTGGGGAAGGCCCTTTCCTGTTTCATCATGACAATTCCCCCATGCACAAAGCGAGGTCCATACAGAAATGGTTTGTCGAGACCGGTGTGGAAGAACTTGACTGGCCTGCACAGAGCCCTGACCTCAACCCCATTGAACACCTTCGGGATGAATTCGAATGCCAACTGCGAGCCAGGCCTAATCGCCCAACATCAGTGCCCGATGCTCTTGTAGCCCAACATCTAGTGGAAAGCCTTCCCAGAAGTGTGGAGGCTGCTACAGCAGCAAAGAGGGGGACCAACTCCATATTAATGCCCATGATTTTGGAAAGAGATGTTTGTCAAGCAGATGTCCACATACTTTTGGTCATGTAGTGTAGTTTGTGCAGTCATTTGGCCTGCGTGCAGTATTTTAGTGTGTCCCGTTCAGTTGTGAGGATATTGACACGTCTATATTTGGATATCGACAGGGCTTATCTTAGTGTGCCGTTTCTATGATGACTTCAATGCGTGTGCTGTAGTCAGTCAGTCAGTCAGTCAGTCAGTCAGTCAGTCAGTCAGTCAGTCATCCTAGCAGGATGCATCTCTCTGCATCTGACTGCATGACAGATCAACCCACATGCCGCATACAGACACAGATCTGACCTAGCTACCCACTGGACTGTGTGTGTATTAGAGGAGAGAGGGAGGGAGGGAGAGGGAGGGAGGGAGATAGGGAGATAGGCAGGGAGGGAGGGAGGGAGGGAGGGAGGGAGGGAGGGAGGGAGGGAGGGGAGGGAGATAGGGAGATAGGGAGATAGGGAGCGAGGGAGGGAGGGAGAGAGGGAGGCAGGGAGAGAGGGAGGGAGGGAGAGAGATAGGGAGATAGGCAGGGAGGGAGAGAGATAGGGAGGGATAGAGGGAGAGAGATAGGGATAGGGCAGGGAGAGAGGGTGGGAGGGAGAGATAGGGAGATAGGGAGGGATAGAGATAGGGAGATAGGGAGGGATAGAGGGAGAGAGATAGGGAGATAGGGAGGGAGGGAGGGGGCAGAGGGAGGGAGGGAGAAAGAGGAGAGAGGAGGGTGGGAGAGGAAGAGAAAGCTAGAGAGGAGGAAAGGAGAAAGAGGGAGAGAGAGAGAGAGCGAGAGAGGAAAGGAAGAGAAAGATAGAGAGAAAGAGGAGAAAGAGAGGGAGAATATAGAATGATTGAGAAAAGGAAGCGAGGGTGGGAGAGAAGCGATGGAACATGGCGAGATGGTGAGTCACTCCAGTGGTGGTAAAGTTGTGATTTATCCTCCATGTCTTTTCTGGGTCATATACTGTAAGTGGATGAGGGTCCGTCCATATTAGTACTGGGCCACCGACAGTGGACACGTCCGGAATGGCACCCTATTCCCTATATAAGAGTGTACTACTTTTGACCAGGGCCCGGTATATAGGGAATACGGTGCTATTTGGGAATGAACAAACTCAACCACTGTCACAAACAAGTGCACAGTCAGGCTCAAATGAGGAGCTGCAGTTCAAATTCAAAACCTAAACTGAAACACAAAAAATGACCTGGGCCTGTATTCATCAAGCTTCTCAGTGTCTGGGCATAAGTACTGTTCTGGGATCAGATTTGCCTTGCAAATTATAATGAATGGACAGGCGGGACCTGACCCTGGATCAGCACTCCTACTCCGAGACGATTTAATCAAGTACTTCACAACACAATCAGAACTGAGGAAGTCCATACTATCGAAAATCGCTTTAGCCCTTCAGATGAATTCCAGTTGAATGAGCGGCTGGAGAGAAAGGAAGATTGGAGATACCTACCCGACAACGACGATGACAAAATCCAGCATGTTCCATCCGTTTCTCACATACGCGTTCTGGTGCGCCACTAAACCGTAGGCGATAATCTTCAGAAAGGTTTCGATAGTGAAAATGACGAGGAAGACATGTTCTACCGTTTCCTGCAGAGAGAGAGAGAGAGAGGGAGAGAGAGAGGAGAGAGAGAGAGAGAGAGAGGAGAGAGAGAGAGAGAGAGAGAGAGAGAGAGAGAGAGCGAGAGAGAGGGGAAAGAAAACAATCGATCGCTATGGGCGTTGGGCCATACTAATGATTTATTATACAGTAGTGACCATTCATATTATTCATATTAGAATATTAACACACACACACACACACACACACACACACACACACACACACACACACACACACACACACACACACACACACACACACACACACACACACACACAGTACACACTAGGGTTGGGCAGTATACCGATTTTCCTACCGTCATACATTTTCTGTGCCATACCGGAGTACACGGTATTACCGTAAGTGCACACAAGATGCTCTATACATAAAAAAAAAAAAAAAATCTACAATAATAATTTCTAAGATTACGCACAAAACAATTTAGGCAACAGGGATCTTGATCCGGGAGGGGATTTGAATGTCTCTGCTGTAACCAAGAAGCTTGATGTTGACATTTAGCCACTTACAGTAGCTAGCCAGTTAGCAAACTAAATGCATAGCTGGAGCCCTGAGATGGATGACATTTATTTGACACGTCTTAGATTTCTTATAATTATACCTAACTTATTGTTCTAAGCGGTGGCGTACCACAAACCCCCGCAGCCATTGGTATTTCAAAATACCCCGGGAATACGGTATTAACGGTATATCGCCCAAGCTTAATACCCACACAGTACACACAAGCTAAACACACACAATCCATTTAGGTCCTTTCTCTGTTTCTGGAATGTATTCATTGGAGAGAGAGGCAGCTACAACCGTAGAGAGACAAAAGGGAAAACTGTAAACTCCCTCACTGTTACGTAAACGCCAATCACCGTGATGGCTGCAATGAAGGGAACACCTGGACACGCACACACACACACACACGCATACACACACACACACACACACGCAGGTACACAAACACACACACACGCAGGTACACAAACAGACACACACACACGCACGCACACAAACGGACACACACACAGACATGCACACACACACACACACACCCTTTCACACTCACCACATACACTGCTACTTCTGTCTATTATCTATCCTGTTGCCTTGTCACTTTAACCCTACTTATACGTGCATAGCTACCTCAATCACACTATACGTGCTTGTTTTGTCACATAAACTGAAATTAGGCGAAAAGCATAGCGATTTCTGCACAGAGCTGCATACAAACACACACACACACGCATACAAATACACACACACACACACAGAGGGATATAGGATGTTTTTGGATTAGCCAGACAAGTGTCGCTGGCCTCCTGACTCTAGTTCATCCAGTTGATCAACGTTGCACAAAGTGTTTCCAAAGTGTTTCCCTCGGCCCGCTGCAGCACTGCCCAGGCAGCCGACCCCCACAAACCCCCCCCCCCCATCAGGCCTGGCTGCTACCTGGCGTAATGAAGCAACTCAAATCTTCCAACCGGAGCATGATTACGCTCTAGAATCCCCCTGGGCCTGCGTCCCGAACGGCATCCTGTTCCCTAACGTTTGACCCGGGGCCCACAGGGGCACGTTTGAGGTACGTTTTGGGACAAAGCCCTGGCCACCACCCCACAGCGGCTGTATTCAGTCGGGAACAACAGGCAGAGCTCTGACTTCATCAAATTCGAACCAATCAACTCATCCCATCTCAACGTTGACCCGACATGACACAGGTCGAAATCAGACAGACATAGAAAGCAGACACTCGGGCGCGGGTCCATCCAACGTGACCCGGGAAGTGTAAAACACAGTTTCCGAGGTCCGCATAGACGGGATAACTTGGAGGCTCCACGGTGACGGTCTTGCTGTGGTAGGTACTGTAGACAGGGAGGACGGGATAACTTGGAGGCTCCACGGTGACGGTCTTGCTGTGGTAGGTACTGTAGACAGGGAGGACGGGATAACTTGGAGGCTCCACGGTGACGGTCTTGCTGTGGTAGGTACTGTAGACAGGGAGGACGGGATAACTTGGAGGCTCCACGGTGACGGTCTTTCTGTGGTAGGTACTGTAGACAGGGAGGACGGGATAACTTGGAGGCTCCACGGTGACGGTCTTGCTGTGGTAGGTACTGTAGACAGGGAGGACGGGATAACTTGGAGGCTCCACGGTGACGGTCTTGCTGTGGTAGGTACTGTAGACAGGGAGGACGGGATAACTTGGAGGCTCCACGGTGACGGTCTTGCTGTGGTAGGTACTGTAGACAGGGAGGACGGGATAACTTGGAGGCTCCACGGTGACGGTCTTGCTGTGGTAGGTACTGTAGACAGGGAGGACGGGATAACTTGGAGGCTCCACGGTGACGGTCTTGCTGTGGTAGGTACTGTAGACAGGGAGGACGGGATAACTTGGAGGCTCCACGGTGACGGTCTTGCTGTGGTAGGTACTGTAGACAGGGAGGACGGGATAACTTGGAGGCTCCACGGTGACGGTCTTGCTGTGGTAGGTACTGTAGACAGGGAGGACGGGATAACTTGGAGGCTCCACGGTGACGGTCTTGCTGTGGTAGGTACTATAGACAGGGAGGACGGGATAACTTGGAGGCTCCACTTGGAGGACAGGATAGGGAGCGACAGATGCTGGCTGAGACAGGTATGTCAGCATCAGAGTAATGACTGAGTGAGTGTGTGTGCGTGTGTGTGCGTGTGCGTGTGAGTGTGCGTGTGAGTGTGAGTGTGTGCGTGTGAGTGTGAGTGTGAGTGTGTGCGTGTGCACGTGAGTGTGAGTGTGTGTGTGTGTATACAGCCCAGGAGGTTGTTAGCACCTTAATTGGGGAAGACGGGCTCATGGTAATGTCTGGAGTGGAATAAGTGGAATGGTATCAAATACATCAAACACACGGTTTCCAGGTGTTTGACGCCACTCCATTTGCTCCGTTCCGGCAACACCGGCGGTACGCAGGCACACACACACACACACACACACACACACACACACACACACACACACACACACACACACACGCACGTTCCTCACGCAGCCTGTGTTGCCCTGTCTCTAGCCTGCCACAGGGGGAATGCTCAGAGGGGTAAGGGTTAAATGCGGAAGACACATTTCAGTTGAACGCATCCAGGTTCTCTACTCAGCAGCCTCCTGTTGTACACAGTAAGCATGAGTGGGGCCAAAGTGTAACTCAGCTGTTCAGGACACTCCCAGGTCGTCCCCAGAGACATGTGACAGGTGAGAGGGCTGGGCTAGGACCCCTTTCACCTTCCTTCCTTCCTTCCCTCCTTCCCTCCTTCCTTCCCTCCCTCCCTCCCTCCCTCCCGGCGTCCATTCATTATAGACGAGACACAGCAGCCACCTTAGCACCCAGCATGCAGTGTACACAGTATGGACACAGCATAGAGTCTGTCTGCATGTCTGTCTGTCTTTCGCTATTTTCAAAGCCATAACCAAATAGTGTGCTAGCTAGCTTGGTTTCATCCGCTGCTTTCTCCCGACCCATATCATATCTATTGTTACCTATTCTAAAGTCAGGGGCCCTGCTAGGTTCTGCTGGCCAGAGGCAGTGTTCAGAGAGTGAACGTTAAACACAGCCATTTAACTCTTCACATGCTGGACCCCTGACTCCCTTCACACACTCTCTCTCTCTCTCTCTCTCTCTCTCTCCCTCTCTCTCTCTCTCTCTCTCTCTCTCTCTCTCGCTAATCCCAACTCCCGAGGGAGTCCTTAATCCCAGTGCTCTGTAGACACCATACAGAGTATTCTGGGCTGCAGGGCTCGTTTTGCCAACAGTTTACTGCCGATTGAGTGAAGCACTTAGCTCAGTGAAAGAGACACGGGCCCCTTTGTTACCACTGTAAAAGGTTGAGCGAGGCTTTCGGCCTACCACTGCCATTCTATTGAGAGTGGCAGAGCTGGACAGAGAGAGAGAGGGGCAGAGAGAGAGATATGGGCAGAGTGGGAAAGAGAGAGAGAGAGGCAGAGATAGAGAAATAGAGGCAGAGCGGGATAGAGAGAGAGGGGCAGAGAGAGAGATAGGGGCAGAGCGGGATAGAGAGAGAGAGAGGCAGAGATAGAGAGATAGGGGCAGTGCGAGACAGAGAGAGAGAGGTAGAGATAGAGAAATAGGGGCAGAGCGGGATAGAGAGAGAGGGGCAGAGAGAGAGATAGGGGCAGAGCGGGATAGAGAGAGAGAGAGGCAGAGATAGAGAGATAGGGGCAGTGCGAGACAGAGAGAGAGAGGTAGAGATAGAGAAATAGGGGCAGAGAGGGATAGAGAGAGAGAGAGGCAGAGAGAGAGATAGGGGCAGAGTGGGATAGAGAGAGAGAGGCAGAGATAGAGAAATAGGGGCAGAGCGGGATAGAGAGAGAGAGAGGCAGAGATAAAGAGATAGGGGCAGAGTGGGACAGAGATAGAGAGATAGGGGCAGAGTGGGACAGAGAGAGAGAGGCAGAGATAGAGAGATAGGGGCAGAGTGGGACAGAGAGAGAGGCAGAGATCGAGAGTGAGAGAGTGGTATGGAGAGAGAATGAGCGAGAGAGAGAGAGAGAGAGAGAGAGTGAGAGAGAGAGAGAGGGGGGGCTTCTCAGTCATGTTGAGACTGGTCTACCACTATTGATTTAATGTATTGTTCTAAATATTGTTGTTGTAGTTGCTGTTAATGGTAATCCCATTTCCACTACTACTATTAGTATTGATTCCTTATTGCTGTTGGTCCCACCATTTTGTGTTATATGTATACTTTGACAATGTAAGTAATTTAACTTGCCATGTCAATAAAGTGTACTGAATTTCACTGAGAGAGCGGTGGGGGGGCGAGATAGAGAGAAAGATAGAGAGAGAGGTAGACAAAGAGAGAGAGAGATGGGGGGGCGAGATAGAGAGAAAGATAGAGAGAGAGGTAGACAAAGAGAGAGAGAGATGGGGGGGCAGTCAGGGACTGAGGTAGAGACAAAGAAAAGAAAACTCTATCTGCCCGTCACAGAATTCAAGGAAACGATATATCCTGTTGATGAGATTCTTTTAACAGGACTTTTTCAAACTCTCCCCAAATATGTGTAGAAAATGTTTCTTCAATGAAAGGGCTAATCTGGAATTCCTACAGTACATCAGTTTTCGGAAGACTTTGCTGTTTTTTGAATCACAGATTGTTCCCTTTAAATATATTGGCTGAAGGCTGGCCTGCCATTAAAAATCTGCCATTCCAGCCTGAGAGAGAGGATGGAGAGAGAGAGGGGGAGAGAGAGAGCGAGAGAGAGGGGGAGAGAGAGGGGGAGAGAGAGAGAGAGAGAGAGAGAGGGAGGGAGGGAGAGAGGGGGAAAGAGAGAGAGGGAGAGAGGGGGAGAGAGAGAGGGAGAGAGAGAGAGAGAGAGAGAGGGGGAGAGAGAGAGAGAGAGAGAGGGAGGGAGGGAGAGAGGGGGAAAGAGAGAGAGGGAGAGAGGGGGGAGAGAGAGAGGGAGAGAGAGAGAGAGGGAGAGAGGGGGGAGATACAGAGGGAGAGAGAGAGGGGGAGAGAGAGAGGGAGAGAGAGGGAGAGAGAGAGAGGGAGAGAGAGAGAGAGGGGGGAGAGAGAGAGGGAGATAATGTAAGGGAGAGAAAGAGATGGATAAAAAGAGAGAGTGAGTGTACGGATGAAAGAGGGACAGAGTGGAAGTGAGAGAGAGAGGGGGAGAGAGAGACAGGGAGACAGAGAGAGAGCGAGAGAGAGAGAGAGGGGATAGCGAGGCCTGTGGGGCAGGCCATAAATATCTCTGACTAATGGCAGAGCTTATTTGTGCTGTAAAGGGCTGTACAGTATGCACTCCCCTCATACATACAGAACACAGATACTAACAGAACATTCTTATCAGCTCCCACGGCCATCTCACTCACCACTAAGAACCCCCCCACCCCCCACCCCACACATGCACACACGCACAGCAAGCATGCACGCACACACACACACACATATACACACACACACAGATGTACACACGGTCCTGTCAATACAGTTAAACACTTCCACACACGTGCACACCGGCAACACGCAGGCACACACACACACACACACACACACACACACACACACACGCACGTTCCTCACGCAGCCTGTGTTGCCCTGTCTCTAGCCTGCCACAGGGGGAATGCTCAGAGGGGTTGGGTTAAATGCGGAAGACACATTTCAGTTGAATGCATCCAGTTGCGCAGCTGACTAGGTGTCCCCCTTTCCTCCCTCTCGTGTCTGAAGGCAATAACACAGTCCATGAGACTCAGAGAGAAAGAGCTCTCCTCATATAATCAAGGGGGACGCTAACCCAACCCACTGAACCATGTACAGACAGCTTTACATAACGTCACTGACCGTGTCAAATCAAATCAAATTGTATTTGTCACATGCGCCGAACACAACAGGTGTAGACCTCACGGTGAAATGCTTACTCACAAGCCCTTAACCAACAATGCAGTTTTAAGGGGGAAAAAGGGAAGGAAAAAAATACACAAATAGTTAAAGAGCAGCGGTAAAATGACAATAGCGAGGCCTTATACAGGGGGTACTGGTACAGAGTCAATGTGCGGGGGCACCGGTTAGTTGAGGTAATTGAGGTAACTATGAACTATGGAGAAGACACAAAATGGTTGAAGTAACCAGTCTATGAACACTGCAGACACAGCTAGTAGAACGACACACTAGGCGGCTAAAATGACTCATCTCATCACGCAGAAGTCATGGGTCCCGGCGAAACGTTTGGCAACGGAAAATGAAATTGAGCATTTCTTATTGGACAAGTTCAGATAGGTCCCTCCCCCGGTTATGGCCCGTTTGCTTAGGTTTGGTTCTTAGTGAAAATGTCCATGAATTAAATGAAGCAGTGTTTTTGTTTTATTGGAGCACGCTGATAGGGGATTGACGGAGGGATGTAGCCAATACAGTGTGACATTGCAATGTTGACAAAGCATTAGGTTACAGTCGATCCGACGAGCATGTTAAGCCTTTATTACATTGCATACTCATTGTATTGATCATTTCTTTAATACAGGTGATTTCATGGCGAGTGTAGAGTATAGGGATATTGTTATCCACGTCGGCACCAACGATGTTAGGATGAAACAGTCAGAGGTCACCAAGCGCAACATAGCTTCAGCGTGGAAATCAGCTAGAAAGATGTGTCGGCATCGAGTAATTGTCTCTGGCCCCCTTCCAGTTAGGGGGAGTGATGAGCTCTACAGCAGTCTCACAACTCAATCGCTGGTTGAAAACTGTTTTCTGCCCCTCCCAAAAGATAGAATTTACAGATAATTGGCCCTCTTTCAGGACCAAGCCTGGCCTGTTGAGGAGTGACGGACTCCATCCTAGCTGGAGGGGTGCTCTCATCTTATCAACGAACATAGACAGGGCTCTAACTCGCTTAGCTCCACAATGAAATAGGGTGCAGGCCAGGCAGCAGGCTGTTAGCCAGCCTGCCAGCTTAGTGGAGTCTGCCACTAGCACAGTCAGTGTAGTCAGCTCAGCTATCCCCATTGAGACCGCGTCTGTGCCTCGACCTAGGTTGGGCAAAACTAAACATGGCGGTGTTCGCCTTAGCAATCTCACTGGAATAAAGACCTCCTCCATTCCTGCCATTATTGAAAGAGATTGTGATACCTCAGATCTCAAAATAGGGCTACTTAATGTTAGATCCCTCACTTCCAAGGCAGTTATAGTCAATTAACTAATCACTGATCATAATCTTGATGTGATTGGCCTGACTGAAACATGGCTTAAGCCTGACGAAATTACTGTGTTAAATGAGGCCTCTCCTCCTGGTTACACTAGTGACCATATCCCCCACGCATCCCGCAAAGGCGGAGGTGTTGCTAACATTTACGATAGCAAATTTCAATTTACAAAAAAAATTACGTTTTCGTCTTTTGAGCTTCTAGTCATGAAATCTATGCAGCCTACTCAATCACTTTTTAGAGCTACTGTTTACAGGCTTCCTGGGCCATATACAGCGTTCCTCACTGAGTTCTCTGAATTCCTATCGGACCTTGTAGTCATAGCAGATAATATTCTAATTTTTGGTGACTTTTTAATATTCACATGAAAAAGTCCACAGACTCACTCAAAAAGGCTTTTGGAGCCATCATCGACTCAGTGGGTTTTGTCCAACATGTCTCCGGATCTACTCACTGCCACATTCATACTCTGGACCTAGTTTTGTCTCGTGGAATAAATGTTGTGGATCTTACTGTTTTTCCTCATAATTCTGGACTATCGGACCCCCATTTTATTACGTTTGCAATTGCAACAACTAATCTGCTCAGACCCCAACCAAGGATCATCAAAAGTCGTGCTATAAATTCTCTGACAACCCAAAGATTCCTAGACGCCCTTCCAGACTCCCTCTGCCTACCCAAGGACGTCAGAGTACAAAAATCAGTTAACCACCTAACTGAGGAACTCAATTTAACCTTGTGTAATACCCTAGATGCAGTTGCATCCCTAAAAACAAAAACCATTTGTCATAAGAAACTAGCTCCCTGGTATACAGAAAATACCCGAGCTCTGAAGCAAGCTTCCAGAAAATTGGAACGGAAATGGCGCCACACCAAACTGGAAGTCTTCCGACTAGCTTGGAAAGACAGTACCGTGCAGTATCGAAGAGCCCTAACTGCTACTCGATCATCCAATTTTTCCAACTTTATTGAGGATATTAAGAACAACCCAAAATGTATTTTTGATACTGTCACAAAGCTAACTAAAAAGCAGCATTCCCCAAGAGAGGATGGCTTTCACTTCAGCAGTGATAAATTCATGAACTTCTTTGAGGAAAAGATCATGATCATTAGAAAGCAAATTACGGACTCCTCTTTAAATCTGCGTATTCCTCCAAAGCTCAGTTGTCCCAATTCTGCACAACTCTGCCAGGACCTAGGATCAAGGGAGACAATCAAGTTTTTAGTAATATATATCAGATTGATGAAAATAATCACGGCCTCTAAACCTTCAAGCTGCATACTGGACCCCAATCCAACTAAACTTCTGAAAGAGCTACTTCCTGTGCTTGGCCCTGCTATGTTGAACATAATAAACGGTTCTCTATACACCGGATGTACCAAACTCACTAAAAGTGGCAGTGGTAAAGCCTCTCTTGAAAAAGCCAAACCTTTACCCAGAAAATGTAAAAAACTATCGGCCAATATTGAATCTCCCATTCCTCTCCAATATTTTTGAAAAAGCTGTTGTGCAGCAACTCACTGCCTTCCTGAAGACAAATAATGTATACGAAACGCTTCACTCTGGTTTTAGACCCCATAATAGCACTGAGACTGCACTTGTGAAGGTAAATTACCTTTTAATGGCATCAGACCAAGGCTCTGCATCTGTTCTCGTGCTCCTAGACCTTAGTGCTGCTTTTGATACCATCGATCACCACATTCTTTTGGAGAGATTAGAAACCCAAATTGGTCTACATGGACAAGTTCCGGCCTGGTTTAGATCTTATCTGTCGGAAAGATATCAGTTTGTCTCTGTGGATGGTTTGTCCTCTGACAAATCAACTGTAAATTTTGGTGTTTCTCAAGGCTCCGTTTTAGGACCACTATTGTTTTCACTATATATTTTCGCTCTTGGTGATGTCATTCGGAAACATAATGTTAACTTTCACTGCTATGCAGACGACACACAGCTATACATTTCAATGAAACATGGCTAGGCCTCAAAATTGCCCTCCCTGGAAGCCTGTGTTTCAGACCTAAGGAACTGCACATTTTCTACTTTTAAACTCGGACAAAACAGAGATGCTTGTTCTAGGTCCCAAGAAACAAAGAGTTCTTCTGTTGAATCTGACAATTAATCTTGATGGCTGTACAGTCGTCTCAAATAAAACTGTGAAGGACCTCGGCGTTACTCTGGATCCTGATCTCTCTTTTGACGAACATATCAAGACTGTTTCAAGGACAGCTTTTTTCCATCTACGTAAAATTCCAAAAATCAGAAACTTTCTGTCCAAAAAGGATGCAGAAAATTCATCCATGCTTTTGTCACTTCTAGGTTAGGCTACTGCAATGCTCTACTTTCCGGCTACCTGGATTAAACAATAAATAAACTTCAGTTAGTGCTAAACACGGCTGCTAGAGTCTTGACTAAAAACTAAAAATGTGATCATATTACTCCAGTGCTAGCTTCTCTACACTGGCTTCCTGTTAAGGCTAGGGCTGATTTCAAGGTTCTACTGCTAATCTACAAAGAATTACACATGGGCTTGCTCCTACCTATCTTTCCGATTTGGTCCTGCTGTACATACCTACACGTACGCTTCGGTCACAAGACGCAGGCCTCCTTACTGTCCCTAGAATTTCTAAGCAAACAGCAGGAGGCAGAGCGTTCTCCTATCGAGCTCAATTTTGATGGAATGGTCTGCCTACCCATGTGAGAGACGCAGACTCGGTCTCGACCTTTAAGTCTTTATTGAAGACTCATCTCTTCAGTAGGTCCTATGATTAAGTGTAGTCTGGCCCAGGAGTGTGAAGGTGATTGGAAAGGCACTGGAGCAACGAACCGCCCTTGCTGTCTCTGCTTGGCTGGTTCCCCTCTCTCCACTGGGATTCTCTGCCTCTAACCCTATTACAGGGGCTGAGTCACTGGCTTACTGGTGCTCTTCCATGCCGTCCCTAGGAGGGGTGCGTCCCTTGAGTGGGTTGAGTCACTGACGTAATCTTCCTGTCCGGGTTGGCGCCCCCCCTTGGGTTGTGCCGTGGCGGAGATCTTTGTGGGCTATTCTCGGCCTTGTCTCAGGATGGTAAGTTGGTGGTTGAAGATATCCCTCTAGTGGTGTGGGGGCTGTGCTTATATCCTGCCTGTTTGGCCCTGTCCGGGGGTATCGTCGGACGGGGCCACAGTGTCTCCCGACCACTCCTGTTTCAAACTCCAGTATTTATGCTGCAGTAGTTTATGCGTCGGGGGCTAGGGTCAGTCTGTTATATCTGGAGTATTTCTCCTGTCTTATCCGGTGTCCTGTGTGAATTTAAGTATGCTCTCTCTAATTCTCTCTCTCTCTTTTTCTCTCTTTCTCTCTTTCTTTCTTTCTCTCTCTCGGAGGACCTGAGCCCTAAGACCATGCCTCAGGACTACCTGGCCTGATGACTCCTTGTTTCCCCAGTCCACCTGGCCGTGCTGCTGCTCCAGTTTCAACTGTTCTATGGAACCCTGCCCTGTTCACCGGACATGCTACCTGTCCCAGACCTGCTGTTTTCAACTCTCTAGAGACAGCAGGAGCGGTAGAGATACTCCCGCTTATCATATATCCTGATGCCAAGTCACCTTACCCCTATACATATCTACCTCTATCGCTCCAGTATCCCTGCCCATTGTACATATGGTATTGGAACTGACCCTGTATGTACAGTGCATTCGGGAAAGTATTCAGACCCCTTTTGACTTTTTCCACATTTTGTTACGTTACAGCCTAATTCTAAAATTATTAATAAAAAAAAAATGTCCTCATTAATCTACACACAATACCCCATAATGACAAAACGAAAACAGGATTACAGACACTTTTGCAAATGTATTACAAATAAAAAACAGAAATACCTTATTTACATAAGTATTCAGACCCGTTGCTATGAGACTCGAAATTGAGCTCAGGTACATCCTATCTCCATTGATCCTCCTTGAGATTTACATTTACATTTAAGTCATTTAGCAGACGCTCTTATCCAGAGCGACTTACAAATTGGTGCATTCACCTATAATATCCAGTAGAACAACCACTTTACAATAGTGCATCTAAATCTTTTAAAGGGGGGGGGGGGGTTAGAAGGATTACTTTATCCTATCCCAGGTATTCCTTAAAGAGGTGGGGTTTCAGGTGTCTCCGGAAGGTGGTGATTGACTCCGCTGTCCTGGCATCGTGAGGGAGCTTGTTCCACCATTGGGGTGCCAGAGCAGCGAACAGTTTTGACTGGGCTGAGCGGGAACTGTGCTTCCTCAGAGGTAGGGAGGCGAGCAGGCCAGAGGTGGATGAATGTTTCTACAACTTGATTGGAGTCCACCTGTGGAAAATTCAATTGATTGGACATGATTTGGAAAGGCACACACCTGTCTGTATAAGGTCTCACAGTTGACAGTGCATGTCAGAGCAAAAACCAAGCCATGAGGTTGAAGGAAGTGTCCGTAGAGCTCCAAAACAGGATTGTGTCGAGGCACAGATCTGGGGAAGGGTACCAAAACATTTCTGCAGCATTGAAGGTGCCCAAGAACACAGTGGCCTCCATCATTCTTAAGACTCTTCCTAGAGCTGGCCACCCGGCCAAACTGAGTAATCGGGGGAGAAGGGCCTTGGTCAGGGAGGTGACCAAGAACTCGATGGTCACTCTGACAGAGCTCCAGAGTTCCTCTGTGGAGATGGGAGAACCTTCCAGAAAGACAACATCTCTGCAGCACTCCACCAATCAGGCCTTTATGGTAGAGTGGCCAGACAGAAGCCACTCCTCAGTAAAAGGCACATGACAGCCCGCTTGAAGTTTACCAAAAAGCATCTAAAGGATTCTCAGACCATGAGAAGCAAGATTTTCTGGTCTGATGAAAACAAGATTGAACTCTTTGGCCTGAATGCCAAGCGTCACGTCTGGAGGAAACCTGGCATCATCCCTACGGTGAAGCATGGTGGTGGCAGCATCATGCTGTGGGGATGTTTTTCAGCTGTAGCGACTGAGAGGCTAGTCAGGATCGAGGGAAAGATGAAAAGGGCAAAGTACAGAGAGATTCTTGATGAAAACCTGCTCCAGAGCGCTCAGGACCTCAGACTGGGGGCGAAGTCTCTGAATGTCCTTGAGTGGCCCAGCCAGAGCCCGGACATGAAACCGAAGGAACATCTCTGGAGAGACCTGAAAATAGCTCTGCAGTGCCACTCCCCATCCAACCTGACAGAGGTTGAGAGGACCTGCAGAAAAGAAAGGTGTGCCAAGCTTGTAGCGTCATACCCAAGAGGACTCAAGGCTGTAATCGCTGCCAAAGGTGCTTCAACAAAGTACTGAGTAAAGGGTATTTTTATAAATTAGCAAACATTTCTAAACACCTGTTTTTGCTTTGTCATTATGGGGTATTGTGTGTAGATTGATGAGGATTTAATCAATTTTAGAATAAGGCTGTAACGTAACAAAATGTGGAAAAAGTCAAGGGGTCTGAATACTTTCCGAATGCACTGTAGCTTACTTACTTTCTTCTGTTCTTCTTATTTCTTATTTTTATTTCTCGTATGTTTTTGTTCTACATTATGTTATTTTTAGTATTACATTGTTATTGAATACTGCATTGTTGGGCTTAGAGCTTGCAGGAAAGGCATTTCACTGTACTTGTGCATGTGACATTAAACCTTGAAACATAAGTGCATTATTTGCACAATTAACCAGTCAATATATTTATGGTAAACAAATCCCACAAAATAACAACCCTTTTTGTCATTTACAAATATAAACTGAAGTGTGTCACCATTGTAACCAATGAGTGTGATTTCACAGGTCTGCAAGATGTATTGCAGCTCTGGTTTTGTAACAATGATGAAGCAGTCATCATGACTCTCTTTCTCTCTCCCTCCCCCGACTCTTCTTCTCTCACTCCACCGTTCTCTCTCCTCTCCCTCCCCCTCTCTCCTGTCTGTCTCTATGTATCAGTCATAGCAGTCTAGGCCAGCCAGGGGGTTAAGGGAAGCCAGCACACAGTGCTTCCACACAGCACCATCGTGTGTGTGTGTGTGTGTGTGTGTGTGTGTGTGTGTGTGTGTGTGTGTGTGTGTGTGTGTGCGCGCGCACGGGTGCTTGTGTGTGCATGGGTGTGTATGCTGTATAATTGTGCTATTTTGGACACAACACCAACATATTTTACATACTTCTTTGCTAACAAAATAGCTAGGCCAATATATCTAATTAAAGACAAGCTACGGAACTTTGGCGACTACTAAGTATTTTTAACGTCGTAGATGTAAAGTTTCCGCTTATAAACCGATTTTGAGACTGTGTAACGTAGGATGTGATATCTGAAACTACTTGAAGCTGGGATGTCCCTCCTACCATTGAATTCGTTTTTCCGACTGTCCATCAACTCCTTGCTGAACCCCCTGTCAGGACTTCCACCGAAGGTGGTTCCTCTCCCTGTTCGGGCGGTGCTCGGCGGTCGGCGTCGTCGGCCTACTAGCCATCACCGATCCATTTTTCCTTTTCCGTTTGTTTTGTCTTTGGTTCTTTCACACCTGGGTTCATTTGGTTTAATTTCTGTGTGTATAATTACCCCCGTTGCCTGCTTAGGTTTGTGCGGGATTATACGTGTCATGTTGCTCGTTGCGGTTGTGCCCCAGATTTATTCACGTTTATACTGAGTGTGTAATAGTTTAGGAGCTGTCACGTCCTGACCAGTAAGGGGTTATTTGTTATTATAGTTTGGTCAGGACGTGGCAGGGGGTATTTGTTTTATATGGTTTTGAGTGTGTGTTTATGTAGAGGGGCGTTTGATTTATATATTCTGGGGTTTTTGGTTTAGTTCTATGTTGTATAGTTCTATGTCTGTTCTAGGGTATTTAGATCTATGTTTAGGTCATTAGGATTGGGGCCTTCAATTGGAGGTAGCTGGTTATCGTTGCCTCTGATTGAAGGTCCTATATTTAGGAGTATGTTTGTTGTGGATATTGTGGGAGGTTGTTCTTAGCACTGCTGTATTTAGCCTGCAAGACTGTTAGTTCGTTCATTTCTTGTTTTGTTTATTTAAGTGTTCACTAATAAAGTTAAGATGAGCACTCGACCCGCTGCGCCTTGGTCCACTTACTACGACGATCGTGACAGGAGCGTTGTTTTCCTCCTTCCGTGAGTACTGTGTTCTCTTGTGTCATGGGCGGTTTCTTGTTTTGGTATTGTACCTGACCTTTTGTGTGTTGTGGACTTGCCTATTAAAGACCCTACTTGGACATCTCTGCTCTCCTGCGCTTGACTCCTTCACCTACCTCTAACACAATTCACAACACCCCCTACGACACAGCCACTGACAAAGCACATGCCTGCAATAATTACATCGTAGCGCAGCAGGAGAGAGTGGTTTCATCACTGTAGCATATTCAGAGATCGATTCATAGCCATAAATAATTCATCGATTTTAAAGACGGACGAGATTAATATGAGACGAAGGGCAATTTTGTAACGAGTTCAGGAAGCCACGACAGAGCTCTGTGAGACGTTCACAGCGATGGTGGCAGACGTTTTGATCAAGAGAGACCTTTTCTCTAACACTAAACATACAAATATGTATTTTACAGTTATAAGGAAGGTGAAATCTCATAGTTAGCTGTTTTATAATTTGATTGTACTATATTTAAAAAGCATATAAATCGTTTCAAGCCTTATTCATACAGTTTTGTTGAATAGGAAATAAATCATATAAAATATTTCATTTTCATATTTCTATCATATTTGTACTGTATACTTGAGCTTGTGTCCTCAAAAGGTGACTACACCTCAGCAATTTATTTTTTTTAAATACCAGAATGGTAAGATTTTAACCTTTCTTGGAGTATACAACATTACTGTTTATAGCCCTCTCCTGATAAATTATTACGTTTGGGGATTACGTAGATTCCATTTTCGATTCCATTTAGTTACATTTAACAGTTTTTTTAAAACTTCCTGCTTTGGGCTCAATGTGTAGTTCATACATGCATCATCTGTGAGCGGAGTTACTGGCTTACCTCAATTAGCCACAAAATGTAGTTTGAAAGCGACTGTTTCCTGGAAGCTGTGCTATTTTCCCTACACTACATTTTCCCCCACATGGGACAGCCCCCTAGCAATTCGAGTTCAACCAATGAGCTTCAGCCCCTCGTCATTAGAGTGACCACTAGCAAGATGCACACACAGTAGAGTGAGAGAGACAGCAATGACGTGGTGCACACATTTGCACATATGTGACGTAGTACTCACTTTTCGGGGCCCTACTGGCTCAGAACTACTGGCTAAAAAGTATACAAAAGTAGCAGAAAATCTCTTTCATTGAGGATTAACATTCTATGCTAAGCTTGAGAGCAACTTCCACTGGAGAAACAGCAACTGCATTTGTACAAGGGTGTACAGTACGTGTAGTGTGCAAGCACATGTTTGCGTGAGTGAAAGTGCCTTCGTGCGTGTGTGTGTGTATGTGTGTGTAGATGATCAACCATCATGACTACTGACAAAGAGAGACACACATTGCCTTTGCATCTTCCCCTTCCCCCACTCAGAAAGAGAACTGTTTGTCTGTTTCTCTCTGAATACAATGTTTATTAATGCACTGTAACCCAGCAACAGCATCATATCATTTTATAGTCTACACAACAGCATCTATACACACACTGACCACAGAGGGCAGTGTGTGTGTGTGTGTGTGTGTGTGTGTGTGTGTGTGTGTGTGTGTGTGTGTGTGTGTGTGTGTGTGTGTGTGACTGTGTATGCCCTGGTTAATGCATGCATTGGGGTGTGTGCACGGTTGCATACGTGTGTGGGCAGCAGTGAGGGGATAGGCGAAGCTATGAAGTGGCTCTCAGTGTCATTCTCTGAAGGGAAACAACAACATTATTACAAGCAGAGGTCATCTTTAACACGGACCAACACTGCCATGATGTCTATCTTCAACCAGCAGAAACATTACACTGTTTATGTAGCAACCATTAGTTCTATAATGTATACTGTTAGCCACATTAGCCACATGTTAGCTACATTTTATGCTATTAGCCACATTGTTAGCTATTAGCCACATTATTATTTATAAGCCACATTAGCCACATGATAGTTATTAGCCACATCAGCCACATGATAGGTATTAGCCACATTAGCCACATGCTTGCTACACTGTTAGTTGTTAGCCACATGTTAGTAATTAGCCATATTAGTCACATGCTAGCCACATTATTAATTATAAGTGTCACGCTCGTCGTAAAGATGGGACCAAGGCGCAGCGGGAATGTGAATACTCATCTTTACTGTGAAGAAAACCAAAATAAACACTTAATCCAAAACAACGACGAGAAACAGTCCTGTAAGGAACACAGCTTACATACGGAACAACTACCCACAAAAACCCATGGAAAAACACCCCTACTAAATAGGACCTTCAATTAGAGGCAACGAGGAACAGCTGCCTCCAATTGAAGGTCAACCCAATAAACTAAACATAGAAATAGAAAAAACTAGAACGAACATAGAAATATACTAACATAGAAGATTAACAAACAAAAAAATAAACACATGAAACAAACACCCCCTGCCACGTCCTGACCAAACTACAATAACAAATAACCCCTTTACTGGTCAGGACGTGACAATAAGCCACATTAGCCATATGTTAACTAGGGCAGGGAATTGCCAGGGACCTTACAATATGATATTATTAAGATACTTAGGAGACAATATGATGTGTATTGCGATCCTCACTATTGTCACAATTCTATATGTATTTTTTAATATATTTTTTCACCTTTATTTAACTAGGCAAGTCAGTTAAGAACAAATTATTATTTACAATGACGGCCTACCCCGGCCAAACCCTCCCCTAACACTGACGACACTGGGCCAATTGTGCGCTGCCCGATGGGACTCCTGATCACGGCCGGTTGTGATACAGCCCGGGATCGAACCCGGGTCTGTAGTGATGCCCCTAGCACTGCGATGCTGTGCCTTAGACCGCTGCGCCACTCAGGATAAATGTATTGCGATTCGATACAGTGATTTTATTGCGATTCGATGTTCCAAACATATTGCTCACCATATGTCTGCTGCAGAGGGACAAGAGAGAGCCATGATAAAACTTGTTTTGAAGAGTCATGGAAATAAAAGTGCTAAAAACACATTTCCTCCCTATTTAAAGAGAAGATGGAGAACAAACTATGAAGGACAAATACTGGAGTTTTGGTGCGGGTACAGCCACCTAGTGCAAAAATGATATTGCGATATTGTCAAAACGATACGATATACACCACCGTTCAAAAGTTTGGGGTCACTTAGAAATGTCCTTGTTTTTGAAAGAAAAGCATATTTTTTTGTCCAGTAAAATAACATCAAATTGATCAGAAATACAGTGTAGACATTGTTAATGTTGTAAGGGGCAGGCAATAGGAGGGGGCTGAACGTTGCCCTGATCCACCTGAGGCTGCAGCTGGGGCAGGCAATAGGAGATGCCAATTCTGCCCCGCAAAGGACTGTAAAACAAATACTATGGGCTGCACAGGTGATAAATACATCTGCAAAGTCCATGCACACACACTTGCATACTGTCCTACATGTGCTAATTTGAGTTGATTGATTTATGTTCTTCACATTTTTGTTTTGTATCTATTCTTATTTGATTCTTATTTATTGTTGTTGTTTATACACCTTGTGGGTGGGGGCAATGGTTCAAAAAATGGGAGAAGACTAGTATTTTGTATTTCTAATGACTCTTAAGAGGAAAGTAATCCTATTCCTCATCGTACAGTATATAAGAATATACCACTATGTTGACAAAAAAGTTCAAGACTGTTATCGTTTCCCTTCAATAAAATGCATTCAAAACTACTTTCTGCACATTTCTGCTACTTTCTTAGGCTATACAAGTGCCATCTCTTGCTAAAAAATGTATGTTTACACCTATGCGGCACCTTTAGCAATACTAATAATAAACCTCTACTTTAGTAAAGGAAACCGTTATGACAGGTGTGTTGTAATAAAAACGAGTGGTGCCCACTGATTAAATGCAGTCTTTCTGCATTGCGAAGAGGGAAAACCCAGATATCCACAAAGTTTGTGATGAATGACAGGTTGTTTCTTCATGCGAAATAGATTTGATTTTTGATTTTCTTTCAAAAACAAGGGCATTTCTAAGTGACCCCAAACTTTTGAACGGTAGTGTATATTGTCAAAAATAAAAGTAACTTTCCACCCCCCATCACTAACGCTAACCCAATCAGTTACACAGTACCTTACAAGGGAGGAAGTATCTACCAACAGACATAATGCTTCATTGATGTCTTGTTACTGTCATGTGAGGCATGGCATCATCTGAGGCATCCTCTCACTGGGTTCATACAATGATAGAAAGAACCAAGGCTATATTGAGGTTTGACTATTAGTTCATTGTTTCTCACTATTTTGTGGAGATGAGCCATCTTCCAGCCAGCCAGCTAGTCAGCCACTCAGCAAGGCCTGTGTAGCCGAGGTGATTCAGGCCAGAGTAGCCAAAGTCATTTTAATGAGAGTTCCAGAGCTCATTAGTTTGATCATCAAAGCTCTGAATGATCTGTTTAATTGTGTGATCGTGATGTGCAGCCCCCTCCAACCACGGAATGGGCCCATGCATAACTGGCTTACTGACTGTCTGCATCCTAAACGGTACCCTATTCCCTATGGGCCCTGGTGAAAAGTAGTACACTATGTAGGGAAAAGCGTGCCATTTGGGATGCAACCACTGACTGCAAAATGAGAGGTAAAAATGTTTTAATCTTCCGGATGAATCCATTATCCAAATACTGCAGCGTGTGAATAGATACTTGGCAAACGTGCTGCTGACGTGGTTCAAGGACACACAGTATAATTTAGACATACGTGTTCAGAGCACTGTGCTTACATTCTCTCTCTCTCTCTCTCTCTCTCTCTCTCGCTCGCTCGCTCTCTCTCTCTCTCTCTCTCTCTCACACACACACACACACACACACACACACACACACACACACACACACACACACACACACACACACACACACACACAGGCTCACCACAACAACAACAAAAACACACAAACTCACACAAAGACACTTTGCACTTCCACACACAGATGTAGTTAAGCCATAGAGATGTATAGAGGACTCTAGTGCCCAAAATCCTGTTTTAACATGGGCCACGCCATTGAGGACTTTCACCATTTTGAAGTTGTCAACTGGGGACTTCCTATGGATCACATAATTCCATCCGGGTCATCAGAAGAAATTATCAAATTAATTTTACTTGTGAGCAAACATTCCACAACTGCAGGTGGCAGTAAATCGCCAACCTTGGCTTTATACCTGTTCAAACAACACACTCCAGGTGGCAGTATGGATCTTTTCAGTTTGTTTAACAACTCATAGAAGTAGTAGAAGAAGAAAATGGACTACTTCAAAATGGAGATGGCCTTGCCCGTGCGCTCACAGAAGCCATAATGGGACAGATAAAACATTGCGGTCTCTAAAAATCGCTGTCTTTTTTCCACTAATTTGTCTTTTCACCAATCACATTAGATTATTTTCACAGCTCTTTTTCAGAGGTGATCTGATTGGTCAAAACACCAATTAGTGAAACAAATATCAGAATTTGGCTGCCTATGTAAACGCAGCCTTTGAGTTAAGCGCATAAATCGACACACACGATGGCACAAAGTGAGTCATCTGTGGGGAGGCCTACTGGTTGAAGGACAGAAGAGGAAGATGAGAATGGGGGATGGGCTGGGCACACTGCTCTAAAACGGAGAGGCACGAGGGAGAGATGTTTCGAACGAGGGATGTGCATGCATTTTTTTTGTGTGTGTGTGTGCGTGTGTGTGTGTGGTATTAACGCCTGAGCACCAGATCACCCGAGGAAAAGTCACGGCAGTGTGACGATGGCAGAAACCTTACACATTGTTGCTCCCATGGCCCAGTGCACTTTGAGATGCTATCTTTGCAAAGAAGATGAATCAGATACCATCCTGATCATCAAATAAGACACTCAACATATCCTCACTATCAGTCTTGTACTAGTCTACAGATCAGGTCTTCCTTGCCCATTGTAACCGTTTGTTATTGGGATCCAAAAGACAAAACGGATCCTAAGTAAGAACACCTACTCTGAGACACTTGATACATCATAATTATAAAACACACTTTCTCATAGTAGTTAAATGACCTGTTTCATTCATTCATTTGTTCAGTAATTCCTCATTTGATTCCTCCAACTAGTCATAAGGGTTATTGCAGGAGCCTACCTATATGATAGATGATACAGATCCCTGAATTGCCATTCGAATCCTATAGGGATAAATAGGCACAGTGTGTCCTTCTAGACAAGACAGGCTGGCTGGGCATGTATTGTCTATCAATGCCCTGCTATACCACCTACACATAAAAACGTGCGCACGCACGGGCATGCACGTTAGGGATAACGAGCAGGGGGTGTCCTCGCGTGAGTCACAAATGAGCAGCTTGTTAAGTGACTAAACACACACTTCTGCCATCCTCTCCACTGGAGTCCAGAGACACTGCTGCCGGGCCAGCCACAGTTACAGCCACAGTTACAGCCACTGTTACAGCCACTGTCGCACGCATGCACACGTACATACAAGCATACACGCAAACACACACACACGAAACCAGGGTTTCCATTAGGAACACGTGGCCCTGGACATATGGTCGGCAGCATTTTCATTTACCGGAGATTTAAGACATTTACCAGACCCAGATGCATTGGGTGCGTACCCTGATTAGGCCGTCCACCCACGGCGCTCAGAATGACAGAAAACACATTTAGATGATGGTTATTCATCTCAACAGATCACGCAACTCCAGGACGCAACGGTGTGCGTCCTTCTTACCAATTCCCGATCGCACCATTTGAAGATGTTAGAGTAACAGTCCACGTTTACTTTTCCTCCACCAACAAGACGAGTAACAAACTGCAACATCACTAGCCTATGTCAATCTACTATCCTCCATAGTAGAAAAGTTGACATATTCTATTGGTCAGGTTTTCGTTCTGAGCGAGAAAGAAATAGCCTATTCCAAACTGACTCTGGGACAGTTGTGGGACGATAGCTACCAAACACATACAATCAGTAGGCGTAGGCTACACCCCCTCCCCCCAATTTTTTTTTAAAGCTAGAGGCTCATGCAACCAATCAGAACATTTAGCTTAAAATGTTGCTAAACTATTGTTTCTTCACATTATAAGCGTAGCAACGCGCACAAGGCAGTAGGCTATGTGCAAATGTTTGTCCCATAATACAATTAGCAGGAAAACACTGTTGTCAAAAGTGCACCACACATGCGACAGAGATGGAAATGTCTGTAAGGAATTTCGAAAGAGGGGAGATAGAGATTTTGGGGTGATTTTGGGGTGGCAGCGTAGCCTAGTGGTTAGAGCATTGGGCTAGTAACTAAAAGGTTGCAAGTTTGAATCTTGACAAGGTACAAATCTGTCGTTCTGCCCCTGAACAAGGGGCACTGTTCCTAGGCCGTCATTGAAAGTAAAGATTTGTTAAAAAAACATTTTTTGTCAGAAATGCCTTCTGGAACATGTGAACTTTCATGTGCCTTAATAAGAAACTTGTATGACATCTGTAAATACGAATACAATTGTTAAATTACAAGTCTAGTTGGTTTAGCCACGGAAAAAGTGCAGAACCTTCCCGCTAGCCATGTTTGGCTGAGATAATGGATGGGCTGGACATGCCGAGAGATGAGTTCAGATTGGTCTGCCATGTAGCATGCTTCTGTCTATAACATGAGCTGCCCAGTATGTGTAGGTAATGCGTTCTACCGCAGCTTTTTTGAAAGATATCATGAACAACTGCAAAAGTGTCGCTAGTGTACTGCTCTCCACTTTCTGGAGGGCGATCATGCCATGGTGACTTTCTCTGACTCTGAAAATGAATCAAACGATGAGGAAATCGCTGATTTAGGTAAAAATATTTTCATTGAACCAGACATTGTAACGTCTTCTCAAATGGCAAACAACAGTGTTGTTGTCATGGAAGAAGTTGACCGAGTTTTGAAATCAGCGGAATGACCGGTCGAAGCAGAGTACGATAACTAAGGAGACGGACAAAATTCTGGCGTTTGATTGCAAATATGCAGAGGGAGTCAAAAAGAGAACATGCAGAAGGTTGTTGTATAAAACACCTGTCTCAGGATTACATCTTCAAACTAAGGGCAACCATGGCATCCATGACAGAGAAGGAGAAGCGTTCATCCATGTACACGGGTAAGAGAGTCTAGCTATCTACATTTTTAGATATTATAAGTTTCATATTTTGTCAGAAAGTCGTTTTCATTGCAAGTCAAAGCGTACTGTTAGCTACCGTTAGGTAGCATACCAAACAGAAACCCAGACACGCATATTCCTTTGACAGGACACACAGCCACGTGAAAAAAAGCACATGTGTTTCTGCTCTAGCATTTCGCCTCATTATTACTACTGATACTACTTTTGATTTGATTTGATTTGTACCATCTGTGGTCCCCCTAATTCACAATATAACTATGGTCAATTCAGTCTCATTTAGTTCAACTGCTGTCATTTCAGGTCATTTCAGTTTCCACAAGACTGTGTCTCTTTATCCCCAGTGGGTGAGGTGAATTAAAATGAGTAGTATTGGCCAACAACAGCGATACAGACACACACACTAACATGATAGCAGCCAGGATTCTTCCGCGTGCATGTTGCCCTGTGAAGGTTGAAACATGAATCATATTCACAGTGAAAAGGTCATTGTTCCGGGGTACTTTCCGCTCAGCTACCTTCAGCAGGAGGAGCTGCTTGCCGGGAGCGCCAAGTCATACAGAGAGCAGTCACAAATGACCTTAAAACCGGAAGGAGAGGACAGACGGACCGACCCGGTGTCTCTGCCTGTTTCTTAGACAGGTGGGGGTGAAGAGGACAGACAGACAGTGGCGTGCGGAGAGGACACTCTCTCTCAGACAGTGCGTGACTGTTCCTCACTAAGGTGTGTAATAGTGCCTTTCCGGGTGATCATTTCAGAGCAATCATTCCATACCGTTTGTCAAGGACGTCATCAGGAAGGAGCTATAGAGGAGCGGCGTGACAGGAGAGATGAGGAGTGCCGAGGATACAGAGGAGAGGAGGAAGAGGAGGAAGAGGAGGAAGAGAATATAGGGTTGTGCCGATAAATGAATAAATCAATTATCGTGACATTTGACATTGACGATACATCGTGAAGTGCAATATGATAAATCATCATGCGCAACACGATACTCTATTTGAACTTTTCAAATCAAAACTCTGCAGTATTAGGCTGTATCAATATGTTGAAAATGAAGAGAAGGGCTTACAAAGTTGAGGCAGAAAGGAGTTGAAGCACTCAACAAAAAAAGGCTGAGATTTCTTTTAGCTCACTTTAATCCATTATACAGGACGAGAACAGGTGACTGACGTTTTCCTCAGAGTGACCTGACTACTGCAGTGATGGATTCTAACTTCTAACTTGAAATATCCTTATTCATGTTACCATATTAGAACTGAGAGTATGGAAATCTACTGAGCGAGAAAGGGGAGTGCAGAAAGTTTCCATTCTGTCATAACATGTTATTGTTAAATCTTGTGTATCCTACGGAGAGGAGAAGGTATAAAGTCTGGTCACAGGTAAGATAGGACAGCCGTGGGTTAGTGAGAGGTGAGGAAGGCCGAGGTCAGGTCAGATGAAGTGGGAAGGAACAGTCGCCACTTGAGTTCCTGCCCAGCAACAGGATGAGAATATCCAGATGTGCAAGGAGGAGACTCCGCATAGAAGGAGGGTATAAATATATGTGATTGTGTTAATGTCTTTGTCTTTGTCTTTTCAGCTGTTTGACCCAGTGGGTGAATAAACTTAGTCATCCGTTTGAGTTTTTACTCTGTTTGTCAGAACCGAACAGCACGTAGCTCCTATGTGTAGCCTAGTGGCCCTTTGAGACACAATAATGTAAGAAAATAACAATCATAATAATAGTATAGCACAAAATATTAGTAAATCATCCTTGAGCTGTTTCGACAACTTGATTGGAGAAGGACAACCATATCTGCAGCACTCCACCAATCAGGCCTTTATGGTAGAGTAGCCAGACGGAAGCCACTCCTCAGTAAAAGACACATGTAAAAGGCACCTAAAGGTCTCTCAGACCATGAGAATAAAGATTTTCTGGTCTGATGAAACCAAGATTGAGCTCTTTGGCCTGAATGCCAAGCGTCACGTCTGGAGGAAACCTGGCACCATCCCTACGGTGAAGCATAGTGGTGGCAGCATCATTCTGTGGGGATGTTTTTCAGCGGCAGGGACTGGGAGACTAGTCAGGATCTGGTGAAAGATGAACGGAGCAAAGTACAGAGAGATCCTTGATGAAAACCTGCTCCAGAGCGCTCAGGACCTCCGACTGGGGTGAAGGTTCACCTTCCACCAGAACAACGACCCTAAGCACACAGCCAAGACAATGCAGGAGTGGCTTCAGGAAAAGTCTCTGAATGTCCATCAGCGGCCCAGCCAGAGCCCGGACTTGAACCCGATCGAACATCTCTGGAGAGACCTGAAAATAGCTGTGTAGCGACACTCCCCATCCTACCAGACAGAGCTTAACTTCTTTGGGATAGAGGGCGGTATTTTGACGTCTGGATGAAAAGCGTGCCCAAAGTAAACTGCCTGCTACTCAGGCCCAGAAGCTAGGATATGCATGTAGATTTGGATAGAAAACACTCTAAAGTTTCTAAAACTGTTAAAATTATGTCTGTGAGTATAACAGAACTGAAATGGCAGGCGAAACCCCGTGGACAAACCATCAACAACAACAACAAAAAATTCAGCATACCACTGATTTCAATGGCTGGCACTTTTATAATAGGGCGAAATCGTCCCAGTTCCTAGGGCTTCCACTAGATGTCAACAGTCTTTAGAAAGAGTTTCAGGCTGGTTTTTGGAAAAATGAGCCAGAAATTGTAATTTTTCTAGGTGACTCCCATTTTGGCTGTAGTGTTTCGAAGCGCGTAAATGAGAGCGCGTTCTTTGGTATTGTTCTCCGGTAAAGACAATAACGATTCTCCATCTTAAATTGTATCGTTTATTTGCGTATTAGGGTACCTAAGGTTTGATTATAAACGTTGATTGACTTGTTTGGATAAGTTTATTGGTAACGTTTGGGATTCATTTTGTATGCATTTTGAAGGAGGGAAACCGAGTGGATTATTGACTGAAGCACGCCAGCTAAACTGAGTTTTTATGGGTATAAAGAAGGACTTTATCGAACAAAAGGACCATTTGTAATGTAACTGGGACCTTTTGGAGTGCCAACAGAAGAAGATCTTCAAAGGTAAGGCATATATTATATCGCTATTTCTGACTTTCGTGTCGCAACTCCCTGGTTGAAAATGATTTGTTATGCATTTGTGTGCTGGGCGCTGTCCTTAGATAATCGCATAGTTTGCTTTCGCCGTAAAGCCTTTTTGAAATCTGACACGGCGGCTGGATTAACAACAAGTTAAGCTTTATTTTGATGTATTGCACTTGTGATTTCATGAAAGTTAAATATTTATAGTAATTTAATTTGAATTTCGTGCTCTGCAATTTCACCGGATGTTGGCCAGATGGGACGCTAGCGTCCCAATGATACGCAAGAAGTTTTAAGAGGATCTGCAGAGAAGAATGGGAGAAACTCCCCAAATACAGGTGTTCCAAGCTTGCTGCGTCATACCCAAGAAGACTTGAGGCTGTAATCGCTGCCAAATGTGCTTCAACAAATTACTGAGTAAAGGGTGTGAATACTTATGTAAATGTGATATTTCTGTTTTTTATTTCACAGCGGTTTAGATGGTACAATGATTATCTATACTTGCTTGTTTTGTCACATAAACTGAAATTAGATGAACTATTAGAATTTTAGCAACAAAATGGCGGAGCGTTTTCTGCATAATGCATCTTCAACGATTACACATAACATGATGCAGCCACCACTATGCTTGAAAATATGGAGAGTGGTACTCAGTAATGTGTTGTGTTGGATTTGCCCCAAACATAACACTTTGTATTCAGGACAAAAAGTTAATTGCTTTGCCAGATTTTTTGCACTATTACTTTAGTGCCTTGTTGCAAACATGATGCAAGGTTTGGAATATTTTTATTCAGTACAGGCTTCCTTCTTTTCACTCTGTTAGTTAGGGTAGTATTGTGGAGTAACTACAATGTTGTTGATCCATCCTCAGTTTTCTCCTATCACAGCTATTAAACTCTGTAACTGTTTTAAAGTCACCATTGGCCTCATGGTGAAATCCCTAAGCGGTTCCTTCCTCTCTGGCAACTGAGTTAGGAAGGACACCTGTATCTTTGTAGTGACTGGGTCTAATGATACACCATCCAAAGTGTAATTAATAACTTCAGCATGCTCAAAGGGATATTCAACATCTCCTTTTTAATTTTTTAATAATCTACCAATAGGTGCCTTTCTTTGCAAGGCATTGCAAAACCTCCTGTGATCTTTCTGGTTGAATCTGTTTTTGAAATTCACTGCTCAACAGAGGGGCCTTACAGATAATTGTATGTGTGGGGTACAGAGGTGAGGTAGTCATTTAAAAATCATATTAAACACAATTTTTGCACACAGAGTGAGTCCATGCAACTTATTTTGTGACTTCTTAAGCAAAAAAATCCTGAACATTTCAAAAAACATAATTCCACTTTGGCATCATGGGGTATTGCGTGTAGGCCAGTGACAACAAATCTAAATGTAATATATTTTAACTGCAGGTTTTAACACAACAACATGTGGAAAAAGTCAAGGGGTGTGAATACTTTCTGAAGGCACTGTATGTAGCAGATCTCTGTATGTGTAAGGAACAACAGATATAGGGAAGGCAATCAAAACGTGAAGGAGTCCAGGTGAGTCCAATGAGCGCTGATGCGTGTAATGATGGTGACAGGTGTGCGTAATGATGGGCATCCTGGCATCCTCGAGCGCTAGAGAGGTGAAGCAGGAGCAGGCGTGACAGTACCTCCCCTCTAGGGGCGCCACCAGGTGTCCCACCTGGGCGAGCCTGACGGGCCGACCGAGGCATGGGCGCCGGACTGACCTGCTGAGGCGTAGAAGCCTGACGCGCAAGGCTGAGACGTGGGAGCCCGACGAGCCGGCTGAGGCGTGGGAGCCCGACGAGCCAGCCGAGGCATGGGAGCCTCATGTGCCGGCTCAGGCATGAAGTGGGATGGGAGCCCGATTAGCTGGCTGAGGTGTAGGAGCCCGACGAGCCAGCTGAGGGAAGGAAACCTCTCGAGCCAGCTAAGGCGTAGAAGCCCGATGAACCAGCTGGCCGAGGCATGGGTGCCGGACTGACAGGCTGAGGCGTAGAAGCCCGACGCGCACGGCTGAGGCGTGGGAGCCCGACGAGCCGGCTGAGGCGTGGGAGCCCGACGAGCCGGCTTAGGCATGACGTGGGATGGGAGCCCGATGAGCTTGCTGAGGCGTAGGAGCCCGACGAGCCAGCTGAGGGAAGGAACCCTCTCGAGCCAGCTAAGGCGTGGAAGCCCGACGAACCAGCTGAGGCACCCCCGGTTCCATCGGTGGCGGCACAATGACCCGACGTCACCAACAAAACAAAAAACAAAAAACTCCCTGATGCTTCGTACAATGTTGTCAGCATTCTGTAAGGAACGACGCTGGAGACGAGAAGCAGGTACAGGGAGTGAACATTTAATAACCAACGGAGAGGAACAGAATACGGACAACATCTGGACAGGGGAAACGGAAAAGACAATAATGCTGACACGGGGATGAAACAGAGGAAACAGACAGATATTAGGGAAGGCAATCAAAATGTGAAGGTGTCCAGGTGAGTCCAATGAGCCTGATGCGTGTAATGATGGTGACAGGTGTGCGTAATGAAGGGCATCCTGTTGCCCTCAAGCGCCAGAGAGGGGAAGCGGGAGCAGGTGTGACAGTATGGACCCTAAAACCTTGGGTATAAATATTTGTTCAGAACAACGGTTTTAATTGTTTGATGGTTTATCATTCATCCCTAAGAAATTGCAGAAAATGACTGAGTGAAGGAAACGTGGCTGCTAATTGTCAAACTGCTATTTATGGAATGAAACTCCTGCTTCAGTATTACTCCACATTGAACCACAGCCAGAGGATGGGTACATTACTGGCATATTGTTGTTTTGCTGTTTTCATTTGTTGCTCATATGGGACGTATGTGTTGCATAAGAAATATAACGAAAGCTATTACTGCCGCCAGTACAGGCATTGTGAAAAACACAAGGTTCGTTGTCAATGAATTGTGTGGTTTCTGTTGTCGGCTTCTGATGATGTGTGCGAGTCACGAGTGATGTCCCATTCCTTAGACGTATTTATCCCTACCACTAGTTGCTCTGTCTTGGAGGGCCAGCGTTGGGAAACAGCCTTAGCCTCCCCTCAGCTTGCTGAGCTCAAAGTAAGATACTGAGTTTGAACGGTACCGCTCTCTCTCTTTCCCTTCCCCCAGGTTACACTGAGTCTGTCACTGAATCTAATTTTCATGGCATTAGCGCCTCGTGATAGGATGATAGGAGCCAGGGGACTCGCCTGGTTGTCCCTCCCTGACAGCCAGGCCTTCCACCCCGACCCTGTGCCGTTCCCCTGCCATCATGGTTCTCCCATCATCAGCCCCAGCCAGCTCACCTATGGGCCTGCAGTGCAGTATTGTGTGTGTGTGTGTGTGTGTGTGTGTGTGTGTGTGTGTGTGTGTGTGTGTGTGTGTGTGTGTGTGTGTGTGTGTGTGTGTGTGAGCGATGGCAGCGTTGTGCTCTGGAGTTCTCATCCCTCATCCCCTGCTGGCTGCCATATTCAACCAAGTCAGCATTTCTACACTCTCCCATTCCTCCTCCTGAGACCTCTGTGTGTGTGTGTATTGTAGTTATTACAGTACATTTGCTGCGCCAGCCCTAAATCAACCTCCTACAGTATACCTACTGCAATTGGAAAGAGCAGAACTGCACAACTCACCTAAAAACTAAGATTGACTGAAGTTTGGCACAAACACTCAGGGGTCAGTTTATTGGGCACACCAGCCCGTTCCTGAAAATGGTTTGCTCCTACAGACAGCAGGCAGACAGGCATCAAGGCATTCAGTTACTGTTCGATTGAATGTTAGGATGGGCAAAACGAGTGACCTAAGAGACCTTGAGCACGGTATGACCGTCGGTGCCAGGCTCACCGGTGCCAGTATCTCAGGGTGTGGATCTGTCCATCAGCCTAGCCTAGCCGTTCCTCGTTAGCTGCCATATAAATACATCCCCATTCACATGAACCCTCTCACACTTCCCTCACACATCCATACCACCGCCCCACAGTTTAATGGCAACACTGCTACCGTGGAGTGAATTTATAGACACTTTTATTGAGGTTAAATCATCATCCCAGCATATGGACATAACATAAGGTGATCTCTCTTTTGAAGAACATATCAAGACTGCTTCAAGGACAGCTTTTTTCCATCTACGTAACATTGCAAAAATCAGAAACTTTCTGTCCAAAAATGACGCAGAAAAATTAATCCATGCTTTTGTTACTTCTAGGCTCGACTACTGCAATGCTCTACTTTCTGGCTACCCGGATAAAGCACTAAACAAACTTCAGTTAGTGCTAAATACGGCTGCTAGAATCCTGACTAGAACCAAAAAATTTGATCATATTACTCCAGTGCTAGCTTCCCTACACTGGCTTCCTGTTAAGGCAAGGGCTGATTTCAAGGTTTTACTGCTAACCTACAAAGCATTACATGGGCTTGCTCCTACCTATCTTTCCGATTTGGTCCTGCCGTACATACCTACACGTACGCTACGGTCACAAGACGCAGGCCTCCTAATTGTCCCTAGAATTTCTAAGCAAACGGCTGGAGGTAGGGCTTTCTCCTATAGAGCTCCATTTTTATGGAATGGTCTGCCTACCCATGTGAGAGACGCAGACTCAGTCTCAACCTTTAAGTCTTTACTGAAGACTTATCTCTTCAGTAGGTCCTATGATTAAGTATAGTCTGGCCCAGGAGTGTGAAGGTGAACGGAAAGGCTGGAGCAACGAACCGCCCTTGCTGTCTCTGCCTTGTCGGTTCCCCTCTTCCCACTGGGATTCTCTGCCTCTAACCCTTTTACAGGGGCTGAGTCACTGACTTACTGGTGTTCTTCCATGCCGTCCATGGGAGGGGTGCGTCACTTGAGTAGGTTGAGCCACTGACGTGGTCTTCCTGTCTGGGTTGGCGCCCCCCCCTTGGGTTGTGCCGTGGCGGACATCTTTGTGGGCTATACTCGGCCTTGTCTTCGGACGGTAAGTTGGTGGTTGTAGATATCCCTCTAGTGGTGTGGGGGCTGTGCTTTGGCAAAGTGGGTGGGGTTATATCCTGCCTGTTTGGCCCTGTCCGGGGGTATCATCGGATGGGGCCACAGTGTCTTCTGATCCCTCCTGTCTCAGCCTCCAGTATTTATGCTGCAGTAGTTTGTGTCGGGGGGCTAGGGTCAGTCTGTTACATCTGGAGTATTCTCTTGTCTTATCCGGTGTCCTGTGTGAATGTAAATATGCTCTCTCTAATTCTCTCTTTGTTTCTTTCTTTCTCTCGGAGGACCTGAGCCCTAGGACTACCTGGCATGATGACTCCTTGCTGTCCCCAGTCCACCTGGCCATGCTGCTGCTCCAGTTTCAACTGTTCTGCCTGCGGCTACGGAACCCTGACCTGTTCACCGGACGTGCTTGTTGCACCCTCGACAATTACTATGATTATTATTATTTGACCATGCTGGTCATTTACGAACATTTTAACATCTTGACCATGTTCTGTTATAATATCCACCCGGCACAGCCAGAAGAGGACTGGCCACCCCTCATAGCCTGGTTCCTCTCTAGGTTTCTTCCTAGGTTTTTGGCCTTTCTCAGGAGTTTTTCCTAGGGAGTTTTTCCCAGCCACCGTGCTTCTTTCACATGCATTGCTTGCTGTTTGGGGTTTTAGGCTGGGTTTCTGTACAGCACTTTGAGATTTCAGCTGATGTACGAAGGGCTATATAAATAAATTTGATTTGATTTGATTTTGCTGTAGCCTACGTACCTAGGCTATATCCAGCGTGCTTTCCACAGAGTCGACTTTTAACTCCAGGGCCACACATACTTTATACATGGCTCTGGTTAATTCCCCCAAAAGTACAGAATCAGATCCCCTGTTACATTTAATCTCCCTACTTATCCAAAGCTACTTACAGTGGTGCTACATACATTTTATGAGGGTGGACCCAGCGGGAATTGAACCCACAAGCCTGGTGTTGAAGACACCATGATCTACCAACCGAGCCAGGCAGGACCACGTGTTGGCCTGATACTCACACTGGTTTATGAACATTGCAATCCCCTCACTAAGCCCACGCTCTTCCGGTGCTCCTGTACAACATGTAGCTGAACACCAAGCGAGCCCATAGATTACACAATACTGTAGCACAGACTGTAATGTCCCAGATAACCTACTTTCCTCCTCCTATGCACCACTGTGCAAACAAATACCCCCAGGGTCACTCTCCTGGAGGTCACACGGGCAAGCATTACACCACACTTCTCCTCTCAAGTAGTAGGTCACATTATAGTATCTTACAGTAGATCGTCTTCGTTCAACCGCAGCATAATGGCAGGAACACCGTGCGTGTATACGTATGCGACCAATGCAATTTGATTTCTATAAGCCCCATGCATCTTTAAAAGCAGAAGGTGAGTTGAGGGCTACAAAACAGGACAGCTTCTACCTCTCTATCGCTCTCACACCATCCTGTTCTCAGACATTGATGAATCACTAAGCTCTCCAGCTAAATTCTGCTCACGTAAGAATCCAAATGTCTGTTGTCTCGCCAGCGGACTGTGCAGGCACACACTCTCAGCTGTAGGAACCCTGCTATGAACACCGCGTCGCCCACAATGCATCAGTCTACACAGACACACTGTCGAGACTCGCGTGCTCACAGGGGGAGCACAGAGAGATGGCGATTTCTACAAATAAAAACAGAACGAAATTCTGGTGCACTGCGGGAACGATATGACATGACGAAGTACAAATGGGAAAGAGCATGGAGATGGTCCTCTACCTAACCAACGCCTGGACTCATAGTCACCGTGGTTACACAAGAGCAATCTTTAAACAGTAGATAGCACACACATCTACACATCCCCCGCACACACACACACACAAACACTGCAGGGGTAATAACCTGACAACAGAGGGTACCCATTGTCCAACAGCACCTCCACAGTGACTTCAATGACACCACAAGTCACCTGCACCATGAATGCTGTCACTGCCAGAGCACACAGCAGCAAACCCAAGGAGTCATTCACAGTACAGTAAGGTGAAAACAGCCGAGGCTCAGGGTGAAGTGCGCCTTGGCTACAGATCTAGGATCATCTTACCATCCCCCAATCCTAAGCTTAACCATTAGTGGGGGGATGCAAAACTGACCCAAGATCAGCGTCTAGGGGCAACTTCACCCTTTACCTCTCCAGGGCACAATAGGGGGTCAAAGGTAATGCAAGGGGGTTTGGCGGTCATGGGGTTCATTTGAGTCAGGAGTAATGCTGATGTATGTACTCACCAGGTCATGGTTGGTGGAGTTAGAGTCATCCTGAGGGAAGGGGATGTACACAGCTAAGGCCATACAGTTGGCAAAAATAGCTATTAATATAAAGATATCAAATGGCCTGGAAGACAAGGTTAAGGGAAAATCATCGAAGCGGGGATCACATGAATATATTCACAGTGTCAACATTTGACTCGTTCCTGTTCAAACGAATAGTCATCAAACACAGACAGAGTTCAAGCCAAAGACATTGGAAGTTGCGAGAGTCCGAAAAAAGTCATAATGACATTCAAAATGCAACTTGGCAATTCAGGCCCAATCTAAATAACATGAGATAATGTGCAGAGTTATCACAGTGTTCTGATGACTGTGTCTTCTGGAGCAGCAGAGTCCCAGCAGAGGCTCACGCAGCTGTGTCGTGTCACTGAGTCACCCTGGCCCCACCAGTATTTTAAGATTTGGGACATGGTGACTTTCACTGCGCCTTAGGAGGCAGCAAAAAACAACTTTTTTTTCTTCTTTTTTTTACCTCCAGTTGACTATTCTCTCGCATGCACCGCCGAAAAAACACAAAGTCTAGAATGATTCACGCATCGCTGGCTATAGCTGTCAAATAATCTGTCTTTCCCTGCAGTAGGCTACTTACGCTAGAATGAACTGATTAAAAGTAAACGTTGACTTTCTGTTTCACTTTCATATTCTTGTGTTGGGTAGTGAGTCACACTCTGCAGTGAGATTAACATAAAAGAGTGTCTCTTGTCTAGTTGTACTGGACTGTGAGAGGAAATGGAGATGGGATACAGTCACTGCACATGGCTAAGCTAAAGCTAGTCAGCTAAAGCTAGTCAGCTAAAGCTAGTCAGCTAAAACTAGTCAGCTAAAGCTAGTCAGCTAAAGCTAGTCAGCTAAAACTAGTCAGCTAAAGCTAGAGTCAGCTAAAGCTAGAGTCAGCTAAAGCTAGAGTCAGCTAAAATTAGTCAGCTAAAGCTAGAGTCAGCTAAAGCTAGAGTCAGCTAAAGCTAGTCAGCTAAAGCTAGAGTCAGCTAAAGCTAGTCAGCTAAAGCGAGTCAGCTAAAGCTAGGCATGGGCTAGGTGCAACTCAAGATTTAGCCAACTGTACGGTTCAGACAAAGGTAAATCATGAATTGGTGCATGGGCGGCAATTCACAATTCACCCTAACTGAGCCCGTGATGGTTCTTCTCATGCACTGACCTACACATCATACACACACTGCAACACACACTGAAGTACAAGGTATAGATTATCAACATCCAGACACACACACACACACTCTGGACCGTTGTGAAGGATACTTCCACTCTACCAGGCTGATGCAGGCTCTTCGTATGGGATTGTTGAGTTTGAGGCAGAACAGGGCCCTGGCTGGCCTGGTGTTGGCGTTGCTCCCCTGCTTCTTGCTTTTGGCGTACTGCGCCCGCTTCTTCTGTGCCAATGCGCCCACCGGGACGGTCGGCACCGGGACCGGGGCAGCCGGAGGGGCGGCTACCGGACTGGGCACCGGCGGGGCAATTGGAGTTGCAGCCGGGGCCGCAGGGGCGTTGGCTGGCCCGTTGGCACTCATGGTGTGGGCGTGGCTCTGTGGGGCGTGTCCAGCAGCATGGATCTGCCAGGAGAGAGGGCGGGGCTAGAGGAGGGGCACAGGGCGGTCTGACCAATGGGCTGGCACGTCACCAGAGGGAGGGACTCCGGTGCTGCTGGCATAATTTGCCTCTGTGAAAGAGAGTACAGGGGAGAGAGTGGTTACCAATCCATATGTTTATATAGAAAACTGATCATTGATCATCACTACTAACATCATTAGTAGCAGGTTATTGTGGTGACGTTATCACGTGGAAACTGGTAAAGGTAAACAAATAAGCAAATAGTGCTGATAGTAGAGTTTCCAATTTAGCACCACGGACAGCAATGATTGGAATACCTACAATCTCACATTCAGAACCACAAGACCATGAACAGCAGCCATCTGAGGTGAAGCTGTGTCAATGGCTAAGAATCGCCTGAAGATAAATAGGCTACAGGAAGGCCTACACAGGAAGCAGCATACCCAGCAAGAAGCCTGAAGCACAAACTCTGTTGTGTGATACTCTGTTCCAGCCATATTTTATTTCAAACGTTTAACGTCAAGGGGAATCTGGGTTTGTTGTGATCATGACCAAGGCATTTCTAGGGTCAGTGAGATGTGTTTCACACATCATTTCCCAAGAGGAGGTCTGGGCTTCGCGTGCGCCCCGAAGGAGATAACCCATGACGACATCTGGTGTATTGAGGGGGGGGGGGGGGTCCCATGTAGTCCTGCTTTGTGGCATTTTGCGAAGCCTCTATGTTATACTGACTGCACTATATGTTTGTCTGCATGTAGATATGGTTGTCCTTGTACGATAGAGCCATTGGACGTCTTTCAGTAATGTTCCTATCGGCGGATTCAATTATAAATGTATAAGGTGACACATTCTTTACAGTCTCTGAAAGGCTACAACTCGATATGGGGCAGTGGTTCCTGCTCTGGCCCCGTCCCTCCCCCAAGGAGGGCTTTTTTGAATGGGAGGCGGACACAACACAAATCCTATTGGGCAAAACTGAAAGAACTGACCAGACCACAATGGCTTCAAGTGATTCCTCTCATCAACACGAATTTGACGATGGAGAATTTTGTCATGTTCTCTTAGCTAGCTACATGGTGACATTCAACCGTATGTTTGAACCGGAATATACCGAAGAGGATTTGAAACAAAGAGTTGGATTTAGCTACAAGCTCAGCAACAGCCGACGGCAGATGACAAATAGCTAGCTAAGTGAGTTCTTTTTCAAACAAGCCATCTAGCTAGCTAACTTTAGTTAATCTACTGAAACACATATTGTGTATTGCTGGCTAACATACTACTGTGTTACAGTGGGGGAAAATCAAAATGTTATTTTCTGTTTCAGTGTTTGCTAACTTAGGTAGCTAACTTAGCTAGCTAGGTACACTACCGTTCAAAAGTTTGGGGTCACTTACAAATGTCCTTGTTTTTCATGAAAGCATACATGAAATGAGTTGCAAAATGAATAGTAAATATAGTCAAGACGTTGACAAGATTGTAAATAATGATTTGTAATTGAAATAATAAGTGTGTCCTTCAAACTTCAAGTCAAAGAATCCTCCATTTGCAGCAATTACAGCCTTACAGACTGTTGGCATTCTACTTGTCAATTTGTTGAGGTAATCTGAAGAGATTTCACCCCATGCTTCCTGAAGCAACTTTGTTTTATGTGGTTCAGGGTGTGTTTTGTGTATGTGTTCAGGTAGAGGGGGTATTTGATTTATTAGTCCGGGGTTTGTTAGTCATTGTTCTATGTTAGTATATTTCTATGTTCTATCTAGTCTTTTGTAGTTCTATGTTTAGTTAATTGGGGTTGGACCTTCAATTGGAGGCAGCTGGTTATTGTTGCCTCTGATTGAGGGTCCTATAATTAGGAGTTTGTTTTTCATGGGATTTTGTGGGAGATTGTGCTTGTTTAGCTGTTTTGCCTGACAAGACTGTCAAGTTCGTTTTGTTTTGTATACGTTGTATGTGTTTCCCTTCTTCACCATAATAAAAAGAAGATGAGTGTACATTTTCCCGCTGTGTCTTGCTCTCTACCCTACGACACCCGTGACACCAGCTGACTGCTTCTTCCTTAAATAATGATTGCATAGTTTGGAGCTGTGCTTTGGGTCATTGTCCTGTTGTAGGAGGAAATTGGCTCCAGTTAAGCACTGTCCACAGGGTATGGCATGGTGTTGCAAAATGGAGTGATAGCCTTCCTTCCTCAAGATCCCATTTAACCTGTACAAATCTCCCACTTTACCACCACCACAGCACTCCCAGACCATCACATTGCCTCAACCAAGCTTGACAGATGGCGTCAGGCACTCCTCCAACATCTTTTCATTTTTCTTGCGTCTCACGAATGTTCTTCATTGTGATCCGAACACCACAAACTTAGATTTGTCTATCCATAACACTTTTTTTCCAATCTTCCTCTGTCCAGTGTCTGTGTTCTTTTGCCCATCTTAATCTTTATTTTTATTGGCCAGTCTGAGATATGGCTTTTTCTTTGTAACTCTGCCTAAAAGGCCAGCATCCCGGAGTCGCCTCTCCACTGTTAACGCTGAGACTGGTGTTTTGTGCCAGTTGAGGACTTGTGAGGCATCTGTTTCTCAAACTAGACACTCTAATGTACTTGTCCTCTTGTTCAGTTGTGCACCGGGGCATCTCACTCTTCTTTCTATTCTCGTTAGAGACAGTTGGCGCTGTTCTGTGAAAGGAGTAGTAAGTACACAGCATTGTACGAGATCTTCAGTTTCTTGGCAATTTCTTGCATGGAATAGCCTTCATTTCCCAGAACAGACTGACGAGTTTCAGAAGAAAGTTCTTGTTTCTGGCCATTTTGAGCCTGTAATCGAACCCACAAATGCTGATGCTCCAGATACTCAACTAGTCTAAAGAAGGCCAGTTTTATTGCTCCTTAATCAGGACAACATTTTTCAGCTGTGCTAACATAATTGCAAAAGGGTTTTCTAAAGATCAATTAGCCTTTTAAAATTATAAACTTAGATTAGCTAACACAACGTGCCATTGGAACACAGTTGTGATGGTTGCTGATAATGGGCCTCTGTACGCCTATGTGGATATTCCATAAAAAATCTGCCATTTCCAGCTACAATAGTCATTTACAACATTAACAATGTCTACACCATATTTCTGATCAATTTGATGTTATTTTAATGGACAAAAAATGAGCTTTTCTTTCAAAAACCGGGACATTTCTAAGTGACCCCAAACTTTTGAACGGTAGTGTAGCTATCTAAGTTAGCTAAACAGCTATCCCTATCTATGACTAAAAAGAGAATAGGTTTTTCCATCGGAGATCTATCTTTTTTTATCTTGATTGAAAAATGTATTCTATATTTAGTCATAGATTTGGCTACTAAACAGCAATCTACTAACGTTACAACCAGCCACCTAAATCTAGGTTTACCAGCAAATGTTAACACATGACTGGAGTTGGCTAGTTAGCCTGGCGCCTGCTAGCTTGCTATGTGCCAAGCCTCGCGTTTGTAACTTGTTAGCAAACGTGTAACATCAAACGCTGTAAACCTAAATAATTTTACTAGCTAGCAATGTAATATAATTGACTAGGGTTAACATAGTGGTTATGATTTTGGCTCCTGAGTGGCGCAGCGGTGTAAGGCACTGCATCTTTATGCCAGAGGCGTCACTACAGACCCTGGTTCGATTCCAGGCTGTATCACAACCAGCCATGATTGGGAGTCCCATAGGGCGACGCACAATTGGCCCAGCATTGTCTGGGTTATGGTTGGGCCGGGGTAGGCCATCATTGTAAGTAAAAATGTGTTCTTAACTGAATTTGTTCTTAACTAACCTTTAAATAAAGGTTATTTAAAAAATGATTATGACATTGGATACATTTCAGTCTCACAAAATTAGAGGCATGATATGATGCAAGATAAAGTTAGGATTTCCAAACAGATGTAAATAACAATTATTGGCTATCCAGCAAGCTAGCTAGCTAAGTTTACTAACTGTGAGGAGAAACAATAATACAAACATTTACTGTTGTATATCTCTGAAACTGATGAATCTGGTTTTACTAGAAAGATATTTTCCTGAGCATGCCTGATAGACATGGCTGTAGCTAGGTTCTGTCTGCCTACCTAGGTACATTTGTACTGCCTGGTCACTGCAAAAGTTGATGGCTATGACCCATTTCTTTCTATCAGGCTAGATATTGTTCTAAATGTAATCTGTGCATATGTACAGTGCCATCAGAAAGTATTCATACGCCCTTATTAACTTGTTCCACATTTTGTTGTGTTTCAGTCTCAATTCAAAATGGATTAAATATTTTTTTCTTCACCTATCTACAAAGCAAAAACAGGTTTTAAGAAATTTTTGCAAATTTGCTAAAAAAAAGAAGAAATATCACATTTACATAAGTATTTAGACCCTTTACTCAGTACTTTGGCAGCGATTACAGCCTCAAGTATTCTTGGGTATGACACTACAAGCTTGGCACACCTGTATTTGGAGAGTTTCTCCCATTCTTCTCTGCATATCCTGTCAAGCTCGGTCAGGTTGGATGGGGAGCGTCGTTGCACAACTATTTTCAGGTCTCTCCAGAGATGTTCGATCGGGTTCAAGTCCGAGCTCTGGCAGGTCCACTCAAGGACATTCAGAGACTTGTCCCGAAGCCACTCATATGTTGTCTTGGCTGTGTGCTTAGGGTTGTTGTCCTGATAGAAGGTGAACCTTCACCACAGTCTGAGGTCCTGAGCGCTCTGGAGCAGATTTTCATCAAGGATCTCTCTGTACTTTGCTCCGTAAATTTTCCCCTCGATCCTGACTAGTCTCACAGTCCCTGCCACTGAAAAACATACCCACAACATGATGCTCCCACCACCATGCTTCACCGTAGGGATAGTATTGGCCAGGTGCCTGGTTTCCTCCAGACGTGACGCTTGGCATTCAGGCCAAAGAGTTCAATCTTGGTTTCATCAGACCAGAGAATCTTGTTTCTGATGGTCTGAAAGTCCTTAAGGTGCCTTTTGGCAAACTCCAAGAGTCAAACTCCAAGAGGACTGTCATGTGTCTTTTACTGAGGAGTGGCTTCCATCTGGCCACTCTACAATAAAGACCTGATTGGTGGAGTGCTGCAGAGATGGTTGTCTTTCTGGAAGGTTCTCCCATCTCCACAGAGAAACTCTGGAGCTCTGTCAGAGTGACCATCGGGTTCTTGGTCACCTCCCTGACCAAGGCCCTTTTTCTCTGATTGCTCAGTTTGGCCGGGCGGCCAGCTCTAGGAAGAGTCTTGGTCGTTCCAAACTTCTTCCATTTAAGAATGATGAAGGCCACTGTGTTCTTGGGGACCGCCAATGCCGCATAAATGTTTTGGTACTCTTCCCCAGATTTGTGCCTCGACACAATTCTGTCTTGGATCTCTACGGACAATTCCTTCAACCTCATGGCTTGATTTTTGGTCTGACATGCACTGTCAACTGTGGGACCTTATATAGACAGGTGTGTTCTATTCCAAATCATGTCCAATCAATTGAATTTCCCACAGGTGGACTCCAATCAAGTTGTAGAAAAATCTCAAGGATGATCAATGGAAATAGGATGCACCTGAGCTCAATTTCAAGTCTCATAGCAACGGGACTAAATACTCATGTAAATAAGTTATTTATTTTTTATAAATGTGCAAAAATGTCTAAAAACCTGTTTTTGCTTTGTCATTATCGGGTATTGTGTGTAGATTGATGAGGGGAAATGTTTATTTAATCAATTTTAGAATAAGCTGTAACGTAACAAAATGTGGAAGAAGTGAAGGGGTCTGAATACTTTCCGAATTAACTGTATGTCAGACACAAAAGCAAATATTTCTCCTTTCCTTTAAAATGTATGAAGAAACCTAGGCCTACCTTAGGCTTTCCGAAACTAGGCTATAAGATAATGAATTGTCAAGGAAAGTATGAAGGAGACTGCTATGCTATAGTAGGAAGATGAAATTGACAATCATCAAAATAGAACCAAATACACGCAATATGTCCATAGCCTATTTATCAGAGATGCTGATTATCGAGAGGGAGAGTGTTGCAAAGATTTTTCAAATACTGTGAGGAACTATTATAATTTGAATGGATGTAAAAAAAAATACAAATAATTAAAAGCAGACTTCGTTGACTTGTGAGGTGAAGAGAAAATGACTGAGAAGCCCAGCTGGGCACTTTCCTACATTTGACATTTGCGAGAAGCAGGCCAGGTACTTCTATGCGTGCTCAGGCAACATTAAAAGGACAGTGAAACCAGTATAATATTTTTAGCTGTAGGTTGCATACTTCTAGTTCTGCCTGGTTCAGCTTAGTTCTCTTATTCCGGTGCTCTACTAGGAGAACTATGCCAAAGCAGGCAGAAATAGAGGTATGCAACCTATAGAAATGAAGGAGAAAATATTCTGTAGGAATGTTTTCTCCTCCTACACATATTATTATAGTCTTGTTATAGTAGCGCTATAATAACACATGTAGTGGTTCCATCCGTGGTAGGGAACTGGCATTAGACGGTTAGTTATGTGAATCAGACAATGAATCAAAACATTTTATTACAGTTTGTGAAAAACGGTAGTTGTTCAAGGCGAGACCTTTCCCTATACAAAAATGAATCCAAATTTAGAAATACAAAGGCATTTATTTATATATACAAACTGTATCAGTTAGTGTCACTACAACAATCCAACATTTGCCACTGCCAGAGTAGGCTTTTAGGAAATTCAATCTAGTTTTGACAGGGTAATGGAGTGACATCAAACTAAGGTGTGCCTGTCCGTTTGACTGTGTGATGAGGTTAGACATGATAGCTTAGTGTGTTTTGATGTGGTATAGCAGAGTCACCCCGATTACAACACCATTGCAGGCAAGATGAGAGAGAAAGCTGTATTGTAAAACTGAATGTCAGTGGTAGACTGTGGTAGTTTATGTCAATGGAAATTCACTTGCTGGGTGGCAAGGTGGGCTGGGGAAGATGAGACTTTGTGCTTGAAGCGAATGTCCCGTCTGCGGTCTACGGCCAGCTGGATAAGACTCCGCCGGAAGTGGTGAGTACAGGGTTGGTAGACTTTCTTAAAACCATCCACTGCTTGGACCCCTTGCAGAAGATTTTTCTTGTACTGCACGTCTCCTGGAAAGACATGGTTGTGGTGTCAGCATTTAGACTCAGTTGATGAAGGGATGTAGGGCATCACACCTTTGTTGGTAAAGGTGTCAACAGATGGGTCCTAAGTGATTAGAGACAGGCTAGTGTATTGTTTAGGGACAATGATGCATCCCTCATGCCTGTGGATCCAAAATGCAGTCACTTTATGTATACATGTTGGGTATATTTCAACAGGGGACTCTGGAACATCTCCAGATAACCTGCATTTTACAAAGAGAAAAGGTGTAGACTAAATAACATGGTAACATGGTCTGGAACGTACTCAGTCTGGCCCTCTAACCTCCTGTGAACCCCATAACACAAATAAATGGATACAAGCTCTGAAGCAAGCGAGCTCTGAAGCAAGCTTCCAGAAAATTGGAACGGAAATGGCGCCACACCAAAGTGGAAGTCTTCCGACTAGCTTGGAAAGATATTACCGTGCAGTATCGAAGAGCCCTCACTGCTGCTCGATCATCCTATTTTTCCAACTTAATTGAGGAAAATAAGAACAATCCGAAATTTCTTTTTGATACTGTCGCAAAGCTAACTAAAAAGCAGCATTCCCCAAGAGAGGATGGCTCTCACTTCAGCAGGAATAAATTCATGAACTTCTTTGAGGAAAAGATCATGATCATTAGAAAGCAAATTACGGACTCCTCTTTGAATCTGCGTGTTCCTCCAAAGCTCCGTTGTCCTGAGTCTGCACAACTTTGCCAGGACCTAGGATCAAGGGAGACACTCAAGTGTTTTAGTACTATATCTCTTGACACAATGATGAAAATAATCATGGCCTCTAAAACTTCAAGCTGCATACTGGACCCTATTCCAACTAAACTACTGAAAGAGCTGCTTTCCGTGCTTGGTCCTCCTATGTTGAACATAATAAATGGCTCTCTATCCACCGGATGTGTACCAAACTCACTAAAAGTGGCAGTAATAAAGCCTCTCTTGAAAAAGCCAAATCGTGACCCAAAAATTATAAAAAATTATCGGCCTATATCGAATCTTCCATTCCTCTCAACATTTTTTGAAAAAGCTGTTGCGCAGCAACTCACTGCCTTCCTGAAGACAAACAATGTATACGAAACGCTTCAGTCTGGTTTTAGACCCCATCATAGCACTGAGACTGCACTTGTGAAGGTGGTAAATGACCTTTTAATGACGTCAGACCGAGGCTCTGCATCTGTCCTCGTGCTCCTAGATCTTAGTGCTGCTTCTGATACCATCGATCACCACATTCTTTTGGAGAGATTGGAAACCCAAATTGGTCTACATGGACAAGTTCTGGCCTGGTTTAGATCTTATCTGTCGGAAAGATATCAGTTTGTCTCTGTGAATGGTTTGTCCTCTGACAAATCAACTGTACATTTCGGTGTTCCTCAAGGTTCCGTTTTAGGACCACTATTATTTTCACTATATATTTTCCCTTTTGGGGATGTCATTCGAAAACATAATGTTAAATTTCACTGCTATGCGGATGACACACAGCTGTACATTTCAATGAAACATGGTGAAGCCCCAAAATTGCCCTCGCTAGAAGCCTGTGTCTCAGACATAAGGAAGTGGATGGCTGCAAACTTTCTACTTTTAAACTCGGACAAAACAGAGATGCTTGTTCTAGGTCCCAAGAAAAAAAGAGATCTTCTGTTGAATCTGACAATTAATCTGGATGGTTGTACAGTCGTCTCAAATAAAACTGTGAAGGACCTCGGCGTTACTCTGGACCCTGATCTCTCTTTTGAAGAACATATCAAGACTGTTTCAAGGACAGCTTTTTTCCATCTACGTAACATTGCAAAAATCAGAAACTTTCTGTCCAAAAATTACGCAGAAAAATTAATCCATGCCTTTGTTACTTTTAGGTTGGACTACTGCAATGCTCTACTTTCCGGCTACCCGGATAAAGCACTAAATAAACTTCAGTTAGTGCTAAATACGGCTGCTAGAATCCTGACTAGAACCAAAAAATTTGATCATATTACTCCAGTGCTAGCCTCCCTACACTGGCTTCCTGTTAAGGCAAGGGCTGATTTCAAGGTTTTACTGCTAACCTACAAAGCATTACATGGGCTTGCTCCTACCTATCTTTCCGATTTGGTCCTGCCGTACATACCTACACGTACGCTATGGTCACAAGACGCGGGCCTCCTAATTGTTCCTAGAATTTCTAAGCAAACAGCTGGAGGCAGGGCTTTCTCCTATAGAGCTCCATTTTTATGGAATGGTCTGCCTACCCATGTGAGAGACGCAGACTCAGTCTCAACCTTTAAGTCTTTACTGAAGACACATCTCTTCAGTAGGTCCTATGATTAAGTGTAGTCTGGCCCAGGGGTGTGAAGGTGACGGAAAGGCTGGAGCAACGAACCGCCCTTGCTGTCTCTGCCTGGCAGAGAATCCACTGGGATTCTCTGCCTCTACCCTTATTACAGGGGCTGAGTCACTGGCTTACTGGTGCTCTTCCATGCCGTCCCTGGGAGGGGTGCGTCACTTGAGTGGGTTGAGTCACTGACGTGGTCTTCCTGTCTGGGTTGGCGCCCCCCTGGGTTGTGCCGTGGCGGAGATCTTTGTGGGCTATACTCGGCCTTGTCTCGGGATGGTAGGTTGGTGGTTGGATATATCCCTCCAGTGGTGTGGGGGCTGTGCTTTGGCAAAGTGGGTGGGGTTATATCCTACCTGTTTGGCCCTGTCTGGGGGTTTCATCGGATGGAGCCACAATGTCTCCTGACCCCTCTTGTCTCAGCCTCCAGTATTTATGCTGCAGTAGTTTATGTGTCGGGGGGCTAGGGTCAGTCTGTCACATCTGGAGTATTTCTCTTGTCTTTTCCGGTGTCCTGTGTGAATTTAAATATGCTCTCTCTAATTCTCTCTTTCTCTCTTTCTTTCTTTCTCTCTCTCGGAGGACCTGAGCCCTAGGACCATGCCACAGGACTACCTGGCTTGATGACTCCTTGCTGTCCCCAGTTTATCTGGCCGTGCTGCTGCTTCAGTTCCAACTGTTCTGCCTGCGGCTATGGAACCCTGACCTGTTCCCAGGACATGCTACCTGTCCCAGACCTGCTCTCCCAGACCTGCTGAAACCCTGACCTGTTCCCCGGACGTGCTACCTGTCCCAGACCTGCTGTTTTCAACTCTCTAGAGACAGCAGGAGCAGTAGAGATATTCTCAAAGATCGGCTATGAAAAAGCCAACTGTCACTTACTCTTGTGTTACTGACTTGTTGCAACCTCGACAACTACTATGATTATTATTATTTGACAATGCTGGTCATTTATGAACATTTGAACATCTTGGCCATGTGCTGTTATAATCTCCACCCGGCACAGCCAGAAGAGGACTGGCCACCACTCATAGCCTGGTTCCTCTCTAGGTTTCTTCCTAGGTTTTGGCCTTTCTAGGGAGTTTTTCCTAGCCACCGTGCTTCTACACCTGCATTGCTTGCTGTTTGGGGTTTTAGGCTGGGTTTCTGTACAGCACTTTGAGATATCAGCTGATGTAAGAATGGCTATATAAATACATTTGATTTGATTTGATACAAACACGACCCAAATTCATGTTGTAATGAATAAAATTATCTTTGGTGTCGTAAACAATCCTCGGTTGAGAGGAGGGGGAGGGCCCCCTACAGAAGAACATCTGGCAGAATGCCCAGAATACGTTCTTTCAGTTAAGATAGAGACGGAGCCTGTCACATGTGTGAACCAATCCAATGAATCATGTTTATGTAGGTTTAGATAGCAGTATGTAAGGAACGCCCTTTTAGAGCTCACTTCAGATTTCTACTTAGAGTTTAAATCGGAAGTTTACATACACCTTAGCCAAATACATTTAAACTCAGTTTTTCACAATTCCTGACATTTAATCCGAGTAAAAAGTCCCTGTCAAGGGTCAGTTATGATCACCACTTTATTTTAACAATGTGAAATGGCAGAATAATAGTAGAGAGAATGATTTATTTCAGCTTTTATTTCTTTCATCACATTCCCAGTGGGTCAGAAGTTTACATACTGTCACATTCGTTGTTCAAGGAAGACCAAGGCACAGCGTGTGTATCGTTCAACATTATATTTAAACTGTGAAACTATGCAAAACATACAAATAAACTACTAAACAAAATAACAAACCGTGACAAAGAGGTGCAACATACACTACCTCAAAATAATCTCCCACAAACTCAGGTGGAAAAACAATTACTAAATATGATCCCCAATTAGAGACAACGATGACCAGCTGCCTCTAATTGGAGATCATCCAAAAATAAAACATAGAAAAACAGAAACTAGAACCACACAACATAGAAAATATAAACTAGACAAACCCCCCCCCCCAAAGGTGCGGACCCGAACGCAAAACCTGAAACAACGAAAAACAAGGGAGGGTTAGGGTGGGTGTCTAATGTCGGTGGCGGTTCTGGTGCAGGACGAAGAACCCTCTCATCCTGCTTATCTGCCAGCATAGGAGGCAGCTCCGGTTTGGGGCGTAGCCCCCGCTCCGCCAGCTGATCCCTCCGATTTTGTGTCACCGGACCGTGGATCATCGCCGGAGACTCTGAACTGGTAACTCCCGCTGGAGACTCTGAACTGCAGACCGCCGCTGGAGACTCTGGACTGCAGACCGCCGCTGGAGACTCTGGACTGCCGATCATCTCAGGAGGCCCCGGACTGGGGGACGTCGCTGGAGGTTCCGGACTGGGGGACGTCTCAGGAGGTTCCGGACTGTAGGCCGTCTCAGGAGGTTCCGGACTGTAGGCCGTCTCAGGAGGTTCTGGACTGTAGGCCGTCTCAGGAGGTTCCGGACTGTAAAACATCGCCGGAAGCTCTGGACTGGGAACTGTCGCCGGAAGCTCTGGACTGGGAACTGTCGCCGGAAGCACTGGACTGGGAACTGTCGCCGGAAACTCTGTACTGGGAAGGCGCACTGGAGGCCTGATGCGTGGGGCTGGCACAGGTGGCGCCAGACTGGTAACACACACCTCAGTGCGAGTGAGGAGAGCAGGAACAGAACACACCGGACTGGGCAGGCGCACTGGAGGCCTAATGCGTGGGGCTGGCACAGGTGGCGCCAGACTGGTAACAAGTGCGAGGAGCATGCACAGGGCGTACCAGGCTGGATAGACTCACTGGAGGCCGGGTGCGTGGGGCAGGTACAGGATATACTGGGCCGTGGAGGCGCACCGGAGGTCTCGAGCGTAGAGCTGGCACAACCGTCCTGGCTGGATGCTTACTTTTGCCCGGCAAATGCGGGGAGCTGGCACAGGACGCAGTGGGCTGTGAATGCGCACTGGCGACACAGTGCACGGAGCCGGCGCAGGATATCCTGGACCAAGGAGGCGTAATGGAGACCAGGAGCACTGAGCTGGCACCACCCTTCCTGGCTGAATGCTCACTCTAGCCCGGCAAATGCGGGGCGCAGGCAACGAGCGCACCGGGCTGTGAATGCGCACTGGAGAAAAACAACTACTAAATATGATCCCCAATTAGAGACAAGGATGACCAGCTGCCTCTAATTGGAGATCATTCCAAAAAAACATAGAAAAACAGAAACTAGAACCACACAACATAGAAAATATAAACTAGACAAAACCCCCTGTCACGCCCTGACCTACTCTACCATAGAAAATAAAAGCTTTCTATGGTCAGGACGTGACACATACACTCAATTAGTATTTGGTAGCATTGCCTTTAAATTGTTTAACTTGGGTCAAACGTTTCGGGTAGCCTTCCACAAGCTTCCCACAATAAGCTGGGTGAATTTTGGCCCATTCCTCCTGACAGAGCTGGTGTAACTGAGTCAGGTTTGTAGGCCTCCTTGCTCGCACACAGTTCTGCCAACAAATTTTCTATAGGATTAAGTTCAAGGCTTTGTGATGGCCACTCCAATACCTTGACTTTGTTGTCCTTAAGCCATTTTGCCATAACTTTGGAAGTATGCTTGGGGTCATTGTCCATTTGGAAGACCCATTTGCGACCAAGCTTCAACTTCCTAACTGATGTCTTGAGATGTTGCTTCAATATATCCACATAATTTTCCATCCTCATGATGTCATCTATTTTGTGAAGTGCACCAGACCCTCCTGTACCAAAGCACCCCCACAACATGATGCGGCCACCCCCGTGCCTCATGGTTGGGATGGTGTTCTTCGGCTTGCAAGCCTCCCCCTTTTTCCTCCAAACATAACGATGGTCATTATGGCCAAACAGTTCTATTTTACTTTCAGCAGACCAGAGGACATTTCTCCAAAAAGTACGATCTTTGTCCCCATGTGCAGTTGCAAACCGTAGTCTGACTTGTTTTATGGCGGTTTTGGAGCAGTGGCTTCTTCCTTGATGAGCGGCCTTTCAGGTTATGTCGATATAGGACATTACTGTGGATATAGATACTTTTGTACCTGTTTCTTCCAGCATCTTCACAAGGTTCTTTGCTGTTGTTCTGGGATTGATTTGCACTTTTCGCACCAAAGTACGTTCATCTGTAGGAGACAGAAGGTTTCTCTTCCTGAGCGGTATGACGGCTGCGTGGTCCCATGGTGTTTATACTTGCGTACTATTTTTTGTAAAGATGAATGTAGTACCTTCAGGCATTTGGAAATTGCTCCCAAGGATGAACCAGACTTGTGGAGGTCTACAGCTTATTTTCTGAGGTCTTGGCTGATTTCTTTTGATTTTCCCATGATGTCAAGCAAAGAGGCACTGAGTTTGAAGGTAGGCCTTGAAATACATCCACAGGTACAACTCCAATTGACTCAAATTATGTCAATTAGCCTATCAGAAGCTTCTAAAGCCATGACATCATTTTCTGGAATTTTCCAAGTTGTTTAAAGGTACAGTCAACTTAGTGTATGTAAACTTTTGACCCACTGGAATTGTGATACAGTGAATTCTAAGTGAAATAATCTGTCTATAAACAATTGTTGGAAAAATTACTTGTTTCATGCACAAAGTAGATGTCCTAACCGACTTGCCAAAACTATAGTTTGTTAACAAGAAATGTGTGGAGTGGTTGACAAACGAGTTTTAATGACTCCAACCTAAGTGTATGTAAACTTCCGACTTCAACTGTATGCAGTAATGGGTTTGCTGGCATGCATCCCACTGCTTTTTTTCTGCCCCACCAAGATTTACATGCTAAAATCGCCACTGCTACTTTGTAGTTAACATAAATTGAGAAGGTTTTTGGGAAAGCCTTTCCATCTACCAGAAGATGGTTGTCATTAGCATCATCGCTAATGGCTACATATGGCAGATAAAGGCACACACAGAAAGGGGCATTTCCACGCTGTTGACTCTTCAGAAAGTTGAAAGAAAATAGGAATCACTTATGCATTTTGTCTTATCATCATCTTGGGCAAATAAAATAATGATCTAATAAATTTAATAACTTTAGTTGATTTCCTACTGTTCAATACACTTCTACTGGGAAGCCAACATTTTCCCAAACTGGAGATTTAAACGATGATGGTGGATCCTCCAATTCTGGTTTATCGACCCCACCACTGCCATCGAAAATAACTAGTTTCCGTCTGCGCCTCACAAAAGGATAGTTTGAAATGCGCCAATTTAAGTTCTGAATTTTGATTACAACGTGTGCATAGTCTCTAGTCGTTTTAACGGAATAGACTATAATGTTTTTTTCAGCTCAGATTACTCAGGAGGCATACAACGCAGTGTAGGCATGGCCTATAGGCGTAGTGTATATATATAACCTCAGCAAAAAAAGAAACGTCCCTTTTTCAGGACCCTGTCTTTCAAAGATAATTCATAAAATTCCAAATAACTTCACAGATCTTCATTGTAAAGGGTTTAAACACTGTTTCCCATGCTTGCTCAATGAATCATAAACAATTAATGAACATGCACCTGTGGAACGGTCGTTAAGACATCAACAGCTTACAGACGGTAGGCAGCGGCAGGTAGCCTAGTGGTTAGAGCGTTGGGCCAGTAACCGAAAGGTTGCAAGATTGAATCCCCGAGCTGACAAGGTAAAAATCTGTCTTTCTGCCCCTGAACAAGGCAATTAACCCACTGTTCCTAGGCTGTCATTGTAAATAAGAATGTGTTCTTAACTGACTTGCCTAATTAAATAAAGGTTAAATACAAATAAAATTAAGGTCACAGTTATGAAAACTTAGGACACTAAAGAGGCCTTTCTACTGACTCTGAAAAACACCAAAAGAAACATGCCCAGGGTCCCTGCTCATCTGTGTGAATGTGCCTTAGGCATGCTGCAAGGAGGCATGAGGACTGCAGATGTGCCCAGGGCAATAAATTGTGATGTCGTACTGTGAGACGCCTAAGACAGCACAACAGAGAGACAGGACGGACAGCTGATCGTCCTCGCAGTGGCAGACCACGTGGAAGAGTGGGGTAACATCTCACAGCAAGAACTGTAAAATCTGGTGCAGTCCATGAGGAGGAGATGCACTGCAGTACTTAATGCAGCTGGTGGCCACACCAGATACTGACTGTTACTTTTGATTTTGACCCCCCCTTTGTTCAGGGACACATTATTCTATTTCTGTTAGTCACATGTCTGTGGAACTTGTTCAGTTTTTGTCTCAGTTGTTGAATCTTGTTATGTTGATACAAATATTTACACATGTTAAGTTTGCTGAAAATAAATGCAGTTGACAGTGAGAAGACGTTTCTTGTTTTGCTGAGTTTATATATACACTACCGTTCAAAAGTTTGGGGTCATTTAGAAATGTCCGTGTTTTTGAAAGAAAAGCACATTGTTTTGCTCATTAACATAAAATCAAATTGATCAGAAATACAGTGTAGACATTGTTAATGTTGAAAATGACTATTGTAGCTGGAAACGGCTGATGTTTTACGGAATATCTACATATGCGTACAGAGGCCCATTATCAGCAACCATCACTCATGTGTTCCAATGGCACGTTGTGTTAGCTAATGCAAGTTGATCATTTTAAAAGGCTAATTGATCATTAGAAAACCCTTTTGCAATTATGTTGTGCTAATTAAAGAAGCAATAAAACTGGCCTTCTTTAGACTAGTTGAGTATCTGGAGCATCAGCATTTGTGGGTTCGATTACAGGCTCAAAATGGCAAGAAAAAAATGACTTTCTTCTGAAACTCGTCAGTCTATTCTTGTTCTGAGAAATAAAGGCTATTCCAAGCGAGCCATTGCCAAGAAACTGAAGATCTCTACTCCCTTCACAGAACAGTGCAAACTGGCGCTAACCAGAATAGAAAGAGGAGTGGGAGGCCCCGGTGCACAACTGAACAAGAGGACAAGTACATTAGAGTGTCTAGTTTGAGAAACAGACGCCTCACAAGTCCTCAACTGGCAGCTTCGTTAAATAGTACCCGCAAAACACCAGTCTCAATGTCAACAGTGAAGAGGCGACTCCAGGATGCTGGCCTTCTAGGCAGAGTTGCAAATAAAAAGCCAAATCTCAGACTGGCCAATAAAAAGAAAAGATTAAGATGGGAAAAAGAACACAGACACTGGACAGAGGAATATACAGTATTTGTATGTTTTCATGCGGATTCACAGTGCGCACCAAACCAAGGATTCTACAGGTGAAATGAAAATGTGCTCGGTCTAGCTTGTGGAGAGAAGATTTTTTTCATGTTTATGACAAAAACATAACGTTGTTGATATAGTAATGACTAAATACAGTGGCAGAGCTATGGTGAAATTTGCTTTTCAAAATTGTTAATATCTTGACACACTCAACAGCTACCCCCAACCAGAACCACTATACTCCACACTAACCAACAGGCCTCATGCCACTAATCTTAAGAAAGCCATTGACGTTCTGTAACAAACTCAAACCTAACTCTTATTGAAATGATTGGCACTGTTATATGCGACATAGGTTAGTCACTCATGATGCATTGCATAGCCGTATGCTTTTTGTTAGTCTTCTTCATCTCATTTCTCTTGATACAAGAGTCAGTCGGTCTCCTCTGTCTTCCGGTGTTGAAGGACATGCATGTGTCAGTGCCAGTTATGGAATGTTGTCACTGTCACCATCATGCAGATGGTGAGATGATCATGAGATGATCTCACTCCTTCAGCCCACCTACAGCATACAGCCACACGGGTATAGTAACACTATAATAACACATTAATAACAGAGTAGTACTAGTAACATTGTAATCACATAGTAATAACTGAATAATTCTATCCAACCAGACCAATAATTCAATCTACCTTCTTTATAATCTAATTACACAAGGTAAGAGTGGGTAATCGTTAAAATAACATTGTCGGCAAACAGGGCACAGTAGCCTATAGGCTGGATATTCTGCTGAGTCTCATGATTGGAAAATTAGGAGAGAGAACACCCCCTCCCTCAAAAAGAAAAAGTGCACCGATAACATTTTTGGACCCAGCAAAGAGTTGAGTGAAAAAAGAGTGTTTAAAACCGAAACGCACAGGCAATGCTAATATAAATATAATGCATCTCTAAAGTACTTTTGTTGCATTATAAGGACACCAAGGTAAAGCATTAGTCTATCAAAAATAATGTAAGCAAGGCTCTATGATTAAAGGCACAAGACATGATATGTGGCTGGATGATGGACCCCACCATGCCATCACAACAAAGAGGGGACACAACCATGTAAACAAGACGAAATTATTCACTGAAAAAATGCTGCCATATGTATTGAAGTATCACCGCATATGACATGCTTCCCGAGCCAAAAACAACAAGGATAAGCTGCATGAATTCAAAGCTGTTACTAACACAACTTGGTCAAGTCAGTTGTATAAGTCCTTGGAGTGCGAGTGCTAGGCCCCGCAGAGACAACAAGAAGCTGAAAAAGGTCACATTGCCTGAATATCCCAAAGAGCTTATAACATTTCTCAAATTCCGTGTATAATAAGGATAGAACGTTGCAATCATCTTTAGCACTGAATATGAACACATTGATCCTGAAAGCACCAACCATTAGCCTAGTGTTGTCATCAGAGGCTTCTGTTTCATTTGCTGTCCATATGGAACAGTGGCCTATGCAGAACACATCCAAACGAGAGCGCATATGAGATGATTCATGTACAGTAACATCGATTTGAATCGACACCATTATAACGTGATGTAAATAGCGACTGGCATTCCCACGAGCGATTCGAGACACTTGAACAATAGGCCTACCCTTCACCAAACGTGGTCGTATTTATCCTTGAACACACGCTGAGGTATGTCGTCAAATCCCTAAAAAACGGTGTGAAAATGACAGTCCGGCTCCAGGCGCTCATTGCGAAAATGGAGCAATGCATGGCAGTCAGATGGTCCTCGCGTTCCTCAGGAGAAACAGCTGGCGTTATCGCTAGGTTACAATGGGTTACAAAGCCCACTGATGGTATTTCGGCTACCGGTCCAGGGACACAAGGTCTATGGCTTTTTGCCCGGCGTTTATCCCCCGCGACGAATTCTGAGAAGGGCTACAATGCAGCCACCGAACTTCAGTCCAAACGACAAGCGTATCTATCTCGTTCACTAAGCTATGGTCATGATAAATGAGAAATAGTCTCTACGCAAATCTATTCGGAGATATCCTCAACAAAATAGCAGGCAATATGAAGGACAAACTTGGCAACACGGTTTGTAAAAACGAAATGGACACTGTCACTGAGCTATATTGTTCTGGTATGGTAATAACGAAAACAGACATTACAAAACCATTCCAAACCCGGCGTCGCTGAGCTAACATGCTAACTTCAGACCCGATTCCAGGCAAATAAAACGTACCTTTTCTGAAGACTTATTATTCGGCAGATACCTCAGCGTTATCCACTCCGTGGGGAAAGTCCAGTGCTTTAACGCAAGTCCAGTCTCAAACGGCGAGTTAAAATTCATTAGCTTGAGGGCAGGGGCATTAATTAAGCCCCTTCCATGTTGATCGTGGAAAGCATGCGACGGGAGAGTGTACGCGGGGGAGAACAGAGCATCCTCGTCCGCTGCGCAGCGCTGCTTATCGTCACTGCGTGAGTGAACAGTGAAATGAGCACATCAGAATCAGAGCTCGCTTCCTTCTGGCTCTGTGTGCCTCCTGATCGTGCACAAGCCTCTCTTCATTTACACCGCACGCACGCAAAAAAAGTCACCAACACAAAAGAGCCATCGTGACTATATAGTCTAGGTCTACTAATTAGGTCTAGCCTACTTTTAATTGATTTTAATGAACAAACTCAAAATTAAATTCCATCTCAATTTGGGAGGCTAATGGTATATGCAAATAACATGACTGACTTACTGAGACAATATTGCCACACCACTGACACAGTAACAGTCGTCGTCTAATTTCATTGCCTTGATTAACTTGGAAATATGAAAACTGAAGGTTCATGTTGTTAAATTATATCAATTATTTCCAATGATAGGCTATCTTTGTAGTAGCAGTCAAAAAGCGCTCATATTCAATCCATGAATGAAAAATGATCAATTCCAGTTGACACATGGTTCAAGTGGAATTGACCACATTACATATTGAAGAGAGGCGCACGCAGCATAGCCCAGCCATACTGTGGATGGCCCGCAAATGTAGTCCCTCATTTGCCTCAAACGGAGGGCGTAGAATTTGATTGAGTTTTAGTGTCTGTCATTTAAAGTAAATCTGCTGCAGCAGCCAGTAGAGAAAATTAAGTTGACAAGTGTTGAAAGCAGCGGCGATTTTTGCATGTAAATCTTAGTGGGGCAACAAAAAACAAAAAAACAGTGGGATGCATGCCAGCAACGCCCCTACACAACACAACACTAAATAATACATGAATTGCACTATAACGGTGACAAACGGTGAACACAAACTTTTAGGATTTACATAAAGCTGTCCCAACACCTTACCACTGCTACACCTGGCTATCAGCGGAGCCTTGTCTGGCAGGGAAACAGTTCATTCAGACTCATTTAGTGCCTTTTAAAAACACATAGCTGATATGGCTGACTTGCTTAAACAAATGTGGTTTCTACTGACAATTGAGATGTACAAACTATGGCATATGGGGACAACAAGTGGATAAGAGGCAATCCGTAATTTCGATGAAGACATTAATGAGTGAGCGAAGACATAGTCAATATAACCATTTGTTCAGCACTTTTGAAATGTACAGACAGAATTCAGAACACGGGCTGTTCTTACGGTGTACTCCCTGTACAAGTCAGAACCTTAGGATAAATAAAGGTTGCATATAAACAGACAATGAAAGCTCTTACAATATTCGATGATTACATTTCTCTAAAACAGGTTATAGGCTACATGTGCACCACCAAGTCAGAACAGTAGGCGAAATTAAGAGGTGAAAATAGACCAAATTATTAGGGTGATGCACATTGAACGCTGTTTGGGTCTTTGCGGGTCAAAAAATATACACCACATATAACACTATTTGCGTTAAATAAGCTTTTAATTTGACATGTCAAATAACACAATTCTCTTATAGAATGTTGTGTGTGCTGAATTTGCCAAGCGCCACCACTACTATCAGTAGCATGTCAAAGCTTCACAAAAAAAGTTTGCAAACAAGCACACACCGGCCATGAACGATTTGTTTACAATAGCACATTGGTGAAAATAGACCAAATTATTAGTGTGAGGCACATGGCCTACTAACACCTTACTACACAACATACACTTAGTATTACTTTCTTAGCTACAGTGTACGTATCTCCCTGGCATATTACATCATTTATGCAGCAGCATACAATACATTTTTGGACTCACCTTGTGAAGGTGGCGCGGTGGTCCTTTGTGGGCAAATTTTGTCATCAAACTTTGTCATCAAAGTCTGGCATTCTCTGGATTTATGGTGGGAACTCGGAAGAAAGAAAAACACACAGACACTCCATTGAATAGCAGGCTAACATTAGTGGTTGCTTTGCAATGCTTACAGTTAGGCACTGATTCCTTCCAAACCACGCATTGTTGACTTTGCGATTTTCAACTTGTTGTGTAATCTTTATATCCACTGGCCGATGAGCACCGATACATTTTATCTATAATTTCTCTTCATTATTTCTCTTCATATAACAAGGATTAAAAAGGATTTGCCAGTAGATTGTCAACTTGATTCATGAGGTTGACTGCTAGCTAAGACTTTGAAAGTACGATGTTGACATGATCAGTCCAATCAAAGCTACTCTACATATAACGTGATTTTACGTAATTTTATCTGTCGCCAATGACCTTGAGCCTTCGTGGAAGGGCACTTGTAATATAACTATATGGCAGGACCCAAAGGGCTGAAATGTTGTATGTCTACCCTTACTAAGGACTTAAACTTGGCGATGACGTACTGTCCCCATGAGTGACAGAACACTGAGCCAATCACGGCGCAAAGCTTCTATTTTCTGCTGGCTTGCCCCACCACCACAGAAAGCACTGAGCTAGGCTGAAACACCAGCATTTTGGACCTGCCTTACTCAAGAAAACAAAAAAGAGACCATGTGTGTATGCAGCTTTATTAACTGAATGATATATTTAATTTTTTACATTGTTTGCAAACTGATATGTGACAAGTATTAATGCCGAAATAACATGCAAAACAGGCAAGCCCACCCCCAAAATAAATATATATATATAAAAAAATATATATATAATTCTCTATACATATAATTCTCTATACATATATTTTTTTTTTTGCAAAAAATGTGGGGCTCAAAATGAATGATGGGTCACCCCTTGTTGAAAGTAAAAGTGGACTCAACCAGGATGCACACTGCATTAATGAAGCAACCCATGCCATGAACCCGAGCAATAGTAATGGAGTCTTTTTGTAGGCACTAACTCCGCGATGGTTCGTTAGACAAAGCATATGGGAAAATGAGTGGAGTTTTTGTAGGGTTTTTAGATAAATACCGTAAATAAGGTCTGTGGTAAACACAGCCGTAGGAGATCTTATACAGTTTGTTCTATGAGATAATCTTCATCAGAGAACGTCACTGTTAATTTTGTACAGCATTTATGTCATTTTAAAAAGCACATAAAGCACACAGAGGCTTCATAATTCATAATGGTAATCGTAAATGGCTGATATTATCTCATAGAACCACACGTATAAGATAACCTAAACCTGTGTTATCCACAGACCTTATTTCCGGGGGTTAATCCCAAAACCCATTTCTTTCCATCAGTCATTTCCACCATAGGAATGGCTGAAGGAACCAGCGGTAACTAATTTCCGGGTTTTAGGACTAAAAGCTGGTGAGCGTGATTGAGTTTGGACTGGGAATTCAATCAACTCTCCTTGGAATTTGGTGAAATGTCTATTGTCAGACTAGTAATGAGGATATGATACAAGTAACCCAGACCCCTAAACCATCCTGTTTTGGAATTTATAAGAAAATAACTATCTCACTTTGTCAGGCTAGACAGGAAAGAGAAGCATATGAAGCTCTCTAATACCTTCGCTTTAGGGAAGGGTCAAGTCCCAAACGTTTCGAGCCTTTCTGACACCAGAGGTGTGTTCACCAGGAACCAAACGGGAGCAAACAAGTAAAAACAGGCAGGGACTACCTGAACTTGTCCAACAAAAAAACACTTGCTTTTTACATATTGCAAAATGTTTTGCTACGGTGTGCACCAATGAATATCCCCCTTCTCTGTCTGACACATTCAACACTGACTCATCTTAATGAATGAACGCCTAGTTGCATGTTCATTGCACATGTTATGGAGATGTTAGAGACATAAAGAAAGCAAATAATGTTGCTCTATTGTTCCCTTTAAAGGGTGATTGCACTTCCTGATTTGGCCTCGTTTTAGATTCTGTTCATTAAGAAATGCTAGAGGTCATGACTGAATTCAAATGTGAGTTGGTTTCGGATGTGGTTTGATGTGGGTGTCTCCACTTCCTGTCTGACTGACGTGCCCAAAGTAAACTGCCTGTTACTCAGGCCCAGAAGCCAGGATATGCATATAATTGGTACCATTGGATAGAAAACACTGACGTTTGTAGAAATATTAAAATAATATATGAGACTATAACACAATTGATATGGTAGGAGAAAATACAAAGAAAAACCATCCAGAATTATTTTTTTTGAGAGCCCATGCTCTTACAATGGAAAGCTATGGGTCATACGCAATTCCAGCTCCCAGAATTGCAATTCCTATGGCTTCCACTAGACGTCAACAGTCTTTGTTCAAGGTTTCAGGCTTGTTTCTTTGCAAACAAGGAAGAATATTGAGATTTGGTACTGGGAGTGAGAGTTGGAAATCAGCGTGTGACAAAGAGGACACGCACTTGTTAATTTTACTTTCCTATTGAACATACTTCTTTCTGTATGAAATATTATAGTTGTATTACATTTTAGGGTAACTTAGGATTAAATAGAAATGTATTTTGACTTGTTTTAACAAAGTTTAGCGGTAGCTTTTTGGATTCCTTTCTCTGCATGTTGAACGTGTGGATTACTCAAATCGATGGCTCCAACTAAACAGACTTTTTGGGATATAAAGAATAATTCTATCTAACAAAACGACCATGCATGTTGTAGCTGGGACCGTTTGGATTGCAAATCAGAGGAAGATTTTCAAAAAGTAAGTGAATATTTAATCGCTATTTGTGATTTTACGAAGCCTGTGCTGGTTGAAAAATACTTTGATGTGGGGCGCCATCCTCAAACAATTGCATGGCATGCTTTCGCTGTAAAGCCTATTCTAAATCGTCAATGCAGTTAGATTAACAAGAATTTAAGCTTTTAACTGATATAAGACACTTGTATGTACCTAGATGTTTAATATCCATCATTTTTATGATTATTTATTTGAATTGCGCGCCCTCCAATTTCACCGAAAGTTGTCGACAGGTGTCACGCCTATCCCAGAGAGGTGAAAGGATTTAGCCAATTATCTTCAACTGGCTGGTGTGCGACCTTGGCAAAGTTGGTTTGACTTTGGATAGCCTATCTCTGGGCCTAGATAGGGACCATCAATACATTATTAAATGTAAATTAGATAATATTTTCATGTTGCTTATCTTTAAGTTCTCATTAAATGCTTTCAATATTTCTTTACCACAAGCATTACAATCTAATAGCAGAAATTCCCTAAACCACAGACTATGTTCCCAGAAATGAAACACCAAGACAAAAGAAACATCCACCAAGTGTTCTATAACAGTAGTTCTACACATAACCGCAGGAAGTAGGGGTGCTGAGGGTGCTGCAGTACCCCCTGAAAAATGTGTAAAATAATAGAGTACCAGTGAAAACTTTTGACACACCTACTAATTTTTCTTAATTTTTGTACTATTTTCTACATTGTAGAATAATATTGAAGACATCAAAACTATGCAATAACACATTTTTATTTATTTAACCTTTATTTAACTTGGCAAGTCAGTTAACACATTCTTATATACAATGACGGCCTACAGGGGAACAGTGGGTTAACTGGCTTGTTCAGGGGCAGAATGACAGATTTTTACCTTGTCAGCTCAGGAATTTGATCCAGCAACCTTTTGGTTCCTGGCCAAACACTCTAACCACCTGCATATAGAATCACGTAGTAACCAAAAAAGTGTTAAACAAATCAAAATATATTTTATGTTTGAGATTCTTCAAAGTAGCCACCCTTTGCCTTGATGACAGCTTTGCACACTTTTGGCATTCTCTCAAACAGCTTCATGAGGTAGTCACATGGAATGCATTTCAATTAACAGGTGTGCCTTGTTAAAAGTTAATTTGTGGAATTTCTTTCCTTTTTAATGTGTTTGAGCCAATCAGTTGTGTTGTGACAAGGTAGGGGTGGTATACAGAAGATAGCCCTATTTGGTAAAAGACCAAGTCCATATTATGGCAAGAACAGCTCAAATAAGCAAAGAGAAACAACAGTCCATCATTACTTTAAGACATGAAGGTCAGTAAATACGGAACATTAAGAACTTTGAAAGTTTCTTCATGTGCAGTCGTAAAAACCATCAAGCGCTATGATATAACTGGCTCTCATGAGGACTACCACAGGAAAGGAAGACCCAGAGTTACCTCTACTGCAGAGGATACGTTCATTGGAGTTAACTGCACCTCAGATTGCAGCCCAAAAAAAATGCTTCACAGAGTTCACGTAACAGATACATCTCAACATCAACTGTTCAGAGGAGACTGTGGGAATCAGGCCTTCATGCTCGAATTGCTGCAAAGAAATCACTACTAAAGGACACCAATAAGAAGAAGAGACTTGCTTGGGCCAAGAAACACGAGCAACGGATATTAGACCGGTGGAAATCTGTCCTTTGGTCTGGAGTCCAAATTGGATATTTCTGGTTCCAACCGCCGTGTTTTTGTGAGACGCAGAGTAGGTGTACAGATGATCTCCGCTTGTGTGGTTCACACCGTGAAGCATGGAGGTGTGATGGTGTGGTTGTACTTTGCTGGTGACACTGTCAGTGATTTATTTAGAATTCAAGGCACACTTAACCACAATGGTTACCACATCATTCTGCAGCGATACACCATCCCATCTGGTTTGCGCTTAATGGGACTATCATTTGTTTTTTAACAGGACATTGATCCAAAACACACCTCCAGCCTGTGTGAGGGCTATTTGACCAAGAAGGAGAGTGAAGGAGTGCTTTATCAGATTACCTGGCCTCCACAATCACCTGACCTCAACCCAACTGAGATGGTTTGGGATGAGTTGGACCGCAGAGTGTAGGAAAAGCAGCCATCAAGTGCTCAGCATACAGTAAGTGGGTACTTCTTCAAGACTGTTGGAAAAGCATTCCTCATGAAGCTGGTTGAGAGAATGCCAAGAGTTTGCAAAGCTGTCATCAAGGCAAAGGGTTGCTACTTTGAAGAATCTCAAATATAAAATATATTTTGATTTGTTTAACAATTCTTTGGTTACTACGTGATTCCATATGTGTTATTTCATAGTTTTGATGTCTTCACTATTATCCTACAATGTAAAAAATAGTTAAAATAAAAAAAGCCCTTGAATGAGTAGGTGTGTCCAAACTTTTTACATGTACTGTATTTATATATATATATATATATATATATATACTGCTCAAAAAAATAAAGGGAACACTTAAACAACACAATGTAACTCCAAGTCAATAACACTTCTGTGAAATCAAACTGTCCACCTAGGAAGCAACACTGATTGACAATAAATTTCACATGCTGTTGTGCAAATGGAATAGACAACAGGTGGAAATTATAGGCAATTAGCAAGACACCCCAAATAAAGGAGTGGTTCTGCAGGTGGGGACCACAGACCACTTCTCAGTTCCTATGCTTCCTGGCTGATATTTTGGTCACTTTTGAATGCTGGCGGTGCTTTCACTCTAGTGGTAGCATGAGACGGAGTCTACAACCCACACAAGTGGCTCAGGTAGTGCAGCTCATCCAGGATGGCACATCAATGCGAGCGGTGGCAAGAAGGTTTGCTGTGTCTGTCAGTGTAGTGTCCAGAGCATGGAGGCGCTACCAGGAGACAGGCCAGTACATCAGGAGATGTGGAGGAGGCCGTAGGAGGGCAACAACCCAGCAGCAGGACCGCTACCTCCGCCTTTGTGCAAGGAGGAGCAGGAGAAGCACTGCCAGAGCCCTGCAAAATGACCTCCAGCAGACCACAAATGTGCATGTCTCTGCTCAAACGGTCAGAAACCGACTCCATGAGGGTGGTATGAGGGCCCGACGTCCACAGGTGGGGGTTGTGCTTACAGCCCAACACCGTGCAGGACGTTTGGCATTTGCCAGAGAACACCAAGATTGGCAAATTCGCCACTGGCGCCCTGTGCTCTTCACAGATGAAAGCAGGTTCACACTGAGCACATGTGACAGAGTCTGGAGACGCCGTGGAGAACGTTCTGCTGCCTGCAACATCCTCCAGCATGACCGGTTTGGCGGTTGGTCAGTCATGGTGTGGGGTGGCATTTCTTTGGGGGGCCGCACAGCCCTCCATGTGCTCGCCAGAGGTAGCCTGACTGCCATTAGGTACCGAGATGAGATCCTCAGACCCCTTGTGAGACCATACGCTTGGCCCTGGGTTCCTCCTAATGCAAGACAATGCTAGACCTCATGTGGCTGGAGTGTGTCAGCAGTTCCTGCAAGAGGCAAGGAATTGATGCTATGGACTGGCCCACCCGTTCCCCAGACCTGAATCCAATTGAGCACATCTGGGACATCATGTCTCACTCCATCCACCAACGCCACGTTGCACCACAGACTGTCCAGGAGTTGGCGGATGCTTTAGTCCAGGTCTGGGAGGAGATCCCTCAGGAGACCATCCGCCACCTCATCAGGAGCATGCCTAGGCGTTGTAGGGAGGTCATACAGGCACGTGGAGGCCACACACACTACTGAGCCTCATTTTGACTTGTTTTAAGGACATTACATCAAAGTTGGATCAGCCTGTAGTGTGGTTTTCCACTTTAATTTTGAGTGTGACTCCAAATCCAGACCTCCATGGGTTGATAAATTGGATTTCCATTGATTATTTTTGTGTGATTTTGTTGTCAGCACATTCAACTATGTAAAGAAAAAAGTATTTAATAAGATTATTTCTTTCATTCAGATCTAGGATGTGTTGTTTAAGTGTTCCCTTTATTTTTTTGAGCAGTATATATATATATATATATATATATATATATATATATATATATATATATATATATTCTCACAAAAGTAGTGCAATGGGCCTTTAATAGTCTTCCATTATCAAACCATATGGCTGTCTGCAGTTTAGGCAAAAACATATTTCCACCTATGATGGTACACAATGTAGAGAAATGTAGAATCCACACGGCCTGTCCGTCGAGCGTTTGTCAGCCAATCATTTACCTATTAGCTGGGTAAATGTTCCGTAATGGCAGAGGTTGATGTCACTACAGAAAGCGAAATGAGAGATTAACCTGGAAACAACAAGCAGTGAGAGAGAGACTGATTGCCAGATATTTTTTTCCTGACCATGTGAACTAATAAGGAAAACCTGTTGGTTATATTCGTTTTTGCGGCTCAAGTAATCTCGGGTAACCTAGAACTAAAATCTAGTGTCATTTTATGTTTATGCAATTTTCAACAAGAGATCCCTGAGCGGTTTCCTTCCTTTCTACTAACTGAGTTAGGAAAGATGCCTGTATCTTCGTAGTGACTGGGTGTATCGATACACCATGAGAAGTGTAATTAATAACCATACCCATCTACCAGTAGGTGCCCTTTGCGAGGCATTGTAAAACCTCCCTGGTATTTGTGGTTGAAACTGTGTTTGAAATGCACTGCTCTACGGAGGGACCTTACAGACAATTGTATGTGTGGGGTAGAGATAAGGTATGCATTCAAAAATCATGTTAAACATTACTACTGCACACAGTGTCCATGCAATTTGTTACATGACTTGTTCATCACATTTTTACTCCTGAACTTAGTTAGGCTTGTCATGAGAAAAGGGTTGAATACTTATTGATTCAAGACATTTCAGCTTTTCATTTTTAATTAATTTGTAGAAATGTCTAAACATAATTCCACTTTGACATTATGGGGTATTGTGTGTAGGCCAGTGACAAAAAAAACTCAATTTAAATACATTTTTAATTCAGGCTGCAATGCAACAAAATGTGGAAAAAGTCAAGGTATGTCAATACTTTCTGAAGACACTGTATGCAGAATAATCTGATATATACACTACCGTTTAAAAGTTTGGGGTCACTTAGAAATGTCCTTGTTTTTGAAAAAAAAAGCACATTTTTTGTCCATTAAAATAACATCAAATTGATCAGAAATACAGTGCAGACATTGTTAATGTTGTAAATGACTATTGTAGCTGGAAAAGGGAGATTTTTTATGGAATATCTAGATAGGCGTACAGAGGGACATTATCAGCAACCATCACTCATGTGTTCCAATGGCACATTGTGTTAGCTAATCCAAGTTGATCATTTTAAAAGGCTAATTGATCATTAGAAAACCCTTTTGCAATTATGTTAGCACAGCTGAAAACTATTGTTCTGATTAACGAAGCAATAAAACTGGCCTTCTTTAGACTAGTTGAGTATCTGGAGCATCAGCGTTTGTGGGTTTGATTACAGGCTCAAAATGGCCAGAAACAAGGACTTTCTTCTGAAACTCGTCAGTCTATTCTTGTTCCGAGAAATGAAGGCTATTCCATTTGAGAAATTGCCAAGAAACTGAAGATCTCGTACAACGCTGTGTACTACTCTCTTCACAGAACAGCGTAATCTGACTCTAACCAGAATAGAAAGAGGAGTGGGAGGCCCCGGTGCACAACTGAGCAAGAGGACAAGTACATTAGAGTGTCTATTTTGAGAAACAGATGCCTCGCAAGTCCTCAACTGGCAGCTTCATTAAATAGTACCTGCAAAACACCAGTCTCAACGTCAACAGTGAAGAGGCGACTCCGGGATGCTAGTCTTCTAGTGCTGTTCTGTGAAGGGATTTGAAAATACTATGGTAACATCACCTCACCTTCTCTGAGACCTTACGCTTAATTGTAACTGATGCTCCACAACAAGGTTACCCTTTTGGTCTAGTAACATGTTGGTGGCTTTAGTGTGCAGACAGCTGCAGAGTGCTGGTAGGAGCTGGTAGAAGCATGAGAATGAATCCTGGGTTCTTAATGCTACACAAATATCTGACAAACAGCCATGAATTGATGGGACATTGTTAAGCCCCTGAAAACCTTCCACTACTCCCTCTCTATTTTCTCCAACACCCCTATATTTCTTCCCTCATCTCCTGTAGTTTGTGACCTAGTTTCTCTCTCTACAGTACCTGCCAAAATGATGTTTCCTGGAGAGATCACTCCAAGGGAGAGTGGATGGTGGAAATGGCAGTTATACTTTAGTTTGTTCCTCAACCTGAAATGAACACCGTCCCCGGTGTGTGTATCTGTGTGTGAACGTAAGACACACAGAATCTACAATGCCCCGCTCCCCACACACAAACGCTGTCCTCTGTCCTCCCATCCCCTTGAGATGGGTGTAGTTTATTTTTACTCCAGGAAATTAAATAAAAACACAGACAGAGGCTGCAACCGAACCCCAGGGAGTAAGGCTGCCATTTGGCTGGGCGGATCTTTACCACCACCCTCCCTCCCCTCCTCTACCTCCTCGAATGCCCACTGCCCTCTATTCAAACTGCTGCATGCACCACTATAGGGGCCCCTATTCAATCACAAGTCCTGCAACTGCATTGTATGATAGATTGAAAATAACTTCACAAAGAGAATTTGCTATCATGTTGGGTTTCTTTTTTGCAGACATTGTTTTGATGAGTACATTCATCAAATCATGAAAAATATTGTTTTGTTTGATTACTTATGATAAAAAGTATTTGGTGGCGTTCCTCTGCCCAGGCATTGCTGATGCATACCACATCTTACAATGCCTGGACAGGTATTTTAAGTATCTGCTAACCACATCATATGTTATTGAAATCTGTCTGTTGATGACGTGGCACGCAACCATTGGTTGATACATGCAACATCTGAGCAGGGGAATGCAGGGGAAAGGTGGTGCTGAGGAGTATTTTTGTCCACTCATACGGGAGCAATAAAGGCCTAGTTCACAAATTTGGTGATAAAAAAATATATATATACATTGCCTTGCAAAAGTATTCACCCCCTTGGCATCTTTCCTATTTTGTTGCATTACAACCTGTAATTTGAATAGATTTTTATTTGGATTTCATGTAATGGACATACACAAAATAGTCCAAATTGGTGAAGTGAAATAAAGATAATAACTTGTTTCAAATAATTCTATAAGATTTTAAACGGAAAAGGGGTGCGTGCATATGTATTCACCCCCTTTGCTATGAAGCTGCACAGTAATGTCTCTTATCGATGGCGGTTATGATGTCGTTTAGGACCTTGAGCGTGTCTGAGGTGCACCCATGACCAGCTCTGAAACCAGATTGCATAGCGTAGAAGGTACGGTGGGATTCGAAATGGTCGGTAATCTGTTTGTTAACTTGGCTTTCGAAGACCTTAGAAAGACAGGGTAGGATAGATATAGGTCTGTAGCAGTTTGGGTCTAGAGTGTCACCCCCTTTGAAGAGGGGGATGACCGCGGAAGCTTTCCAATCTTTGGGAATCTCAGACGATACGAGAGAGACAGTTGAACAGGCTAGTAATAGGGGTTGCAACAATTTCGGCAGATAATTTTAGAAAGAGAGGGTCCAGATTGTCTAGCCCGGCTGATTTGTAGGGGTCCAGATTGTGCAGCTCTTTCAGAACATCAGCTATCTGGATTTGGGTGAAGGAGAAATGGTGGGGGCTTTGGCGGGATGCTGTGGAGGGTGCCGGGCAGTTGACCGGGGTAGGGGTAGCCAGGTGGAAAGCAGGCCAGCCGTAGAGAAATGCTTATTGAAATTCTTAATTATAGTGGATTTATTGGTGGTAACAGTGTTTCCTAGCCTCAGAGCAGTGGGCAGATGAGAGGAGGTGCTCTTATTCTCCATGGACTTTACAGTGTCCCAGAACTTTTTTGAGTTAGTACTACAGGATGCAAATTTCTGTTTGAAAAAGCTAGCCTTAGCTTTCCTAACTGCCTGTGTATATTTGTTCCTAACTTTCCTGAAAAGTTGCATATCACGGGGGCTATTCGATGCTAATGCAGAACGCCACAGGATGTTTTTGTGCTGGTCAAGGGCAGACAGGTCTGGAGTGAACCAAGGACTATATCTATTCCTAGTTAAAAAAAATTTAATGGGGCATGCTTATTTAAGATGGTGAGGAAGGCACTTTTAAAGAATAGCCAGGCATCATCTACTGATGGGATAAGGTCAATGTCATTCCAGGATACCCTGGCCAGTTCGATTAGAAAGGCCTGCTCGCAGAAATGTTTTAGGGAGTGTTTGACAGTGATGAGGGGTGGTCGTTTGGTCGCAGACCCATTACGGATGCAGGCAATGAGGCAGTGATTGCTGAGATCTTGATTGAAAACAGCATATGTTTACGGATTTGGAGTTGTAACTGGTAGGTTCATTGATAATTTGTGTGAGATTGAGGGCATCAAGCTTAGATTGTAGGATGGCCGGGGTGTTATGTCCCAGTTTAGGTCACCTAGTAGCACGAGCTCAGAAGATAGATGGGGGCAATCAATTCACATATGGTATCGAGGGCACAGCTGGGGGCAGAGGGAGGTCTATAGCAAGCGGCAACAGTGAGAGACTTGTTTCTGGAAAGGTGAATTTTTAGAAGTAGAAGCTCGAATTGTTTGGGTACAGACTTGGATAGTAATACAGAATGCTGCAGGCTATCTTTGCCTTAGATTGCAACACGGCCCCCTTTGGCAGTTCTATCTTGGCGGAAAATGTTATAGTTAGCGATGGAGATTTCAGGGTTTTTGGTGGTTTTCCTAAGCCAGGATTCAGACACGGCTAAGACATCCGGGTTGGCAGAGTGTGCTAAAGCAGTGAGTAAAACAAACTTAGGGAGTAGGCTTCTAATGTTAACATACATGAAACCAAGGCTTTTATGGTTACAGAAGTCAACAAATGAGAGCACCTGGGGAGTGGGAGTGGAGCTAGGCACTGCAGGACCTGGGTTAACCTCTACATCACCAGAGGAACAGAGGAGAAATAGGATAAGGGTACGGCTAAATGCTATACGAACTGGCCGTCTAGCACGTTCGGAACAGAGAGTAAAAGGAGCAGGTTTCTGGGCACGATAGCATAGATTCAAGGCATAGTGTACAAAGGTAAGGTAGGATGCGAGTACATTGGAGGTAAGCCTAGGCATTGAGTAATGATGAGAGAGATATAGTCTCTATAGATGTTTAAACCAGATGTCATCGCATATGTAGGAGGTGGAACAACATGGTTGGTTAAGGCATATTGAGCAGGGCTAGAGGCTCTACAGTGAAATAAGACAGTAATCACTAACCAGGACAGTAATGGATGAGGCATATTGATATTAGAGAGAGGCATGCGTAGCCAAGTGAACATATGGGTCCAGTGAGTGGATGGGCTGACTGGGGACATGGCGATTCAGACAGTTAGCAGGCCGATGCTAACAAGCTAACAGTTAGTAGGCCGGGGCTAAACAAGCTAGCAGTTTGCAGACCGGGGCTGGCAAGCTAGCAGTTAGCAGACCGGGTTAGCAAGCAAGCAGTTAACAGACCGGGGCTAGCAATTAGCAGACCGGGGCAGGCAAGCTAGCAGTTAGCAGACCAGGGCAAGCAAGAAAGCAGTTAGCAGACCGGGGCTAGAAAGTTAGCAGGCCACGGTTAGCAGAATGGGCCTTCAGCGGACATCGCGCCTGAGAGGTCTGTTGGAATCCTTGAGCAGATTATGTCGGTATTCCAGTCGTAGAGGATCGGCGGGGTTCCATGCCCCGTACCGGCAGTAGAAGGGGTCCGGATATTGTAGCCCAGGAGTGGGCTTCGGTGGCTCACAGGAGCCCTGGCCGGGCTAGCTTCAGGCTAATTGGTGCTTGCTCCAGGATGGAAACGCTAACCAGGAGTAGTCACCCGGGATTGCGGTTAGCTAGTTGCAAAGATCCAGATGAAAATGTCCAGAGTTTGCGGTAGGAATCCGGGGATATGGAGAGAACATTTTTTTAATAATAATAATAGGTCCGTTATGCTCTGGTTTGAGTCACGTTGTTCGAACTGGCTAGAGCTTTCCGAGCTAAAGGTTAGCTGATGACCGCTAGCAATGGTTTGCTGACTGATAGCTGGTAGGTAGTTAGCTGGCTAGCTTCAGTTGAGGGATTCCAGATCCGAAGTAAATAGAAATACTTTAGAAAAAAAAGATCCACGCCACATTGGGTGAGGCGGGTTGCAGGAGAGAATTTAGAAGTTGAGGTTTAGGATTATTTATTTTTTAAGATATCAAAGAAAAATATGTAAAAAGATATTTACAAGGGACACGACAAGACAAAGACAAAAGATGTCTGACTGCTACGCCATCTTGGATCAGTTCGGGATCCATCTGTACACTCCCTGCAGCGATGATGTAACCCAGGAAGGGGATGGTGGAGCGATGGAATTCACACTTTTCTGCTTTCACAAAAAGCTGGTTCTCCAGGAGGCGTTAGAGAACCTGTCAGACGTGGAGCACGTGTTTTTGGGCGGAGCGGGAGAAAACAAGGATGATGTCGAGGTAGACGAAGACGAACCGGTTCAACATGTCACCAAAAACATCATTCACCAGAGCCTGGAACACAGCAAGGGCGTTGGTAAGGCGAAATGGCATGGCCAGATACTCGTAATGACCGCTGGCCGTGTTGAAGGCAGTCTTCCACTCATCCCCTTCCCGTATCCGCACCCTGTGGTAGGCAATTCGTAGATCCAGCTTGGAGAACACGGTGGTCCCCTGGAGCGGCTCGAAGGCTGAGGAGATGAGTGGTAGCGGGTAGCAGTTCTTCACCGTGATGTCGTTGAGGCCCCGGTAGTCGATGCACGGGCGCAGGGTTTTGTCCTTCTTCTCCACAAATAAGAACCCTGTACCAGCGGTGGATGCAGAAGGACGGATGAACCCTGCAGCTAGTGAGTCCTCAATGTAGGTCTCCATATCCTTGGTCTCCGGACCCGACAGAGAGTACAGTTGTCCCCGGGGCGTAGTGGTGCCTGGGAGAAGGTCGATCCCACAGTCATAGGGTCGGGGCAGTGGAAGCGAAGTGGCCCAGGCCTTACTTAACACCTCCCGGAGGTCCTGGTACTCCGCGAGAATGGCAGAGAGGTCCGGGGCATTTTCCGAGCCCCCAGGAAGACGTCCTGGGGCAGGCAGTGCTGACTTCCGGCAATGAGCCTGGCAGAACAGGGCTCCAGCCCATGATGACACCAGTTAGACTAGTCAATAAGGGGATTGTGTTGCTGGAGCAAAGAAAATCCTATTACCATGGGAACCTGAGGGGACTTAATAAGCAGGAATTGGATCATCTCGCTGTGGTTCCCTGACACACGTAGGTGGATGGGTGGGTAATTGTGGGTGACCTGGCCTATAGTGCGCCCGTCCAGCGCTCTAACATCCATGGGAATGGAGAGGGGCCGAGTGGGGATGCCCAGCTCAGACACCAGGGTAATGTCCATAAAGCTCTCATCGGCCCCAGAGTCGATGAGTACCCGGAGAGGGGAGAGGAAAAGTTCTCCGTATGGCCCACGAGAGTACTCGCTCCTACCGGTGAGCCTGGTCTTTTATTGGACAGCTGGGCACAAAATGACCAGTAGTCCTGCAATACAGGCAACTCTTCGTGTGAAGCCTATATAGCCGTTCGACTGGGGACAGCCTAGCTCTGCTTAGTTGTATCTGCTCGGGAGGAGGTGAATTGGCAGACTTCGGAGACTCTCGGGGGAACTCAGGTAGCCTCGGGTTCTCTCGGCAACGGAGCCATCTGGGACTTCCGGGATGTCTAGGAGGCGAGGTGGAAGCCTTGGGAGGGCGAGTGAAATCCGATCTCCTCTCCTTCCTTCGCTCCCGTAGTCGCCCATCGATCCGAATGGTCAAGGCGATGAGCGAGTCGAGATCTGTTGGTAGTTCCCGGGCTGCAAGCTCGTCCTTTCCTTCCTCCGTTACTCCGTGTGGGAACATGTTGAACAGTGCTTCTGGGTTCCAGGCATTCTCAGCTGCCAACGTACAGAAATTCACTGCATAGTCTGCCACACTGTGGAAGTCTTGCCGAAGCTGGAGTAACTTCCGGGCAGCCTCTCTCCCGGACAATAGAGCATCGAAAACTTTCCTCACCTCCGCCACAAACTCCTCCAGACTGTTGTTCCCATACTGCCATAGCCCAGGCGAGAGCCTTCCCGGACATCAGTGTGATGAGGTACGCCATCTTAGAGCAGTCCGAAGGGAAGGAGCAGGGCTGCAGCTCGATGAGGGAACTCTGAGCGAGAAACGCTCGACAGGTGCCCGACTCTCAATCGAAGCGTTCCGGAGGAGGTAAGCGGTGCGGCCGGGGAGGCAAAGCTGGTAACAGCCGGGTTACAGAGGGGCTGGGAAGCTACCATCATGGTAGGCTGCCTAACAGACAACCAGCAGAATTGATCGAGCAATGTGTTCAATGCTCGGTCATGGTGGTAGGCCAAGGTCTGGAACCCTTCTATAAGACCACAAAGCAACTCCTCGTGCTTTCCAATGGTGGATCCTTGGGAGGAGATGGCATTGCGGAGCTGGTCCGAGACTGCTGGGTCAGTCATGGCCAGTTCGTACTATCACGTTTCAGGAGAAGACCCAGATGCAGACAGTGTTGAAGTAACAAAAGTTTATTACTAGAACAGGGGGCAGGCAAAACGACAGGTCAATGGTAGGCAGAGGTCAGTAATCCAGATCAGAGTCCATAAGATGCAGAACGGCAGGCAGGCTCAGGGTCAGGGCAGACAGAATGGTCAAAACCGGGAAAACAGGAACTAGAAAAAGACAGGAGCACGGGGAAACCGTTGGTAGCCTTGATGAACAAAATGAACTGGCAACAGACAAAAAGAGAACACAGGTATAAATACACTGGGGATAATGGGGATGATGGGTTACACCTGGAGGGTGGTGGAGACAAGCACAAAGACAGGTGAAACAGATCAGGGTGTGACAGAAGGTAGGGAACTCAAATAATACAGACAAAATTGGCTGAAATAATGTGTCATGAACAGATCAATATAATAAAGACCAAAATTGGCTGAAAAAATGTGTCATAAATAGACCAATATACCAGTTTCATTTGAGGACCAAAATGCAGTAGAGGTGCGTGGGTAAAATCATATGAACCTTTTAGTTCATATGCCTTGACACTGTGATATATAGGCCTAAGACCGAGACAATGAGAGGTCACAGTGGCAGAATAAATTCAACCACACATTTGTTTCATTACAAAACCAGACAGCAACCACTGTCCACAAAGCAAACAAACAGTTACATGACCTACAGCGTGGTCAAGCAAAGTAACGTTTGCGACATTTTCGGACGACTAAACAACTATTGATTTAGAACCAGGGAGAGTTTATTTTATTTTATTTAACTATTATTTAAATAGGCAAGTCAGTTAAGAACAAATTCTTATTTACAATGACGGCCTACCAAAAGGCAAAAAATACTTGCTTGCTAGCCTAACTTACTTTCATGGGCAACGATACGCCAGGTCAGCTAGTTAACATTAGCATACTACATCTAGCTGCGTGTTGAACTTCCATCCTCTCAGGCCAGGGGCACAATGTATGAATTTATTGTTGGATCAGAATCACCATTCTAATCATTGGCCAGTGCAGAGAATTAAGTAAAAGTCCAAATCCCTATATCCACCGATGGCTAATTTAGGAAAGGAACTATTTAAGCTAGCTAGCTAGCCACCAGAGGACAACAACACAGCAAAATGCAACAATTCAAGTTTTTTTCTGTCAATAATGACATTTGGCTTATGATGTGATTGGTCTGAAGCCAAATCCTAACTGGCTCCCTTGACACTTTCTTTTGGTGCACCAGGACCGTTCATAGTTGAGCTCACTCAATTTAGCTCAATACGATTGGCTATTATTTATTAATTTTTTATTAAGGAAACAAAATGCTCTCTGGCTTCCCCTGCAATCAATGCATATTGGTGGCAACAATGTCATACTCTTTCTGACCAGGCAGCATCAGATAGATATGCTACACAGACAGTACTGAGGCAGAGGGGGGCTGTTTTGTTCGCTTGGATGCTTTCTCCGGTGAGATACATTCAGCCTCTTGCAAATTCAATACATTTTATGAAACACAGAAAGAGAAAATATATACATATTTTTTTACAATAATATTTGGGGACAATTTTTTTAGGAATCCTGGCTTCCCTTGGCACTCATGAATACACGCCACTGCCATGGCGTGGACAGCCATGGCGCTGAGAAGTAGATTTTCGATGTTCTGATTCCATGGCACATGGTTTATGAACTGAGACACAAAACAATACTTGATTCAACACTTTTTTAATTTAAATTATTATACAAAATTCTTGCCACCAACATAATTGTATATAAATGGGGCATACAACCATCTTAGCTCTGCAGATTTTGCTGCAGATAGACAGAATCATTATATCATTTATTCTGGTTTTGCCCCCATGTAGCTTGTTTCTGGTCACAGGTTCAGGAGTGGATGGAAAATCACAACATTCACTTAAAATAAACCTACAAATAGCACTGTTGGGCAATTTGGAAACCCATAGTCAATCAATTAACAATATAATAATACTCTTAGCAAAAATATGAATCTTTAGTTTTCAATCTGTGGATACTATGAGATTAGAAAGTTTCAGAATTTATGTAAGACATCACACACAGCACAGTGGAAAGAAATATGGCACATGGAAATCAATAGAGATAGGTGGGATGGGCTGAGAGTAAGTGAGGGGTAGGATTAAAAGTTTGACCCAAAAATACAAACATATATCATGTATACCGGATATGTCTGAGTACCATTTAATGTGTAATATATATATATGAAACTGTATTTCTGACATGTAATACTGTGTATAAAAGTAAATAATGTATGAGTAACAAAATAGCTGTAAAAAAACAGAAATGTAAAACAAAGTTACTTTTGTCCTCCGAAGAGGGTGGGTGGGACAATCATTTTTTTGAACATACATTTTATGGAACAGAGATGCTGAATGTTTCTGAACAATGCATCATGCTGCCAACACGACCGTGCTGCACAGAAACCATTAGTTGATGCATGTAATGTCTGAGCAGGGAATGCGACCATAATCTCTGTCATTCCTGTTGTGGCCAGACCATAGAGATATTTAGAGGACTCAACTTGGATATAACCTATTTTTATATGGACATTGCCATTGAGGGCTTCCACCGTTTTAAAGTAGCCAACTGGGTGGAGATTCCTATGGATTAGGAGCGATCAGCCAATGATCAGAGCATTGTTTTCTTCTTTCTCAAATTGGGTGCTATGGTTTGTATGCTTTAAGCTTTATCACCGCCTTCTACTGGCCAAAATAAATTAATGACACAGAAGACTTGGTTTAGGACTCCAGCACTGCATGTGATAGTAAATCACCAATATTAGCTTTACATTTTTTTCTAACAAAAGAAGAAGAAAATGGACGACTATAAGTTTGATCATTCTCTGTCCTTTGATGCCCATGTCAAAATATCTGCAAAACATTGTTTTTCCTTCCAAGAAACATTGCTTGGCTCAAACCATCGCTCTCCCATCCAGATGCAGAGAAACTCTTCCATGCCTTCATCTTCTCCCGGATCAACTCCGGCAACGCTCTGTTCGGGGTCCTTCCAGCCAAACCACTTCAGAGGCTACAATTTCTCCAGAATAGTGCTGCCAGAGTCCTGACCAGGACCAAGAAGTCAGCTCACATCACCCCCATGCTTGCAGAACTCCACTGGCTACCCATCAACTAAAGGATTGACTTTCAAATCCTCCTCCTTGTGTTTAAAGCCTTGAATGCATTAAGTCCCACCTACATCAGAGATCTCATTTCTATCAATGAGCCAACTCGCAACTCACCACTTCTTCCAGTCCCCAAGACATGCCTCCGTACTATGGGGGACCGAGCCTTCTGCTCCCTTGCCCCTCGCATATGGAATGCTCTCCCTGACCATCGGTTTAAAAACTGTCACGTCCTGACCCTTGTAAGATGTCATTTTCTATAGATCAGGGCGTGACAGGGGGTGTTTTTGTTTTTTTCCGATGTTTTCTATTTCTATGTTTAATTCTATGTTTTTTTTTAGTTAATAAATATCCTAATGAGCATTCAACTCGCTGCGCTTTGGTCCCCTCTATACGACGCCCGTTACAAAAACGGCCCTTAAAACACATTTTTACAGACTCTATTTCTTTTAGTTTTAGTCTGGAAAGTCATTTTAGCACCTAGCCTACTATTGCTATTTACTGCCTTGATTCTAAATGTATTATGTTTTATAGTATTTTTTATTTTCTTAATACATTTTTTTGCTTATGTATAGCTTTGAGAACACTGTAATGAAAAGCGGTATACAAATTAAATGTATTATTATTTTAAAATGTAGATAGCCTCAATGGAGCTTCCCAATCTGTCACAGTTGCCGTAATGGCACAGATCCATCTCTGTGGGCCAGACAGGACATTTGTTGCAAGCAAACAAAAGAAGGTTGTTGACAGGCTATATTGAGGCCTAGGTTTAAATCTTGGTTTTGACTAAAAGGGATAGTTTACCCTGTAAGCATTCCATGGACAAGGTAAGACATCAATCCATGCTTTGGTTTTGTTTACATGATCATTGTCTCCAAAATGCTAACTTTTTAGCCTTTATGGCACATTCCAATGCAAGTCAATATCCCCTATATTAGCATTTTTTGTGCTACATGTCCAAATCATCTTAAAATATCTTAATTGAGCTACACAATGCATTTGACACATTAGGATTGGTTTAGTGAGACACTTCACAGGCCCTAGGTGTGCACTGAGAGACAAGTGAACTAGAACTGGAGCATTATATCAAATATATAAACCAGTCACAATGGCATGCAGCAAGACAGAAATAATCAATCGGGAACTAGACAGTCAGACAGAGAGGAGGAGAATCCTCAACAGTCACCATAGAAATAGAATCCATAGAAAGGGCCTCCCCATTCAAGTCCATGGATTCTATTGCTGTGGGCCTCATTTAGGCCTTGAGTACCCAGAGATACCACAACAGGGTTATGTTTGGCCAACCTCTAATGGGATTATACTGAGCCTGTGACAGTTCTATTACTGTAATAACAAAAACTGCACAATACATCTGTTTCATTTATTTACATAGGTGAGCCACAAGGAACAGCTGTTCATTTTAGCTGGCTCTCTGTCAGCGCACTTTGCGCTTATGGGAAAACCTCTTTCTACCCACTCTGTCTCCCTTCCTCCCCTCCCTCCCTCGCTCTCTCTCTCCTGCCTCTGCAGCTCTTTTTTTAAAACCTCTCTCTTTGGGATCCTGTTTCTATTTAATCCCATTCACAAGTGTGTGTGTGTTTGTGCCACTGGATGTGTGCAGTATGTGTGTGAGCGCTTGTGCATGTTTAATTGTACTCTACATTGGTTGATGTGTATACTGTAGATTGATTACACTGTATACCTTTCTATGCTTGTTTGTGTATGTATTACGCCACGGTAATATTCTGTGTGTATGTAATTAGCATAAAGTGACTATATGTATTCATATATGAGGTGTTTGTGTTTTGTACATGGATATTACAGCCCGGTTGCTGTATTACTTGTTATTACAGTATGTCTATGTGCATTGAAGTGATCAGTGTTTGTGAGTCCATGCATGAACGTGTTGTATGTGTATTTATATGTGTGTGTGTCTAAGTGTGTGGGTGTGTGTTTATGCATGTGTGTTGTTTGTGTATTTATGTGTGTGTGTGTCTAAGTGTGTGGGTGTGTGTTTATGCATGTGTGTTGGCAGAGGGGGGGAGCTGCTTGAAGGAGAGCAGTAGTGATGGAGCCTGAAAGCCCTGCAGCGCAGCTGTTCTCCCAGTGCATCGTCAACTACACCACTGAACCTGCAACACTCCGCTCTCCTCTGCCAGCTCTTACCCTCGCTCTCTCGCCGTTCATCTTTGTATCTTTCTCTCTCTCTCCATTGTTATCTCACTCGTTCTCCTCTCTGCTCGCCCTCTCTTCCAATGGCTATCAGGGTTGGGATCAATTCCATTTCAATTCCAGTCAATTCAGAAAGTAAACCAAATTCCAATTCCCAATACACATTTTACTCAGCGTTGAAGAGAATTGGAATTGGAGTTTTTCAGTGTGCCTCCTGAATTGACTAGAATTGAAATGGAATTGACCCTAACCCTGATGGCTATGTCTTTTTTCTAGATTCTAGTATGGGTCTATCTTTTCTCGCTCTACAAAAGAGTTTTTTAATTGTCCCCCTCTTTCTCGTTTGTTATATTGTATCATTACCATTCCCTGCCTCTCTTGTAGTACTTCTTTTTCTCTATTTTCTCCATCTTCATCTATCCCCTGTTATTTTCTTCTCTGACTCTGATAGAGTTAACCTGTCATCATTAAGGGGGTTTACTGGTTTATTCAGATCCCCATTAGCTTTTGCCAAAGCAGCAGCAATTCTTCCTGGGTTGGGGGATGATGAGAGAATAAGAAAGAGGGGAGAAGAGGAGGGACATTGCGATGGAAAAAGAGAAGTCTCGAAATTCCAGCAAAAATCATCTTTTCATATATCCGACTTTCATTTATCTACATCCAGCATTATATTTAGCTTCACAATTAAGTGTTTTACCATTTTCTTTTCAGGACAACCAGGGCTACAAGTAGAACTCAAAACAATTTGACATAAACAGTTTCACTCATGAGATTTATTGATAAATGTCAATGAAAAAATGTCAGCCAAAGCAAAAACCTGTTATATGCTGTAAGTGCAGAAATGGTTTGCTTACTGGGAAATGAATATCCAACCAGTCAGTGAGAACTGTGTGGAGTTTGGATTCTGCGATATAAACTATGTGAGCTTATTACAGTACTATAGCCAGACACTATGTCCTGGGATTTCCAATGATCTTCTATGTAGAATACCCCCTTATCTTCCAACTCTTGTGTACAAGGTAAGGGCAAAACTTGTGCATGTTCGGGAGATTTGCAGCTTTTCATAGATAGCTTTTAGTAGTATGTCGCTCAAACCATTCGGACTCGACAGACGTTTTTGTATAAAAGACCCGGACCCGGGCTCTTCGGGATCTGCCCTTGTCTCACAAACACCACTCTAGCTCAGCCCCCATTCAATCAAATCCAATCAAACTTTATTTTCCACATGCGCCGAATACATCAAGTGTAGACTTTACCGTGAAATGCTTACTTACCAGCCCTTAACCAACAGTGCAGTTCAAGAAGAACAATATATTTACCAAGTAGGCTAAAATAAAAAGTAATAATAAAAAGTAACACAATAACAATAACGAGGCTATATACAGGGGGAAAAAGAGTCAGTGTGCGGGGGTACAGGCTAGTTGAGGTAATCTGTAAATGTAGGTGGGGTGAAGTGATTATGCATAGGTAACAAACAAACAGCGAGTAGCAGCAGTGTACAAGAGGGGGGGTCAATGTAAATTGTCCGGTGGCGATTTTTACTAATTGTTCAGCAGTCTAATGGCTTGGGGGTAGAAGCTGTTGAGGAGACATTTGGTCCTAGACTTGGCTGCTTGCCGTGTGGTAGCAGAGAAAACAGTTTATAACTTGGGTGACTGGAGTCTCTGAAAATTTTATGGGCTTTCCTCTGACAATGCCTATTATATAGGTCCTGGATGGCAGGAAGCTTGGCCCCAGTGATGTACTGGGCCGTTCGTACTACCCTCTGTAGCGCCTTACGGTCAGATGCCGAGCAGTTGCCATACCAGGCGGTGATGCAACCGGTCAGGATGCTCTCGATGGTGCAGCTGTAGAACTTTTTGAGGATCTGGGGGCCCATGCCAATCTTTTCAGTCTCCTGAGGGGGAAAAGGTTTTGTTATGCCCTCTTCACGACTCTCTTGGTATGTTTGGACCATGATAGTTTGTTGGTGATGTGGACACCAAGGAACTTCTCGACGCTCTCCTCTACAAACCCGTCGATGTTAATGGGGGCCTGTTCGACCCGCCTTTTCCTGTAGTCCACGATCAGCTCCTTTGTCTTGCTCACATTAAGAGAGAGGTTGTTGTCCTGGCACCACACTGCCAGTTCTCTGACCATTAAGCACACAGACTAATGGTTGGTACCTACGGATGCAGAAAGAAATATACAAATCCAATGGTACAACCATTAAAGGAGTTTGTAGCTCAAACACAAGGTTTAAATGGGTTAGAAGTCCAAAACGCGCCAGAATTACAGTTGGACTCATTGGGTTAATAGAGTTGTGAGTGTCTGCCTGTCTGCCTGTCTGGCTGGCTGGCTGTCTGTCTGCTCTGTTGATTACTTAATAAGCATTTGACAAACACACTGACACACACACACGTGCACACATGTTGTGATATAGAGAAGTATGCGAGTGTTGGCTGTCAGAAACAGGCCAGGTGTACTTCTACAGTTTGTCCATAAGGAAAAGGTATAACCCACCACATAAATCACCTGTCACCGTTTCAATCTCACCTCTTTGTCTGTGCTTAATTCACACTTGTGTTGGCAGCTGCCCTTACCAACAACGACTGAGTGACTGCTGTGTTGATTACTCAATCAACAGTCCTCTGGTCTTGTCATATTCTGTCAGGGGGCGGGGCCAGTGAGTGACGGACAGCCGTCGGAGAGGCGTGTAAGCGATGCGTCGCTGTGGTGACTGCACAACGATTTAGGGAAATGGAGTGATAACATCAGAGTGGAAGAGGCTTAGGCCTGGAGGAGGAGCAGGCATTAAAGCAATGTGTCTAAGAGAAGGTTCGTGAATATGTCTGTGGATATAGGAATAAGAGAATACACATACAGATGTAGGATCTAAATTTGATCCAGTTTGCAAAAGCAGGAAAATATTCCTGCAGCAGCAGGAAATTTGAATTATTATGTGTATTATAATGAATGGACATTTTGTAGGGGTCTGAAATTTCAAAGTTGAAATTACAAGCTTTAGAAGCCTTTTAAAAACTCAAATACACTAAAAATTAGCATCTCCTGCTTTGCAGGAAAATTCTCAGCAAAAAAATTGTTAAGATCAAATTAAGATACTACATCTGTTGGTTAACTAATGTATCTGAGAAAGTGTATTTCTGTGTGTGTTTGTGTGTTGTCCACATAGTGTGTGTTTTCCACATAGTGTGTGTGTTTGTGTGTGTGCCTGTGTGTGAGTATTATTCATACTACTTTTGTGCTGATCTACAGCCCATTAATCAGAAGGGCCCAGCCGTGCACTTGTTCAGTGCAATTCTTTCTCCACTGTGTTATATTATGGTATTGTTTTCAAAGTGGTTCTCCAGCTCCTTTTTTTCTGTCAGAGTGAGTAAAAATAGAAACATTCATGCTCTCTCAATGTACATTCCCTCCAGGAGGTGTGCATCTGTCAGCGTCTTGGATTGGCTGCTCAATATCATCTGGTTCCCACATTCTCAGGCTACCTTTGGCTGGCACCTGTGGGTCTCTTTGAAGGAAAGCGTTTCTGACGGGACTCAGGAGCCAAGAAGAGTTGCTGTGGAAGTGGGAGAGGAGGACAGTGTCGGTGTGTGTGAGGTAGCCTAGCAGTGAAGAGTGTTGGGCCAGTAACCGAAAGGTTGCTGGTTCCAATCCCTGAGCTGACTTGATGAAAAATCTGTCGATGTGCCCTTGAGCAAGGCACTTAACCCTAATTGCTCCTTTAAGTCGCCCTGGATAAGAGCGTCTGCTGAATGTAGTTTTTGGAAGGACTGATCTGATGTCATTTCCGATCACATCTTGTAGACTTGTTTACGTGCTGCTGCAGGCGGGTTTGTTGATAACCTTACTTTGCTACCTGCCAACTTTACGGTTTTTACTTTTAATTAACGTTTTATATTTTAATTTTTTCCCTCGCTCGACGTTTTTCATTATACGTTATACAGGAGAACGATTGCCTTATGGCGAGGATAGCTGTGCTGCAAGCCCAGGTTCAGACGCAATTGTTAGGCAAGGGTAATTTAAGTGTAGGAAAGGATGAAACAGCGTCTGTGCCACCAATAAGTACAGATAGTAGCAGAAATCCCCTCGCACAGTCCCCACAGCCGGACAATTTTCTCATGGCATCTGGAGGAAATGCTGTAAGAATTCTCAACCGGTGTCGCTCATTCAGCCGACAGAGACTTTCAACCGGTTCTCCCCATTAAGCAACGGGTCGGAGTCAGAGGCCGAGCCTTCTCTGTTCTCTACTCCTCCCGTTACCGGGTCTGAGACGTCGAAGCCTCCCACCATTAGCTCTGACAAATTGAAAACCCTAGTCATTGGTGACTATATTACCTGCAGTATTAGACTTAAAAGGAATCATCCAGCGATCATACACTGTTTACCAGGGGGCAGAGCTACCGACGTTAAGACCAATCTGAAGATGGTGCTGGCTAAGGCTAGAACTGGCGAGTGTAGAGAGTATAGGGATATTGTTATCCACGTCAGTACCAACGATTTTAGGATGAAACAGTCAGAGGTCACCAAGCGCAACATAGCTTCAGCGTGTAAATCAGCTAGAAAGATGTGTCGGCATCGAGTAATTGTCTCTGGCCCCCTCCCAGTTAGGGGGAGTGATGAGCTCTACAGCAGAGTCTCACAACTCAATCGCTGGTTGAAAACTGTTTTCTGTGTGTGTAGATAATTGGCCCTCTTTTTGGGACTCACCCACAAACAGGACCAAGCCTAGCCTGCTGAGGAGTGATGGACTCCATCCTAGCTGGAGGGGTGCTCTCATCTTATCTACGAACATAGACAGGGCTCTAACTCGAACATGGCGGTGTTCGCCTTAGCAATCTCACTGGAATAAAGACCTCCTCCATTCCTGTCATTATTGAAAGAGATTGTGATATCTCACATTTCAAAATAGGGCTACTTAATGTTAGATCCCTCACTTCCAAAGCAGTTATAGTCAATTAACCAATCACTGATCATAATCTTGATGTGATTGGCCTGACTGAAACATGGCTTAAGCCTGATGAATTTACCGTGTTAATTAAATGAGGCCTCACTTCCTGGTTACACTAGTGACCATATCCCCCGCGCATCCCACAAAGGCGGAGGTGTTGATAACATTCATGATAGCAAATTTAAATTTGCAAAAAAAAAACACTGCATTTTCGTCATGAAATCTATGCAACCTACTGATGGGGTCATGATAGGGGCTGCACCAAATGTTTGATGTATTATAATAATTGATTATGCTTATGTTGTATTAATAGAAGGGGAGGGTCTATGGGACCCCTCCTCCTTTTCATTTATAGGGTCCTAGACTACAGATTAACAATATATATTCATTATAAGGTTTTAAAATTGTTCCACAGTCTTTTCTAAGTCTCTGCCTCTTATAAAGAAATGGTCTGAGAAATGTGTGAATTACTGCATGGGGTCTGTGAGAAGGCACATCAAAGATAAACATAGAGCCCTGCAGGGGAGTAGAAGAGATAAGAGGCTAGTCAGACATACAGTGGGGAGAAAAAGTATTTGATACACTGCCGATTTTGCAGGTTTTCCTACTTACAAAGCATGTAGAGGTCTGTAATTTTTATCATAGGCCCGAAGGCGGAGCTGGAGGAGTCGAAGAGGGAACAACAAAGGTACGAGGCGTTGTATCCTCCCTCTTTTTTTGGGGGGGGGCATAAGGGGAGTGTTGCTAGGTCAGGGGGAAACCTGACCTAACTTCCTGGGCTATTCGGAGGGAGCCATGGAGCAAACCAGAGCCGAGAAGGGAGTCGAGCGCCGAGCTTGACGCAAGATTCCGGAAGGAGGTACTGGCAGAGAGGGCACGACTGAGCAGGCGTGTGGAGGGGTGAGCGATGCATTACGGGGTGATGCGCACTATCTCGCCCATCCGCACGCACAGTCCGGTGCGGTCGGTACGGACTCCGCAGCATTGCCGTGCTAGAGTTGGTAATCAGCCAGGAAGGAGTGCGCCTGCTCAGCGCATCTGGCCGCCAGTGCGTCTCCTCGGTCCAGCTTACTCTGCGCCTGCTCTACGCACGGCAGCCCTCACTCTCCAGCACAGCCCAGTTTGCCCTGTGCCAGCGCTCCGCCCGTGCCGGGCTACAGTCACCATTCAGCCAGGACGGGGTGTGCCAGCTATAAGCTCCAGACCTCCAGTGCGCCTGTCCAGCCCAGTACGTCCTGTTCCTGCTCCCTGCACTCGCCCTGAGGTGCGTGGCACCAGTCTGGCACCTCCTACGTCCAGAGCTTCCGGCGACAGTTCCCCGTCCAGAGCTTCCGGCGACAGTTCCCCGTCCGGAACCTACTGAGACGGCCTACAGTCCGGAGCTTACGGAGACGGCCTGCAGTCCGGAGCCTACGGAGACGGCCTACAGTCCGGAGCCATCGGAGACGGCCTACAGTCCGGAGCCTACGGAGACGGCCTACAGTCCGGAGCCTACGGAGACGGCCTACAGTCCGGAGCCTACGGAGACGGCCTACAGTCCGGAGCCTACGGAGACGGCCTACAGTCCGGAGCCTACGGAGACGGCCTACAGTCCGGAGCCTACGGAGACGGCCTACAGTCCGGAGCCTACGGAGACGGCCTACAGCCTGGAGCCTCCGGCGACGCTCCTCAGCCCGGAGCCTCCTGCGACGCTCCCCAGTCAGGAGCCTCCAGCGACGCTCCTCAGCCAGCAGCCTCCAGCGACGCTCCCCAGCCAGGAGCCTCCAGCGACGCTCCCCAGCCCGGAGCCTACAGTGACGCTCCCCAGTAAGGAGCCTCCAGCGATGCTCCCCAGCAAGGAGCCTCGAGCTACGCTCCTCAGCCAGGAACCTCCAGCGACGCTCCTCAGCCAGGAGCCTCCAGTGATGCCTCTCAGCCCGGAGCCTCCAGCGACGCTCCTCAGTCCGGAGCCTCCAGTGACGCTCCCCAGTCAGGAGCCTCCAGCGACGCTCCTCAGCCAGCAGCCTCCAGCGACGCTCCTCAGCCAGCAGCCTCCAGCGACGCTTCCCAGCCAGGAGCCTCCAGCGGCGCTCCTCAGCCCGGAGCCTCCAGCGACGCTTCTCATCCCGGAGCCTACAGTGACGCTCCCCAGTCAGGAGCCTCCAGCGATGCTCCCCAGCCCGGAGCCTACAGTGACGCTCCCCAGTAAGGAGCCTCCAGCGACGCTCCCCAGTAAGGAGCCTCCAGCTACGCTCCTCAGCCAGGAACCTCCAGCGACGCTCCTCAGCCAGGAGCCTCCAGTGACACCTCTCAGCCCGGGGCCTCCAGCGATGCCGCGCAGTCCGGGGCCTCAAGCGATGCCGCGCAGCCCAGAGTCTGCTGAACGGGAGCTATGGCCAGAGCCAGAACCACCTCCGAGGATTGGGAAGGGGGAGTGTAGCACAGGAACCGTCGTTGGCGGTGGCCACCCTCCCTTCCCTCCCTTTAGGTTTGGGGTTGTTTTTGTGGGTTTTGTTTTGAGGTGCATTCGGGGTCTGCACCTTGGGGGGGGGGGGGGGGCTGTCACGTCCTGACCAGTAAAAGGGGTTATTTGTCATTGTAGTTGGTCAGGGTGTGGCAGGGGGTGTTTGTTTTGGGTGTTTTGATGTTTTTGGGGTTTTGTTCTATATTTTATATTTCTATCTTTATTCTAGTTTTCTAGTTCTATGTTGTTTTGTGGCAATGACCTCCAATTAGAGGCAGCTGGTTGTTGCTGTCTCTAATTGGAGGCTATATTTAGTTGTGTTCGTTTCACTTGTGTTTTGTGGGTGGTTGCTTTCTGTATAGGTGGGTTACCTTACAGAACTGTTGGTTGTCATGTATTGTTTTCATTTAAGTGTTCACTTTATTTAGTATTAATAAAAGAAGATGATCACTATACCCGCTGCGTTTTGGTCCCCCTTCATCGACACGTGTGACACTTTGTTTGCAATTACAGAGATCATACGTTTCCTGTAGTTCTTGACCAGGTTTGCACACACTGCAGCAGGGATTTTGGCCCACTCCTCCATACAGACCTTCTCCAGATCCTTCAGGTTTCGGGGCTGCCGCTGGGCAATACAGACTTTCAGCTCCCTCCAAAGATTTTCTATTGGGTTCAGGTCTGGGGACTGGCTAGGCCACTCCAGGACCTTGAGATGCTTCTTACGGAGCCACTCCTTAGTTGCCCTGGCTGTGTGTTTTGGGTCGTTTTCATGCTGGAAGACCCAGCCACGACCCATCTTCAATGCTCTTACTGAGGGAAGGAGGTTGTTGGCCAAGATCTCGCGATACATGGCCTCATCCATCCTCCCCTCAATATGGTGCAGTCGTCCTGTCCCCTTTGCAGAAAAGCATCCCCAAAGAATGATGTTTCCACCTCCATGCTTCATGGTTGGGATGGTGTTCTTGGGGTTGTACTCATCCTTCTTCTTCCTTCAAACACGGCGAGTGGAGTTTAGACCAAAAAGCTCTATTTTTGTCTCATCAGACCACATGACCTTCTCCCATTCCTCCTCTGGATCATCCAGATGGTCATTGGCAAACAGGTCTGTGAGAGCCGGAATTGTTACTGGTTGGTAGGTGATCAAATACTTATGTCATGCAATAAAATGCAAATTAATTACTTAAAAATCATACAATGTGATTTTCTGGATTTTTGTTTTAGATTCCGTCTCTCACAGTTGAAGTGCCCCTTTGATATAAATTACAGACCTCTACATGCTTTGTATGTAGGAAAACCTGCAAAATCGGCAGTGTATCAAATACTTGTTCTCCCCACTGTACCTCTATAAATCAACTTGGGGGAGTGGACATTTACTGCTGAGGCCTTAGAAAACACTGGAATTATTGTATCTCTTGCAAGTTTGTATAGCTGTGTAAGCATGGGCTTGGTCTGAGGAGTAGCAGGTAATGACGTATGCAGTGACATCACAGGGGGTTGACTACAAACATGATAAAAGTAACTTGGACTTTTCCTATTTTGCAGAACTTATGAGAGACATCAGTTGTATATGTGATGTTTGATCTTTGACTTCTGTCTACAGCTGTATTTTGATTAAAATTGTTATGATTTATAAGTGCACATTTTGAGTGTTCCTTATTTGAATCCTACAGACGAAGAACCGTATATGTGACATTTTTCAAAAAAAAGAGATATACATGAAAAATCATTATTGGACACCCTTTTTCTATAGTGAACCGGTTTCACAAGCTTTCCACGCGCTAATTAACAATATTTTAAAATTTAAAGATAGGCTCTCGTGGAATAACCGTTTATGTGCACCACTCAGAATGGACGGATAAGCGCACACCTTTTCTGTTGCTGATGAAAATCGCCGAAATGTGGGAAAGAAACGTAAAACAAAACTAAAAGAATGGAAAGACAGGCAAAGGAAGATCTTACGGAATGCGGGAAAACCCTATACAAATCGTAAGGGTCAAGAAAAAAATGTGAAAAACTGTCCAAAAGAGGTATGTGGAAGAACCGTATATCAAACAATCAAGCTAGCTAGCTATAGAGTACAGTAACTAACATGTATGTTCTAATTTGTAACTATAGAGAAAATATATTAGCTAAAGTTCGTTGGCTACTAATTTATACACTATCGTTACAAATGTTATTGCTAGATTATAGAAGAAACATAGCTAGCTACTTTTTGTCCATCCACCGGATGATTCGACATGGCTACAGTAGCTAGCTAGTTATATGTAACGTTACACTGTATCCTGCAGGGAAGAGCGTGTTCCACGACGTGCAGAAAGGATTGTGGAAAGTTGACTGATGAGCGCAAGCTGCATCTGTTCAACAGTTTCTACACTGTCCCATACGAGAAACAACAAGCGTTGATTCTCTCCGGCGGCTTAGAACAGGTTAGAAATAGGACAAAACTCCTATTATAATAGCTATATTGAACACTTGCATAGTTTAACTTTGACAGTAATGATACGTACATTAACGTTAACTCTAAAAGTGCAGTGTTACACAATGGTGCAATACAAACTCATTCTGTGTATAGGTTGGGAGTGTGTGTGAAAGATGGGGGTCCTGATCAAGCAATACCCTGAATGTGCTACAGTATATGTTTTACTATCAATAAATGTATATGTTCTACAAAGAGAAGAATACCACATCAACTGCAAAATTCTGGGTTTATAGGGACATTTTCAAACAGCAGTCTCAATTTCGGCCAACCCAGGAGTGACACCTGTGGCAAATGTGACACATTCTTCACTAAGATGTCAGCAGCAACATCTGAAGAGGAGAAGAGGAAGATTGCAGTTGAAAGTGAGTTGCACCATCGAAAAGCCGAAAAGGCCTACACACAGCTTCAAAGTGACACTGAGTGGGCTAAAGCCAATGCTGACTGCCATGTCATTTCTGTGGATCTGTAGGGGGTGATGTACACCCCTAATCTGACCCACTCCAATGTCTACTATCAGCGGCAGCTGTCAAATTTTAACCTTTGCATCCAGGAACTTGGAAAAGAAGATCCTGCATACATGTGTGTTTGGCATGAGGGGATTGCACACCGAGGGTCCATTTAGGTAGCAAGCTGCATATTGAAGTGGGTGAAGACAAAATTCACGCCACTCACCAAACCAGAGGTGCACAAGTTGATCATCTTCAGTGACAGATGCTGTGGGCAGAATAACAACTGGCGGATGCTCAATCTGATGTCGATGCTCGTCTCTGTGGGTTACTTTACCCAAGTTGAGCAGAAGTTCATGGTCTCTGGTCATTCTTTTCTTCCTTGTGATCGATCTTTTGCCACCATCGAGAAGAGGTGCAAGGAGTCAGTCCTTCATACACCTGATGATGTTTCAAAGATGATACTTGAATCACAACCAGCGAAACCATTCAAGGTGATGAGGATGCAATGTGAAGACTTCAGGCACCTTCCAGATTCTGTCCTCAAGCGACCAGCTGGACTACAGATCACCTCAGTGAGGTGGTTAAAAGTCACAGGTATTGCACAGAAAATAGTTTACTAACATCCCATCAACATGCAACATGTTGTTCTAACAATAAAATATCCTAATGATTCCCTTTTTTTATTCATTACAATATACAGTACATCTCTCTGTCACCACATTTAGCATTAACTCTAAGCAGTTAACTTATTTACTGCTGTCACCTCAGTACAGAAGGACATTTCTTGCCTTTAGCAATGGTTTAACGCAATTCAAAACTTAATTGCTGATCATAGTGTTAAACGCAAAGAGAATGGTTTTCTGAACGTTTTGTAATATTGACCTTAGGGACCTGCATAATGGACATGCATGTTGGCACATCACATTGATCCATATTTGATATGTACAAGTTGTGCTTCTTTTGATTGAATTAATTTAATTGTATTCTATTTTTGTAGTTATTCTATGGTATGTTCACATTGAGGGCTTCATTTTAAATGAGACTAAGATTTCATGACTCAACTTTTAAGAAAAGTCATCAGTGCTAAAGTTGATAGACCACCTTTAAATGAACCTCCATACAAATTAATTAACTATATATTGCATTTAAGTTATTTACATGAAGGGCATCTGTACTTGAAAGTACTTAAAACATCATATCAGGTGTTAAAAAAGGACATCTTACAAGTGTCATGCAAAATGTCACATATACTGTTCTTCCACAAACTGAAATCATTGCTGGAGATATACTGTTCTTCCACATTCTAAAAATTAAAACAGCAATAAAAGAAGTATTTTTTGAAATAACAAAAAAATATCAATTGTTGTTGGAAGATATGAGTATGGTGAATTATTTGTCAACCATAAAACACCTAATGTGGTACACACAATTAATAATATAAAAATAACTGATTATCTTAAAATGGAAAAATTGTCACATATATGGTTCTTCGTCTGTAGGATTCATTTGTTAAGTAAATAAAACGGAGCACAGGAAAACGGAACCAACACCACTCAATCACTTTTCATAGCTACTGTTTACAGGCCTCCTGGGTCATATACAGCGTTCCTCACTGAGTTCCCTGAATTCCTATCGGACCTTGTAGTCATGGCAGATAATATTCCAATTTTTGGCGACTTTAATATTCACATGGAAAAGTCCACAGACCCACTCCAAAAGGCTTTCCTAGCCATCATCGACTCAGTGGGTTTTGTCCAACATGTCTCTGGACTAGAGGTCGACCGATTAATCGGAATGGCCGATTAATTAGGGCCAATTTCAAGTTTTCATAACAATCGGTAATCGGTATTTTTGGCCACCGATTAAAAAAAAAAAAAAATATATATATATATATATATATATATATATTTTTTTTTTTAAACTTTATTTAACTAGGCAAGTCAGTTAAAGAACACATTCTTATTTTCAATGACGGCCTAGGAATGGTGGGTTAACTGCCTTGTTCAGGGGCAGAACGACAGATTTTTACCTTGTCAGCTTGGGGATGAAACCTTACGTTAACTAGCCCAACGCTCTAACCACCTGCTTTACGTTGCCAAGGTAAGTTGCTAGCTAGCATTAAACTTATCTTATAAAAAACAATCAATCAATCATAAACACTAGTTAACTACATATGGTTGATGATATTACTAGTTTATCTAGCCTGTCCTGCTTTGCATATAATCGATGTGGTGCGCATTCACAAAAAAGGACTGTCTTTGCTCCGACGTGTACCTAACCATAAACATCAATGTCTTTCTTAAAATCAATACACAAGTATATATTTTTAAACCTGCATATTTAGTTAATATTGACTGCTAACATGAATTTATTTTAACTAGGGAAAATGTGTCACTTCTCTTGCAAACAGAGTCAGGGTATATGCAGCAGTTTGGGCTCCTGGCTTGTTGCGAACTGTGAAAACAATTTTTTCCTAACGAAGACAGCAGACTTCGCCAAATGGGGATGATTTAACAAAAGCGCATTTGCGAAAAAAAAGCACAATCGTTGCATGACTGTACCTAACCATAAACATCAATGCCTTTCTTAAAATCAATACACAGAAGTATATATTTTTAAACCTGCATATTTAGCTAAAAGAAATCCAGGTTAGCAGGCAATATTAACCAGGTGAAATTGTGTCAGTTCTCTTGCGTTCGTTGCACGCAGAATCAGGGTATACAGAATCTGGCTCGTTGCGAACTAATTTGCCAGAATTTTACGGAACTATGAAATAACATTGTAGGTTGTGCGATGTAACAGGAATATTTAGACTTATGGATGCCACCCGTTAGATAAAATACGGAACGGTTCCGTATGTCACTGAAAGAATAATGTTTTCGAGATGATAGATTCCAGATTTGACCATATTAACCTCTTATGGCTAGGGGGCAGTATTTTCACGGCCGGATAAAAAACGTACCCGATTTAATCTGATTATTACTCCTGCCCAGAAACTAGAATATGCATATAATTAGTAGCTTTGGATAGAAAACACTCCAAAGTTTCTAAAACTGTTTGAATGTTGTCTGTGAGTATAACAGAACTCATTTGGCAGGCCAAAACCTGAGAAGATTCCAAACAGGAAGCGCCCTCTCTGACCATTTCTTGCCCTCCTTGATCATCTCTAACCAAAACAGGGGATCTCTGGCATGACGTGACACTTCCTACGGCTCCCATAGGCTCTCAGAACCCGGGAAAAAGCTGAATGACGTAATTCCAGGCCCAGACTGAAAAGCTTTAGCGCATTTGCTAAGTGGTCTATCAGCGGACAATGGGACTCAGGCTCGTGCACGAGATGACCCCATGTTTTTATTCTATCGTCTTTGAACGGATACAACGACTCCCGGTCGGAATATTATCGCTTTTTTACGAGAATATTTGCATAAAAATTTTGATTTTAAACAGCGGTTGACATGCTTCCAAGTACGGTAATGGAATATTTACAATTTTTTTGTCACGAAATGCGTCGTGCTCGTAACCCTTCTTTACCATTCGGATAGTGTCTTGAACGCACGAACAAAACGCCGCTATTTGGATATAACTATGGATTATTTTGAACCAAACCAACATTTGTTATTGAAGTAGAAGTCCTGGGAGTGCATTCTGACGAAGACAGCAAAGGTAATAACATTTTTCTTATAGTAAATCTGACTTTGGTGAGTGCTAAACTTGCTGGGTGTCTAAATAGGCTAGCCCGTGATAGCTGGGCTATCTAGTCAGAATATTGCAAAATGTGCTTTCACCGAAAAGCTATTTTAAAATCGGACATGGCGATTGCATAAAGAAGTTCTGTATCTATAATTCTTAAAATAATTATGTTTTTTGTGAACGTTTATCGTGAGTAATTTAGTAAATTCACCGGAAGTTTTCGGTGGGTATGCTAGTTCTGAACGTCACATGCTAATGTAAAAAAGCTGTTTTTTGATATAAATATGAACTTGATTGAACAAAACATGCATGCATTGTATAACATAATGTCCTAGGTGTCACGACACCGACGGATGGTGGCGCCCCTCCTCGGCCGGGCGGAGCTCGGCGGTCGTCGTCGCTGGCCTACTAGCTGCCATCAATCCTTTTTTGTTTCACTTTCTGTTGGTTAGGTCTAGGTAGGCACGCACCTGTTTTGGGTTAGTCATTAGTAGGGGGGGGTTATTTAGTTTAGCGTAGGATGTCTGTGTTTGTGCGTGATTATGTTTCTTGTCCGTTTGTGTGCTTGAGGAACGTGTGCTGGTTTTCCTCTGCCTGTGGTGGGTTTTCGTTGTGTTCACCACCGCAGAAGTATTTAAGGGCTGCGTCCCTATTTTATGGCGACCACATCTTTTTGTTTGAATAAAGAAGTGTGGTCAAGAATTCTCTGTCTCCTGCGCCTGACTCTACCTCTCCTGCTTTCTTGAGTCAGCCCGTGACACTAGGGTTGTCATCTGATGAAGATCATCAAAGGTTAGTGCTGCATTTAGCTGTGGTTTTGTTTTTTGTGACATTATATGCTAGCTTGAAAAATGGGTGTCTGATTATTTCTGGCTGGGTACTCTGCTGACATAATCTAATGTTTTGCTTTCGCTGTAAAGCCTTTTTGAAATTGGACAGTGTGGTTAGATAAAGGAGAGTCTTGTCTTTAAAATGGTGTAAAATAGTCATATGTTTGAAAAATGGAAGTTTTCGGATTTTAGAGAAGTTTGTATTTCGCGCCACGCCCATCCTTGGATATTGGAGCAGGTGCTCCGCTAGCGGAACGTCTAGATGTAAGAGGTTAATGACCTAAGGTTTATTATATTATAGTTAAGTCTATGATTTCATATTTGATAGAGCAGTCTGACTGAGTGGTGGTTGGTTTAGAGAGAAATAGTCGACGCGCCATAATTCCTGTAATAACTTGCGCCTGAACTTGAGAGGGGTTCCTTCGTTATTTTACCGTTCATGTCTTCCATAGAGAATGTCTTGATCTACTTCAAATAAGGTCTGAGCTTTGTGCTTAAACCGCCTCGGCGTTTTGATACCCGTGTAAATCTCACTAGGTAACGTTTGTCAACATATTTTCATAAATCCACTATACAAAAAAAATAATCTTTGCTTATATTGATCAGAGTTATATCCTATGGATATCTACACAGTTATAAAGTTGGCAAGGTGGTGTAAGCCTAAACCAAACACAGACCTTATTTTAAATTAATTTATAAATATCCTATGGAATAAATGAAGGAACCGCTTTTCAGATTTTGCTAGAAGGTGTCATGGGAATTATGACTCGCACTTTGGTAGTCAATTCTTACCTCGCCCATGATTAAAATAGGATTTCCTGCATATAGAAATTACAGTTTTTGTTTTCAGCATTCATCACAGGTAAATCTATTTTTATTATTCAAACAGTTGAGAGTATTTGTCTCCTAAGCAGACTCTTCAGTATCGTTGTCACTTCAGAGCTGTGTGTGTGTGTGTGCGTGTGTTTGTGTGTGTATATATATACATATAAAAAAAATCATAATAATAATCGGCCGATTAATCGGTAGCGGCTTTTTGGTCCTCCGATAATCGGTATCGGCGTTGAAAAATCATAATCGGTCGACCTCTACTCTGGACCTACTCACTGCCAAAGTCATAAGCTTGACCTAGTTTTTTCCTGTGGAATAAATGTTGTGGATCTTAATGTTTTTCCTCATAATCCTAGACTATCGCACCACCATTTTATTACGTTTGCAATCGCAACAAATAATCTGCTCAGACCCCAACCAAGGATCATCAAAAGCCGTGCTATAAATTTTCAGACAACCCAAAGATTCCTAGATGACCTTCCAGACTACCTCCACCTACCCAAGGACGTCAGAGTACAAAAATAATTTAAACACCTAACTGAGGAACTCAATTTAACCTTGATGCAGTCGCACCCCTAAAAAACAAAAAACATTTGTCATAAGAAACTAGCTCCCTGGTATACAGAAAATACCCGAGCTCTGAAGCAAGCTTCCAGAAAATTGGAACAGAAATGGCGCTACACCAAACTGGAAGTCTTCTGACTAGCTTGGAAAGACAGTACCGTGCAGTATCGAAGAGCCCTCACTGCTGCTCGATCATCCTATTTTTCAACTTAATTGAGGAAAATAAGAACAATCTAATATTTATTTTTGATACTGTCGCAAATGAACATTCCCCAAGAGAGGATGGCTTTCACTTCAGATGTGATAAATTCATGAACTTCTTTGACGAAAAGATCATGATCGGTTCCCTGTGGCTCAGTTGGTAGAGCATGGTGTTTGCAACGCCAGCATGGTGTGTGCAACGCCAGGGCTGTGGGTTCGATTCCCACGGAGGGCCAGTAAAAAAAAAGGGAGGAAATGTATGCATTCACTGCTGTAAGTCGCTCTGGATAAGAGCGTCTGCTAAATGACTAAAATGTAAAATTACAGACTCCTCTTTAAATCTGCGTGTTCCTCCAAAGCTCAGTTGTCCTGAGTTTGCACAACACTGCCAGGACCTAGGATCAAGGGAGACACTCAAGTGTTTTAGGACTATATCTCTTGACACAATGATGAAAATAATCATGGCTTCTAAACCTTCAAGCTGCATACTGAACCCTATTTCAACTAAACTATTGAAAGAGCTGCTTTCTGTGCTTGGCTCTCCTATGTTGAACATGATAAACGGCTCTCTATACACCGGATGTGTACCAAACTCACTAAAGGTGGCAGTGATAAAGCCTCTCTTGAAACTGCCAAACCTTGACCCAGAAAATATAAAAAACTATCGGCCAATATTGAATCTCCCATTACTCTCAAAAAAAATTGAAAAAGCTGTTGTTCAGCAACTCACTGCCTTCCTAAGGACAAACAATGTATACAAAATGCTTCAGTCTGGTTTTAGACCCCATCATAGCACTGAGACTGCACTTGTGAAGGTGGTAAATTACCTTTTAATGGCGCCAGACCGAGGCTCTGCATCTGTCCACGTGCTCCTAGACCTTAGTGCTGCTTTTGATAACATCGATCTCCACATTCCTTTGGAGAGATTGGAAACCCAAATTGGTCTACACAGACAAGTTCTGGCCTGGTTTAGATCTTATCTGTCGGAAAGATATCAGTTTGTCTCTGTAGATGTTGTGTCCTCTGACAAATCAATTGTAAATTTTGGTGTTCCTCAAGGCTCCGTTTTAGGACCACTATTGTTTTCACTATATATTTTTCCTCTTGTTGATGTCATTCGTAAACATAATGCTAACTTTCACTGCTATGCGGATGACACACAGCTGTACATTTCGATGAAACATGGTGAAGACTCAAAATTGCCCTCGCTGGAAGCCTGTGTTTCAGACATAAGGAAGTGGATGGCGGCAAATGTTCTACTTTTAAACTCGGACAAAACAGAGATGCTAGTTCTAGGTACCAAGAAACAAAGAGATCTTCTGTTGAATCTGACAATTAATCTTGATGGTGGTACAGTCATCTCAAATAAAACTGTGAAGGACCTCAGCATTACTCTGGACCCTGATCTCTCTTTTGACGAACATATCAAGACTGTTTCAAGGACAGCTTTTTTCCATCTACGTAACATTGCAGAAATCTGAAACTTTCTGTCCAAAAATGATGCATAAAAATGTATCCATGCTTTTGTCACTTCTAGGTTAGACTACTGCAATGCTCTACTTTTCGGCTACCCGGATCAAGCACTAAATTAACTTAAGTTAGTGCTAAACACGGCTGCTAGAATCTTGACTAGAACCCAAACATTTGATCATATTACTCCAGTTCTAGCCTCTCTACATTGGCTTCCTGTTAAGGCTAGAGCTGTTTTCAAGCTTTTACTGCTAACCTACAAAGCATTACATGAGCTTGCTCCTACCTATCTTTCCGATTTGGTCCTGCCGTACATACCTACACTACGCTACAGTCACAAGACGCAAACCTCGTTACTGTTCCTAGAATTTCTAAGCAAACAGCTAGAGGCAGGGCTTTCTCCTATGGAACTCCATTTTTATGTAATGGTCTGCCTATCCATGTGAGAGACGCAGACTCGGTCTCGACCTTTAAGTCTTTATTGAAGATTCATCTCTTCAGTAGGTCCTATGATTGAGTGTAGTCTGGCCCAGGAGTGTGAAGGTGAATGGAAAGGCACTGGAGCAACGAACCGCCCTTGCTGAGAGAGGTTCCCCTCTCTCCACTGGGATTCTCTGCCTCAAACCCTATTACAGGGGCTGAGTCACTGGCTTACTGGTGCTCATCCATGCCGTCCCTAGGAGGTGTGCACTACTTGAGTGGGTTGAGTCACTGACGTGATCTTCCTGTCCAGGTTGGCGCCCCCCATTTGGTTCGTGTCGTGGGGGAGATCTTCGTGGGCTATACTCGTCCTTGTCTCAGGATAGTAATTGGTGGTTGAAGATATCCCTCTAGTGGTGTGGGGGCTGTGCTTTGGCAAAGTGGGTGGGGTTATATCCTGCCTGTTTGGCTCTGTCCGGGGGTATCGTCGGACAGGGCCACAGTGTCTCCCGACCCCTCCTGTCTCAGCCTCCAGTATTTATGCTGCAATGGTTTGTGTCGGGGGCTAGGGTCAGTCTGTTATATCTGGAGCATTTCTCCTGTCTTATCCGGAGTCCTGTGTGAATTTAAGTATGCTCTCTCTAATTCTCTCTCTCTCTATTTTCTCTCTGTCCTCTTCTCTCTCTCTCTTTTTCTCTCTCTCTCTTTCTCTCTCTTTCTCTTTTTCTCTCTCTCGGAGGACCTGAGCCCTAGGACCATGCCTCAGGACTACCTGTCATGATGACTCCTTGCTGTCCTCAGTCCACCTGGTTGTGCTGCTGCTCCAGTTTCAACTGTTCTGCCTGCGGCTATGGAACCCTGACCTGTTCACCGGATGTGCTACTTGTCCCAGACCTGCTGTTTTCAACTCTCTAGAAACAGCAGGAGCGATTGAGATACTCTGAATGATCGGCTATGAAAAGACAACTGACATTTACTCCTGAGGTGCTGACCTGTTGCACCCTCGACAACCACTGTGATTATTATTATTTGACCCTGCTGGTCATCTATGAACATTTTAATATCTTGGCCATGTTCTGTTATAATCTCCACCCGGCACATCCAGAAGAGGACTGGCCACCCCTCATAGCCTGGTTCCTCTTTAGGTTTCTTCCTAGGTTTTGGACTTTCTATGGGGTTTTTCCTAGCCACCGTGCTTCTACACCTGCATTGCTTACTGTTTGGGATTTTAGGCTGGGTTTCTGTACAGCACTTTGTGACATCAGCTGATGTAAGAAGGGCTTTATAAATACATTTGATTGATAGAGGTGGAGGTAGGGGGCTGGAGCAGGGTGATGTGATGGTATGTCTGTGCGTTCATGTGAGTGGAGAGAGAGAGAATCACTGTGGCTTTGAGGGGGCAGAGGTATAGGGTGATGACGTCGCTGCCGTGTGCAGTAGATGCGATGAAGGGTGATGACACTGAACAGAGAGAGACAGGCTCCAGCGACCATGCTGACAATAGAGGAAGCACAGGTACATGACAGGAGCACAGCCGGTATAACCTGCTCAGTGCTCACTCTCAGTCCATTTACTTGACCGATAGAAGAGTAGCCTTAAGTCTTGTGCTGACGCAAAACAATTGTATGTAGTGCTCAAATTACACACTGATTCGTGGGTTGTGTATGGGGGTTGGAAGTCCCCAGCATCTCCCAGAAACTTTTGTGATTCGAGCCTTATGAAATGTCAACTCAGCATATTGACACACGGAGTATATCATCCTATTACTATCTATGGGCAACCACGCACCGACTTTCATGTGGAGTTAGTTTTCACAGCAAAGCACGTTTTTTTTTATGCATACAATATTACACTACACATTTGAGCTAGCTTTTAGTCCATGGTAGGTTCATTTCCATGGGTTGGTTCCCAAGAAAGATTAAGCCTAGTCCTGGGTTAAAAGGCAGAATCAATGGAAATTCTCATTGAGGATTATTTTTAGTCCAGGACTAGGCTTAATCTGTGTCCGAAAAACTGCCCCTAGTTGTTTCTGTATCACAGAATCAGTCCTGGCCATCTCTACTCTGGAATGGAGTGTGTTGCTTTATAGAGGAACATTTTATGGGGAGACGGTGACCTCTAGTGTGTAACATTACATACTGCTGCACACAGGCATGGCACTAAGGCAACTAACATGTTTTTACAGTTTTTTTCTGAATGCTTAAACACTAACAGTGATTTTTGGCGCAATATCTCTGAAACCATTAACACTTGTAGCCAATGCATTTACCAAGTGTGCCAAACTGAATGCACATTTTCTGCTTTACTCTCAGCTTGTAATTTAATAACACACTGCTAGCAAAACTGGAAACATTGGTCTCTACATTGCTACACTATTTCGCCAATTGCCTTCCCACATTGACACATGTGAAAACACTTTTAGATAATGACTTCACTTACAAATCAGCGCTTGACCACTATAAATAGGCTACAGGTAAACATTTGATTTGGACAGCAATGGAGGCCAATATTGGACAGCGAGTAAGAGGGGTGAAAACTAGAGGAGGAGGAAGAGGAGGACGAGGAGGTGAAGAAGTAGAAGGAGGAGGAGAAGGAAGAGGTGAAGTAGGATGGGGGAGAAGGAGAGGAAGGGGAAGAGGAAGTGGAGTCAGGATCACAATAACTGATTAAATCAGACCGACTGTGGTTTACCATGTTATTAACCATTGGATGAGCATGCGGGAGGCTGGGAAACGGGTTCAACCAAATCTGAGCCGCTATACTGTTGCAGGTATCATCCAGATATTTCGAAAGGAGAACCGGTAAGTAACTGTAAGTGCTGTAGTGTTACTGGTACAGTAATATGTACTGTACTTTCATAATGAGAAGGATCTATCACTAAAACCATTTTTACAGAACTGCAAGTAAACCAGTATCTGGTGGAAGAGGTTGACTGTTCACCCAAGAGCAGGAGACCCACATTGTAAATATGGTCATTGCAAATAACTGCATCAGACTCAGAGAACTGCAGGATCACATAATGGCGGATAACACCATATTCCAAAACGTGGACAGTGAGTCTCTCTGCATTGTCTCGTCTACTGAAACGCAATAGAATTAGGATGAGGCAGCTGTACAGAGTCCCTTTCGAAAGAAACACAGATCTTGTAAAACAACTGAGATATGAATATGTGCAGGTAAGCTATACTATCCTATCATTGGTACTGGATCTGGAAATGTATGGTGCTACATCATATTGACTGATCCCTGTCTTTTCGTACTGTGCTACATTGTTTTGTCTTGTCTCTTTCAGAGAGTCATGGAGATAGAAGCAGATGCAGTGCATCATGAGCTAATATATGTGGACGAGGCAGGTTTCAACCTTGCAAAAACAAGGGGCCGCGGCAGAAATATCATCGGACACAATGCCATCATCAACGTCCCGGGACAACGTGGTGACAACATAACAACGTGTGCGGCTATTAGTCAAAACGGCGTCCTTCACCATCATGCAATCCTAGGCCCATACAACACTGCACACATCATCACATTTCTGGACACCCTCCACAACAGACTAATCCCTAATAACCAGGGGCCAGAGCAGCCCAGGTAAGTTATCATCTGGGAAAATGTTAGTTTCCACCTGGCTGTTGTGGTCCGCAATTGGTTCACAGGTCATCCACTTTTCATCGCACTCAATCTCCCGCCATACTATCCGTTCTTGAATCCTATTAAATAATTATTCTCTGCATGGCGTTGGAAGGTGTATGATCGCCAGCCCCACCAACGCATACCCCTTCTACAGGCAATGGAGAAGTGTTGTGGAGACATCGATCAGGGGTGATGCCAGGCCTGGATACGGCCCTCCAGGCGATACTTTCCACGCTGCCTAGCTCAAGACAACATCGCATGTGATGTGGATGAAGTCTTATTCTTCTACTGCGCTTTTGTTGTTTGAGAAGAGTTAGAACATTTTGAGAGATTTTTTATTTTTTTTCCCCTTATTTGTATTAATAGTGTGTTATGTTCAGGAATACACATCCATACTTTACACATTTGGATACCTGTGTGTGTGTGTGTTTAATACATGTATGACAACTTTATTGCAAACTGCTATGCCCTGCACACAGAAAAAGCAAAAGCCACAAGTGTTTTTCATTTATACTATCAGTGCGTAGTTGGTGCTTTGTGTGCTTATTCAAATGATCGTTTGTGTGTACTGTACTGACCCAAAAAATTTTTTTTTAAAGAGTTTGAAGAGTTTTGCAAGAATTGTTTGCTTTTGCAAGAGATGCATAATGTTTTGCTGGTTTGGTGTAAGGTTTTGAGGTTTGTGTGTAGAGTTTAGCAAAAATAGCCTTTAGTTTCAAAGATAGTCCCTAAGCAATCAGAAAAAAAACGTATTACTAAATGCTGTGTGTGTGTTTATTTATGTAAACTGACTGTTTATACATGTATACAATTATGCTTGTGTGTAAACTGATGCTTTATATTATCTCTGGTTTGATATAATAGTCTCTGAAAAAAATATATATTCTACATTTTTTTTATACCCCTCTTCCCTCTAGCTTCCTCTAGCTCAGTGGTCTATTCTGGGCTGTACCATGAAGCTGTAACGTCTGCTTCCAACTCATACTCTCAAACACGTAGATCCCCTGAATGCAACTCACTTTCCAGCTCACGCTCTCAAACACATAGATCCCCTGAACGCAGCTCACTCTCCAGATCCCAGATCACGTGTTCACACACCTGTATGTGATTTACACACACTATTTAGTTCAGTTCTTTGCACCCCATCATTGTGAGGTATTGTTTGTTTTGATACATATTTCTATTCTGAGCTTTGTTTTTTCCCATATTAGTCATCCCATGTATCGTAGTTTTGGCTACGATACACGGGAGGACTAATTTGCCTTTTTGGACCCTCTGTGTATGACTTTCTGCCTACCCCTGGACCCAGCTACCTGCCTCCTCCTGTGGTCATTTACAAATAAACACCTGCTGCGCTTAAAACCAGCTCTCTGTCTCCCATCGTATTCATTACAGAATACCTCACCAAAAAAACAACAGATGGATTCAGCGGAACTGCAGCTATGTCTAACCTGACAGGAGGAACTAATCGATGAACACTGCGACGTCCTTCGCCAGTCCAGTCCTGCTTCACCGGTATCAGGTGCCACAACCTCCTCTCGTTCATCTCCCTCCATATCCATGCCTAATAATTACAACGGCTCCCCAGGGAAATGTCAAGGGTTTCTCATGCAATGTAACCATCACCTCGCTGACTTCACCTCTGACAAAGACAGGGTGGACTTCGTCAACTCTCTACTCACAGGCAAAGCTATGGATTGGGGCCGCTCAAAGTTCTGATCTGTCCTCTGAATCCCGTTTCCACTCCCTCTTTAAGGAGGTGGTCAGGTAGTCACACCGGGGACCTGTTACGTGAGATGCGACAGGGCCGTCGCTCCACCCCTGAGTATGCCCTTGAGTTCCGCACCATGGCTGCCAGTAGAGGATGGAGTGAACCAGCGCTCCTTACAGTCTACCGGAGGGGTCTAAATCGGGAGTTACAGACCGAACTGGCCAGCAGAGGAGATTTAACTGACCTAATCCAATACATCCGGATGTCCATATCCATTGGCAACCTACTGGTGGACTGCAGACCTATACAGTCGCCCATGGCCTGTGAGTTTTCCATGCCCTTCTCTCATCCACCACGGTCTAATGTCTAATAGCCCCGAACCCATGCAACTCAGCCGAAACCCTCTCACGCCTGCCGAGAGACATTGGAGGTTACGTGAAAACCTGTGTCTCTATTGTGGAGAGAGTAACCCCCTACTCAATAGCTACCCCCCCCCCCCCACACACACTTCCGCCTGGGTAACCACAACACCACCACTTCCGCCTGGGTAAGCACCTCTACGTTTTTGAATATTACCAAAAAGCAGTTTTGTGTCCCGGCTCTTCAATCTGCTAATGGGGTCACTCAGTTTGTGGAGGGACTAGTGGACTCGGGTGCCGCAGGTCATTTTATTGACAGACAATTGGCACAACAGTTAAGACTCAAGCTAATCCCTGTTAATCTTCCCTTTAGGATTACTGGACGGACATCCTCTCGGAACTGGTCTTGTGACTCAAATGACCGACAGTATCACCCTTCAGATTGGCCTCCTTCACTCTGAGGTCATTCAGTTAATGGTGTTGTCTTTGCCTAAAGAACCCCTCATCCTCGGTCACCCCTGGCTAAGCCTTCACGACCCTGCCATCACCTGGCGACAAGGGGAACTGCTGTGATGGTCTCCCGCCTGTTTTGAGAATTGCTTCAATCTACCCTGTTGAGCCACCTCTATAGAAGAATCGGAGTTTGCCATTCCAGCCCACATCCCACCTGTATATGCCCAGTTCCAGAGTGTCTTCAGCAAGACAAAGGCGTCCATTCTGCCCCCTCATCGCCCGGAGGACTGCGACCTCCTCCCTGGGGCATCGCCCCCTAAGGGTCAGATTTACCCCTTGTCCATCCCAGAGAATGAGGCTATGGACACCTATCGAGAAGAGGCGCTCAACATGGGATTCATCCGTCTATCCACTTCTCCGGCTGCATCCATTTTCTTCTTTGTGAAAAAGTATGGTAGTCTCCGTCCCTGCATAGATTACCGACCCCTCAATGACCTTACCATCAAGAATCGCTTCCCTCTTCCTCTAATTCCAGCCGCACTAGAACAAGTTGGACAGGCTACCATCTACTCTAAACTGGACCTATGTAGTGCATACAACCTGGTCCGTATCCAATGTGGGGATGAGTGGAAGACGGCAATCATCACCGCTAGGGGTCACCACGACTACCTGGTTATGCCCTACGGTCTCAACAGTGCTCCTGCAGTCTTCCAGTCCTTCATGAATTAAGTTTTCCAGGACATGATCAACCAGTTCCTCATCGTGTACGTTGACGATATCTTCATCTACTCTCATTCCATTGCAGAGCACGTACAACATGTGCGACATGTCCTCCAACGGCTACAGGGCCACAATCTTTATGTCAAGGCTGAGAAGAGCACCTTTCAAGTCGCTACGGTAACCTTCCAAGGTTTCGTGTTGACACCAGGATGGGTCAACATGGACGAAGGCAAAGTAACGGCCGAGCTTAAATGACCCAAAACTACCACCATAAAGGAACTACAACATTTCCTAGGATTTTCCAACAACTACCGCTGGTTCATCCGAAACTTAGGCAGCACAACCTCTCCTTTCTCAGCTCTCACCAGTCAAAAAACCCATACCATCCAATGGACCGACACCGCCCTTAATGCTTTTGAGACCTTGAAATGCCTCTTCACCTCTGCACACATCCTTAGGCAGACAGATCCTAGCCATCCTTTTGTTCTGGAGGTTGATGCATCTGAAGTCGTCGTAGGAGCGTTTCTCTCTCAGTGGGTAGGGACACCTCCCAAATTACACCCATGTGGCTTCTTTTCCAAAAAACTGTCACCCGCTGGAGGGGAGCTATGATGTCAGGATCGGAGAGCACCTCGCCATTAAGCTGGCTATCGAAGACTGGATGCTACAGGTTAGTGAGAGCTCATCACCCATTCCTTGTCCTTACTGACCACCGCAATTTGGAGTACTTGAGAAGTGCTAAGAGGCTCACCCCCAGACAGGTTCGCTTCTTCACGCGCTTCAACTTCACCATCACCTATCTGCCTGCCAAGAAAAATGTGAAGGCTGATTCCTTATCCCGTCTATTTGACTCCCCTTCCTCTAACCCAGCTCCCGAGCCCATCCTGCCTCCGTCTTGTGTCGTGGGACCCGTACAGTGGGAAATCCAATCAGCCATCCAAGAGGCCCTACGCCACAACCCAACACCTCCCGACACCCCTGCAGGCAAGACCTACGTTCCGGCGTCTGTCAGACCCCAACTAATGCAGTGGTGCCATACCTCACTGAGTTCTGGCCATCCCGGGATCAGCCGGACCACAGAGCTACTGACATGCAAGTTCTGGATGTCATCCCTAACAGCAGACGTACGGGATTACGTTATTTCCTGTCCCATCTGTGCATGGGCTAAGAGCCCTCGCCAACTACCTACAGGTGAACTCGAGCCTTTACCTACACCACACAGACCATGGTCCCACATCGCCATGGATTTCCTCACTGATCCGCCAGACTCTTCGGGCTTCACTACTATTTTAGATGTAGTGGACCGGTTCTCCAAGATCTGCTGACTCATCCCCCTTCCGCATTTACCTAATGCCATGGAAATGGCCGAGTGCATGTTCCGACAGGTGTTCCGTCTGTATGGGATCCCGGAAGACATCGTTTCGGATTGGGGACGCCAGTTCATCTCCAGGGTGTGGCGAGCCTTCTGCGACCGACTGGGGGTCTCCATCAGCCTATCCTCCGGACACCATCCCCAAACCAACGGGCAGACGGAACGCCTGAATCAGGAAATAGGGAAGTACCTTTGCCAACACTGCACCCACCAACCACACGAGTGGAGTCGCTATCTAGCCTGGACTGAATACGCCCAAAACTCCCTGGTGCATTCCTCACTCCACCTCACTCCTTTTCAGTGTCCTTGGATACCAATCCCCCCCGTGTTCCCATGGGAGACAGACCCTGGAACTGTGCCTGCCATCTGAGTGGTTTCGACGGAGCGGGCAGGTTTGGGAGACCGCACATTAGCACCTACATCAAGCTTCCCTCTCCCAGAAACGGTTCGCTAACCGGCATCGCCGACCTGCTCCACTCTTCCACCCCTGTAACTTCTGCTTCCAACTCACACTCTCAAACACGTAGATCCCCTGAACGCAGCTCACTTTGCAGCCCACTTTCCAGCTCACACTCTCAAACACATAGATCCCCTGAACGCAGCTCACTCTCCAGGTCCCAATCACCTAAATTCTGATCACCTATTCACACACCTGTATGTCATTTACACACACTATTAAGTTAAGTTCTTTGCACCCCATCATTGTGCGGTATTGTTTGTTTTGATACATATTTCTATTCGGAGCTCTGTTTTTTCCCGTATTAGTCCTCCCGTGTATTGTAGTTTTGGCTATCCTCACTAACAACGCCTTTTTGCCTATTCCCTGCCTGTACTTTTGCCTATCGGATTTCCTGTCATCAACCTCTTGCCTGATCTCCCGGACTATGTTATTAGCCTTTCCCTGCCTGTACTGTTGCCTTTTTGGAGCCCTTGCGAATGGCCTTCTGCCTGCCCCTGGACCCAGCTACCTGCCTCCTCCTGTGGTCCTTTACAAATAAGCACCTGCTGCACCCTGTGCCTAAATAAGCTCAGTTCAATTTGCAACTAACAAGTCAGTCACAAACAAGTCACATGGACTAGTGTTTAACATAATTTTTGAATGACTACCTCATCTTTGTATTCTACACGTGCAGTTATCTGTAAGGTCCCTCAGTCGAGGAGTGAATTTCAAACACATATGCATCAACAAAGACCAGGGAGGTTTTCCAATGCCTCAATAAGAAGGGCCCCTATTGGTACATGGGTAGAAATTTTAAAAAAGCAGACATTGAATATCCCTTTGAGGATGGTTATTAATTACATTTTATATTGTGTATTGATACACCCAGTCACTACAAAGATACAGGCATCCTTTCTAACTCAGTTGCCGGAGAGGAAAGAAACCGCTCAAGGATTTCACCTTGAGGCCAATGGTGACTTTAAAACAGTTACAGAATTTAATGGCTGTGATATGAGCGAACTGAGGCTTGATCAACAACATTGTAGTTACTCCACAATACTAATCTAAATGACAGAGTGAAAAGAAGAAGCCTATACAGAAAATATGCATCCTGTTTGCAATAATGCTCTAAAGTAAAACTGCAAGAAATGTGGCAAAGAAATTATCTTCATGTCTTGAATACAAAGTGTTATGGGGCAAATCCAACACAGCACATAACTAAGTACCGCTCTTCATATTTTCAAGCATGGTGGTAGCTGCATCATGTTATGGGTATGCTTGTCATTGCCAAGGACAAGGGAATTTTTTTAGGATAAAAAGAAACTGAGCACAGGCATAATCCTAGAGAAAAACCTGGTTCAGTCTGCTTTTCTACAGACACTGAGAGACAAATGCACCTTTCAGCAGGTAAATAATCTAAAACATAAAGCCAAGTATAGAGTGGAGTTGCTTACCAAATCAACATTGAATGTTCTTGAGTGGCCTATTTACAGATTTGACTTAAATCGGCTTGAAAATCTATGGCAAAACATGAAAATGGCTGTCTAGCAATGATCAACGAACAACTTGACAGAGCTTGAAGAATCTTTTTTTTTTTAAAAGGCAAATATTGTGCAATCCAGGTGTGTAAAGCTCTTAGAGACTTAGCCAGAAAGACTCACAGACGTAATTGCGGCCAAAGGTGATTCTAACATGTATTGATTCAAGGTGTGAAAACGTATGTAAATTGTATATTTTCATTTTCAATAAACTTGCAAAGATTTATAAAAACATGTTTTAACTGTCATTATGGGTTATTGTGCGTAGATGGGTGAGAAAAAAATATAAATCAGTACATTTTTAATTCAGGCTGTAACACAACAAAATGTGAAATACAGTGCATTCGGAAAGTATTGAATTTTTCACATCTTGTTACGTTACAGCCTTATTCTAAAATGGATTAAATAAATACAAATCGTCATCAATCTACACACAATAACCCATAATGACAAAGCAAAAAATGTTTTTTAGAAATGTTTGCAAATGTATTTCAAATTTAAACCAGAAATACCATATTTACAGAAGTATTCAGACCCTTTGCTATGAGACTCGAATTTGAGCTAAGGTGCATCCTGTTTCCATTGATCATACTTGAGATTTTTCTACAACTTGATTGGAGTCCACCTGTGGTAAATTTAATTGATTGGATATGATTTGGAAAGGCACACACCTGTCTATATAAGGTCCCACACTTGACAGTGCATGTCAGAGCAAAAATTTTAACCTGATCGAACATCTCTGGAGAGACCTGAAAATAGCTGTGCAGCGACACTCCCTATCCAACATGACAGAGCTTGAGAGGAATGGGAGAAACTCCCCAAATACAGGTGTGCCAAGCTTGTAGCGTCATACCCAAGAAGACTCAAGCCTGTAATCGCTGCCAAAGGTGCTTCAACAAAGTACTGAGTACAGGGTTTGAATACTTATGTAAAAGTGATATTTGAGTTTTTTATTTGTAATACATTTGCAGAAATGTCTAAAAACCTGTTTCTGCTTTGGGGTATTGTGTGTAGATTGATGAGGGGGAGAAAAAAAACAATTTAATACATTTTAAAATAAGGCTGTAACGTAACAAAATGTGGAAAAAGTCAAGGGGTATGAATACTTTCCGAATGCACTGTAACACTTTCTGAAGGCTATGATCACAGTAGCTCTAGATAAAAATGAACTTCCCTCGTCATTATGTTTGACTAAAATCACCCTACTTAAAAAGAAAGATAAGGATCCATTGCCATGCTGATCCTACCGCTCAGTTTCACTCTTGAATGTGGATTATAAAATCATTGCTAAGGTATAGGCTTTTCGCATAGAAACATTAATACAGAAGTTAATTCACTCAGATCAAACAGGGTCTCCAGACAATCTTTGCTGGGGTTTTTTTCAACGTAATCCATCATACCAAAAACTTCAACGCTCCAAAAGTGGCAGTATCAATGGATGCTGAAAAAGCACCCAAATCTCCCAAAGCATCTATAATATATACAAACAAATAGACAGATCTCTGAACCTTTTAAGTTATCAAGAGGGACATGACAGGGATGTCTTTTGTCTAGTTATTTATTTCCTTTAGCCACAGAACCCCTAGCATCAATCAATAGACCTCATGGCTCAATCCGGGGCATAGAGACTGGTGGAGATCAACATGTGATATGTTGGACACATACAGTATGGTGCTGTGTCAGGATTCAAAGTCACTTGGGAGAAAACTGAAATGATGCCCATTTCTAATCATGACTTCTCAAGTGGAAATGGACAAAGACATGAACTACCTGGGTGTACTGATACCATGCAATCTGGAGGATGCATACGAAATCAATTACTCTCTTTTAATAGATAGGCTGGAATCCGATGTACAGAGATGGAGATCTCTCCCTATACCTATGTTAGGTAGGTTCAACGTAATCAAAATTAATATATCACCAATGTTGATGTACTTATTCCAGGCATCGTCAATTTCAATTCCATCTAACTTTTTAAATAAAATAAATGGCCTGCTTTCAAACTTTATTTGGAATGGAATGACCTCAATAGCCAAATGTACTGTTTACACTTACCCTATAAAGCTGGAGGTCTTGGACTACCTCATATGAAGACTGGGATGCACAACTGCGTTCACTTAAACACCGGACAGCAAGCTATCCTTGTGTATGGAGGAGCACCGAAGCCATAAATATAATACCTTCTGATCTAAAATAGATTCACTACTTTGGGTCCAAGGCGTTGAAGGAAAAAAATAGACAATCCGATGATTCTCAATTCCATTCGTGTTTGGGAAAATGTACATCAATTCATGAGGTGGAAATAACCAATATCATCAGGCACCCCTATTTGGAATAACCCTACCTGACCTCCAGTGTTTAATGACAACACCTTAAAGTCCTGGTTCCAAAGTGGCATCATTCATTTTGAACATGTCTACTATGATGGATCACTACTGTCATTCAATCAATTACAAGAAAGCTTTGGATTATCCAAAGCCGATTTCTTTCAATTCTTACAATTTAGAAATCGTATTCAACCACTTCCACAGGATCTGGACTACCTTAAGCATCTAGCATAGAAAAAATACTGGATGAAGCAGCTACGCCAAAGAAGTTGATTGCCAAGATATGCCAAGGGTTGATTGAAACTCTACCCGATGGTCTTGAACATAAAAGGAAAAAAAAAAAAAAAAGGAAACAGGAAGAAATTGAGGAGAACCATTGGTCACAGATATGTGAAATGCTCATACCTGCTCCTACAAACATACGACATAAACGACTGCGATTTAAGATAACTCATAGGACTGCCAGAATGCATGTAGTACACCCAGACATGTCACATCTCTGTTGGAGATGGTAAAGCACAAAGGAACCCTATTACATATGTTGCTGTCCTGTTATAAACTGACACGATGTTGGGATACTGAATGGGCTATCATTTCATTGTGTCTAGGAATGTATATCCATCCATCTCCACACGTATGTCTGTTGGGAAACGGTAATATTGGTGATCAATATCAGAGAAAGTTTTGTTATCTAAGTCTAATTGCTGCTGCTGCAAAGAATGTATAGCCATCAATTGGAAAGCCTCATATTCACCCTCAGTAACAAACTGGAGGACTGAACTAGTTACGTCCCTTTAGATTTTCTATATTATAAAGTTAAACAAAAACTGTATATATTTGATAGACTTTGGAAAATATAGAGTATGTTGATCACCTTCAATAATGCTTTGTATAGTGGTGTAACGCCCTGGCCATAGAGAGGGGTTTTTTGTTCTTTATTTTGGTTAGGCCAGGGTGTTACATTGGGTGGGTGTTCTATGTTCCTTTTTCTATGTTTTTGTATTTCTTTGTTTTGGGCCGAGTAGGGTTCCTAATCAGAGGCAGCTGTCTATCGTTGTCTCTGATTAGGAATCATACTTAGGCAGCCTGTTTTCCTTTGGGGTTTTGTGGGTAGTTGTTTCTGTTGTGTGGTTTGAACCGACAGAACTGTTGGCTTTCGTTTTCCCTGTTTGTTTTTTTGAAGTGTATCATTAAAAATCATTATGACCACTTACCACGCTGCATCTTGGTCCCCTCTTCCAGACGAGCGTTACAGAACTACCCACCACAACTGGATCAAGCAGAGTGCTCGGGAGGATATGGACACCTGGTCTCATCAGGAGTGGATTGGGAGGAGAGACTGGACTTGGGGCCAGGTGATTGACAGATATCAGAGCCTACCCAGGAAGAACGAGAGGCAGCCCCCCAAAAAAAATTTGGGGGGGCACACGGGTAGTTCGGCTGGACCAGGGGTGAGGCCTGAGTCAACTACCCATGCTTTTCAGGTGCCTGCCTCTCGCACTCTCTCTCCAGTACGTCCTGTTCCTGCTCCTCGCTCTAGCCTTGTAGTGCCTCCTCCCAGGACCAGGCCTCCAGTGGGTCTCCCCAGCCTGGTGAGTCCTGTGCATGCGCCCAGAGCCAGGCCTACTTCATGTCTCCCCAGCCTGGTGAATCCTGGGCCAGAGCCGCCCGCCAGTCCGGAGCCGCCCGCCAGTCCGGAGCCGCCAGAGCCGCCCGCCTGTCCGGAGCCGCCAGAGCCGCCCGCCTGTCCGGAGCCGCCAGAGCCGCCCGCCTGTCCGGCGCCGCCAGAGCCGCCCGCCTGTCCGGCGCCGCCAGAGCCGCCCGCCTGTCCGGAGCAGCCAGAGCCGCCCGCCTGTCCGGAGCAGCCAGAGCCGCCCGCCTGTCCGGAGCAGCCAGAGCCGCCCGCCTGTCCGGAGCAGCCAGAGCCGCCCGCCTGTCCGGAGCAGCCAGAGCCGCCTGCCAGCCTGGTGGATCCTGTGCCTGCGCCCAGGGCCAGGCCTCCTTCATGTCTCCCCAGCCTGGTGAGTCCTGGGCCAGAGCCGCCAGAGCCGCCCGCCAGCCCGGAGCCACCAGAGCCACTTACCACGCTGCATCTTGGTCCCCTCTTCCAGACGAGCGTTACAAGTGGGCATTTTGTTTTTGTGTTGTGTTGTTTGTGAAGTCCGGTAGAAAAACAACAACAGGTGTAAACCATCGCTACAGTGAGATGCTTACTTACAAGCTCTTCCTCAACAATGAAGAGTTTAATTGACATACTCCACAGGGGAAACCTGGGACTACTGCATCACTACTGCATTGACTACAAACACACTGGATAATCTGATAGAGAGGGTTACTGGCTGGGGTAGCACTGTCCAGATGATTTGGTCATTAGTTCCATGAGATGTTGCTACATGGATGTGTTGAGGAGTAGCTCTTAGTTTAACATCTTCAATAATCCCCTCACCTGATCTCCAACACCCCTAACTCACTTAGTCTCTCTCACTGTCTCTAACTCACTTACTCTCTCACATTCTTGTCTCTAACTCACTTTCTCTCTCACTCTGTCTCTAACTCACTTAGTCTCTCTCACTCTGTCTCTAACTCACTTAGTCTCTCTCACTCTGTCTCTAACTCAGTCTCTCTCACTCTGTCTCTAACTCACTTACTCTCTCTCTCTAACTCACTTAGTCTCTCTCACTCTGTCTCTAACTCACTTACTCTCTCTCTCTAACTCACTTAGTCTCTCTCACTCTGTCTCTAACTCATTTTCTCTCTCACTCTCTTGTCTCTAACTCACTTTCTGTCTCTCACACTGTCTCCAACTCACTTTCTCTCTCTCTCTCACTCTGTCTCTAACTCACTTAGTCTCTCTCATACTGTCTCTAGCTCACTTTCTCTCTCTCACTGTCTCTAACTCACTTTCTCTCTCACTCTCCCTAACTCACTCACTTACTCTCACTCATGCTCTCATCCCTCTCTCTCTGCCAATGAAGGGTTAAAAAGTCTCTCTCTCTCTTTCATCCTCCCTCTCTTTCTTGTGTGCATGCTCTTTCTCTCTCTCTTTCTCGCTAAAAGCCTCAGTAGGTTTAGGATTAAACAAATTAAACCTTGGCAAGCCACTTAAATGATCTCACTTCCTCTCTGTACAATACCCCTCTCTCTCTCTCACACACACAAAACAAAGCCATGATCACGAAGTCACGCACGAGGTAGACAGGAATAAAGGACAAGACTCACAAATCCCAAATCTGGTAATGAGTTTAGACACTAAAGCCAAACACAATTGTGGGCAGACGCTTTAACTGTGGGCAGATGCTTCCCGGGTCCCCCTTTCTGTGGGCAGACTTCCCCCCTGCTCCTTTTTCTCTCTCTCTCTCTCTCTCTCTCTCTCTCTCTTTCTCAGACACACACACCCCTAACACACATCCCTCCTTGCACACTCACATGCAGTCCTAGCCAGCATAGAGTGCGATTTGACCTCTGTACTCAGACCCGTCCCACCCCGCTAGTCCCATCCTCCTCCTCCTGTGTACACGTGCCAGGGATAAATCCTGCCTCTCCTCCTTTCTCCACCTCTTCTCTCTGCCACGCATCTACACAAGCAGGGCTCCCTCTGCCAACCCTCACTCACACACAGCCCCTGTGCAGTCTAGTTCACTTTCCTGGTGCTTTTGGTGCTTAGACATTTTGCCTTCATGGAGGACTACCACAAACCCGACCAGCAGACAGTGCAGGCACTCAGGAACATCGCCAACCGCCTCCGAATAAACTGCATCAAGGCTACCACTGCAGCCGGCAGCGGGTAAGACCCTTTAACTCAAACTGACACAGACACACACACACACACACAGTCGTAAATCTAGGGAAGAGTGTATAAAGACTCATTCATACACACAGGTGCACATGCACACCCATGTAAAATACAAAATGAAACGGCATGTTTTCTTTTGTTCTCATGTGAGCTATGGAAAAATGTAACTGAGTTGAAGATGAAATGCAGGGTAACTGGGGTAACTAGCCCCCTGGGGTAGACTGTAGCCGCTTATTCCCCTTCATAGTTTGTTTGTCTAAGCACGACCATCATCCACATACCACATTTTTTACAAAATGTTGCTTTTTTTTGTGTCAGCAATGGGACATGGTCCTTAAGGAGGGCTATTTATCCCATGTTACCCTATGATGCTGTGAGTCATACACATATGTGATGCAGATCAAAACATAAAGACTTTCCATAATAATAACATAAAAAGTTTATATTTTCGTCAACATCTGTATGTATTGATTTTTATATAGACATACAGTAGCTTATAGTTAGGTAATCTGTTTATCGTTTAATTGTAGAACGCTGTATTCTTGAACAATTTACGGATTATTTTGTTTATTTCTATTGAGCAAGATTGATGTATGGCCATTGTGGCTCAACATGAGATTCTTTCGTTTTTTCCGATATTAGAAAATGTTCCATTGTGAACAACATCAGTTCGTGAAAGGTTACATTTTGCTGTAGTGTCTGAAATTAACTCCTGTATCTGGGGGAAAAGTATAGCGCGTCTTCATTTGTCTGACCGCAGGCAGGTAAGCGATGGAGGAGCCCTCGGAGCTTGCGCGTCAGTTGTTGGCACGAGACAAAGCGCATGGAGATAACCCTGGCTGGGATATGCGCTCCGCCATCTTCGTTGATTTAGATGGGGGGTAATATTGGTCATTAAATATTATGAATAATTACTCCGCAATTACTCTTAGAGTGAACACCCAATTGAAGTTTATTATCAGGCTAGAGTGTTATTATTGAATTAAATAGAGAGCCCGTGCGCAAACAAGTGCGCACGTTGGGTAATTCTGTAAAGAACATATTTAACTGTGATTTTTGTGGAGAAATCACACGTTTATTTGAGATAGGCTATCAGTCATCATCTATTGCTCTAACACAAACTCCAGCATCCATTCTTTCCGTCATGGCTCCATCATTCGACCGTAGCCTATCCACAAATCATCCACAAATAGACCAAGTGTGCAAGCCTAGACAATGAGCAACCGCCATGCGGTTGGTGATTGGGAAAAAAAAACTCTACCAATTTCAATATGCTGAAAAGTTAAGTGTATTTTTTTGTGTGGTTAGGCTAGGGTACTAGGGTACTCAGAATTTCTGAGTTTTGTTAAGTTTTTAGAGCATCTTATGTAAATCGCCGACTGGAAATGGGAGCTAAATGTTACAAAGGTTTCCACTAGATACGAAGTCAAAATTTACTATAGCGTTAAAATCTACATAAAATAAAAGCTATTTTGTCTTATTTTACGGTTAGGGTTAGGCATAAGGTTAGCAGTGTGGTTAGGGTTAAGGTTAGGGTTAAAATCACATTTTAAGAAGATAAATTGTAGAAATGACCTTGTGGCTTTGGTAACTAGTGACGACCACAAGGTTATAAGCCTGGTGATGAATGTGATTCCAAATGGCGCCCTCTGACTGATTGACTAACTGGCTGTCTGACTCTGCGCTCATTCCAAAATGGTCCACATTTCTCCCCAGCCGCCCATCAACGTACCCCTTGGATGTTGACATCACTGTAATTGGGGGGGGGAAAGGGAGCCAATGGGACATCTCGGTTTGAGCATGGCCCCCTCATCAGTATTTTGGATAGACTATTCCACTCTAATTATATACCCATATTTCCCCATTGTGCCATTAGAATTCATTGGCAAGCTCAGATTTTAGACTGTGCCACTTCAAATCCAGTTAGACTCTGATTGAATTCTGAGTGTTTTTGAGTTTGTAAAGTGATATTTCTGTTCTCTGTGTCTGTGTCTGTGCGTGTGCGTGTGTGCGTGCGCGCGCGCGCGTGTGTGTCTATGAGTCTGTCTGCGATGTGAACACCTGTCAGTAACATCCCTCCCTGCTCCTACACTCTTAGAAAAAACATGCTATCTATAACCTAAAACGGTTATTCTTCTGTCCAATAGGAAAACCCTTTGTATAACCCTTTTTGGTTCCAGGTAGAACCCTTTTGATTCCAGGTAGAACTCTTGGTTCCATGTAGAACTTTTTCCACAGATGGTTCTACATGGAACCCAAAGGGTTCTACCTGGAACCAAACAGGTTTTTCCTATGGGGACAACCAAAGAACCCTTTTGGAACCCTTTTTCCTGAGAGTGTACTCCTTGTCTCCCAGATATCCCACATCATGCTGCAGCATTGCAGAGATCATGTCTGTTCTGTTCTTCAACACGATGAAGTACCGCGCAGAGGACCCCAAGAACATCAACAATGACCGCTTCATCCTTTCGAAGGTGAGACTGTTGGAATGAAACAGAACACTATTGTTGCATTCTGTTGCTGTTGTTGTCAGATCCATGATGTGAGATCCTCCAGCTCCCTTCCACTGTTCTGGTTGGATAAAGGTCATATAACGGTCAGGATCTGCTTCTGTGAAGTTGTATCGTGCATATTGACTCACGTAATACACTTGTCCTACAGCTGGTGTGCTATTGTCATATGATATGGCTACAGTCATAAGAAGCAATGTATTTCACACTCCCTGGTTGTGAAATAGTTACGCGGTTGTCTTGGGTTGTATTTGAGTAACATGGGTTTCCCTCTCCTTAGGGTCATTCTGCCCCGGCCCTGTACTCCATGTGGACAGAGACTGGTTTCCTGAAGGAGAGTGAGCTGCTCTCTCTGTGCCAGGTGGAGTCCATCCTGGAGGGACACCCCACACCTGTGAGTGATAACTACTCCACATCACTTTTGCTAGCCTAAAAGGTTAACCTACGCCTCACCTTTAATAGCCTAGCGGTTAGCACCGTAGCAAAACTGACAATGGAAATGTGTGTTCTTCTTGGACAAGTTCAGGTAGTACCTCGCTGAACTTTGATAACTTGTAACCTATAATAATAGCTGCAAGTTTTAGAACCTACTCAACACATCCTTGCTCTCTATGGTGATAGTGACAGTCCTGTTCCTGTGTATGTGTTGGAGTTTCAGAAGCAACAGTTTGCGGATGTGGTCACTGGCTCTCTGGGCCAGGGCCTGGGTGTAGCCTGTGGGATGGCCTACACCGGGAAGTACTTTGACAAGTCCAGGTAGGAGTTCACACACATTCGCACACAGATTTGTGGTCTTTGCAGGCCTCTGAATTCTAAAGTGTTAAGTATGGACTCAAATACATCGTGATGCATTTTACAGCTCTTTATTGCACCGTGTGTTATTTTAGAGTTCTTTAGAGCATAGTGAGGCATTTTAGAGCTCTTTAGAGAATAGTGATGTATTTTAGAGCTCTTTAGAGAATAGTGATGTATTTTAGAGCTCTTTAGAGCATAGTGAGCTATTTTAGAGTTCTTTAGAGCATAGTGAGGCATTTTAGAGCTCTTTAGAGAATAGTGATGTATTTTAGAGCTCTTTAGAGCATAGTGAGCTATTTTAGAGTTCTTTAGAGAATAGTGATGTATTTTAGAGCTCTTTAGAGCATAGTGAGCTATTTTAGAGTTCTTTAGGGCACTGTGAGGTTTTCTATGGTCCTCTGGGTGTGCAGTATCCGCATGCTCTGCTCTTCCGATTCTTCTGCTCTAATAACCACAGCCCCGGCGGCCACAGCTCAGTTATTTTTTACCATCCAGACAGATTCTGTCTCAGAATCCAATTCACACTTTACATTAGTATTCATCACTCAGTCTATTGTTCAAAATCAGACTCACTTTCCCCAGTCTAATTCAGGTTTTGTCTCAGAAGGAGGAATGCAGATCTCTGGAATGCGGATATTGCCAGTCCTGAAAATGTGCCCTGCCCTCGATAGATTTGTACTAGAGGAGGATTTCGTGTGGGTGATGGTTGAAAATGATGACATAAGCAGATTATCAGACCATTTGATTAAAAGATGGGCATTTGCTTTGTTCAAAGGAGTATGTGTGGCTAGAAGCCTCAGTCAGCGTAGATGTGAGGGAATGCAGTAAGTAGGATAGAGGGAGGGGTAAAGGTTACCAATTTCCTGTTGTGGGAGAGGGCTTTCACAATTCCCAGGGGGTGTTCAATCCGTTCTGTCACTTTAGGGGAAATGGATGAATTTGACTTGAAAGGTTTCATAGAGCACTATTTGGTGTAAGGTAGAATGATCATTTGATCTTACCACTTCTTGAATCTACACTGTTTGAAAAAGGTGCTTTCTAGAACCTTAAAGGGTCCTTCGGCTGTCCCCATTCGGCTGTCCCCTTTGAAGAACCCTTTTTGGTTCCAGGTAGAACAATTTTCGGGTTCCATGTATAACCTTTTCCACAAAGGGTTCTCAATGGAACACAAAAGGGTTCTACATGAAACCCATAAAAGAGTTATCCGATGGGGACAGCTGAAGAACCTTTTTGGAAAAAAACATTCTAAGAGTGTATACACGCTCACATGCACACACGGGCACACACGGCACACACAGGCACACACGGCACACACGGGCACACACGGGCACACACGGGCACACACGGGCACACACGGGCACACACGGGCACACACGGGCACACACACACACACACACACACACCCCTGTCTCACCCCCCCATCCCTCTCTCTTGCCTAGCTACCATGTGTTCTGCCTTCTGGGGGATGGGGAGCTGTCTGAAGGGGCAGTGTGGGAAGCCATGTCCTTTGCCTCTTACTACCAGCTGGACAACCTGGTGGCCATCTTGGATATCAACCGCCTGGGCCAGACCGACCCAGCGCCCCTGCAGCACCACGTGGAGAAGTACCAGAAACGCTGCGAGGCCTTTGGGTGAGTGTGTGTGTGTGTGTGTGTGTGTGTGTGTGTGTGTGTGTGTGTGTGTGTGTGCGTGCGTGTGAAAGTGTGCATGTGTGTGAAAGTGGGTTTACGAGTGAGAAGGACAGAGCGCGTAAGAGAGGTAGAGATCCTCTTTGTCAATGTAATGACAGCGAGAGAGAGTCTATGAATGTGTGAAGGCACATGTCAACATTAGTGGGCATATGTGGAATTGTTTGCTCATGCGTGTATGAGAAAGAGAAAGTGTGTGAATGCCTTTCCATAGTTGAAATGGGTTCTCTGACGTGTGTGATCTGCTGTCTACAGTTGGCATTCCATCATCGTGGATGGGCACAGTGTGGAGGAGCTGTGTAAGGCTCTGAGCCAGGCTCGTCACCAGCCCACTGCCATTATCGCCAAGACCACCAAGGGCAAGGGAATCCCAGGTACTCTCACCCTCATATGGCTATTGGCTACATCCTATCACTCATACCTGTTGATGGGCTCACCTCACAGTATGGTGTGTAAAGTATATAAGGTGTTGGGCCATTGATTTTTCCTGACCATGTGACCTGACTCCAGGTCTGGGGGTTTTCCCCGTCAGGAGATCACATCGTCAGGCTAAAACCCCTGGGCCTATATATCCATTCAAATGTTACTGTGTTACTATGTAAATGTAAATGTATCAGTGGTGGAAAAAGTACACAACTGTCATACTTGAGTAAAAGTAAAAAAATACCTTAATAGAAAATGACTCAAGTAAAAGTAAAAGTCACCCAGTAAAATTCTACTTGAGTAAAAGTCTAAAAGCATTTGGTTTAAAATATACTTAAATATCAAAGATTAAAGTATAAAACATTTCAAATTCCTTATATTTAACATCCAGATGGCATCATTTTCTTGTATTGTTAATTTACGGAAAGCCACGGGCACACTCCAACATTCAGACATCATTTACAAACGAAGCATGTGTGTTTAGTGAGTCCGCCAGATCAGAGGCAGTGTGGATGACCAGGGATGTTCTGTTGATAAGTGCGTGAATTTGTCACGTCCTGACCATAGTAAGTTGTTATTTTCTATGGTAGAGTAGGTCAGGGCGTGACAGGGGTTTTCTAGTTTCGTTTTTCTATGTTGGGGTGTTCTAGTTTTTGTATTTCTATGTTGGGCTTTGTTTGAATTGATCTCCAATTAGAGGCAGCTGGTCATCGTTGTCTCTAATTGGAGGTCATATTTAAGTTGGTGTTTGTCCCACCTGGGTTTGTGGGAGATTCATTTTGAGTTGTGTATGTTTCACCTCTGCGTCACGATTTTTTATTTTTTTGTCATTCAGTTTATTTATGTATTGCATAGTTTCACAGTATAAATAAAATGTGGAATGACACACATGCTGCACTTTGGTCCGCTCATTCCTACGACAACCGTGACAGAATTTGACTATGTTTCTGTCCTGCTAAGTATTCAAAAGGTAACGAGTACTTTGGCTGTCAAGGAAAATGTATGGAGTAAAAAGTACAATATTTGCTTAAGGAATGTAGTGAAGTAAAAGTAGTCAAAAATATAAATTGTAAAGTAAACTACAGATACCCCCCCCCCAAAAACAACTTAAGTACTACTTTAAAGTATTTTTACTTAAGTACTTTACACCACTGCTGTGTATACAGCATGTGTGTATTCTAACTATGTTTGTCTGCATTTACCAGCTGTGGAAGATAAGATGGGCTGGCATGCCAAGCCCCTGTCCAAGGACATGGCTGAGGGAGTCGTGAAGGATCTGCAGGCGCGCATCATGAACAGCAGCAAGCGCCTGTACCCCACCACGCCCATAGAGGATGCCCCGCCAGTCAGCCTGCGCAACGTCCGCATGCCCAGCGCACCCGCCTACAAGCAGGGAGAGAAGGTAACATACATGACATGTATCTCACCATATACTGTACATATGTGGTTGTACAGTTATCCCAGGAACATTGACTCCACTGGGGCTCACCCCATAGTCGCAAACAATATAATAGAAGCAGTCACTCACACCTTAGATTGGCCTTCCCTGTAGCTCAGTTGGTAGAGCATGACGTTTGCAATGCCAGGGTTGTGGGTTCGATTCCCACGGGGGGCCAGCACAGAAAAAAAAAATGTATGAAATGTATGCATTCACTACTGTAAGTCGCTCTGGATAAGAGCGTCTGCTAAATGACTAAAATGTAAAAATGTAAATATAATGACTGTCAGAGAGAAGGTGGTATAATGATACATGAATACACAGGCAGAAAAATGTACTTATTAATGACTGACTGGTTGATTTATTGATTGACTGGTTGTATTTCTCTACAGATTTCCACCAGGAAGGCCTATGGCATGGCCCTGGCTAAGTTGGGTCGTTATAATGAGCGCGTGGTGGTCCTGGATGGAGACACCAACAACTTGACTTACTCAGAGATCTTCAAGAACGAACACCCCAACCGCTTTGTGGAGTGCTACATCGCGCAGCAGAACATGGTATGAAATGAACCCTAACCCTAACCTTAACCCTTACTCAGACCCTAATCCTATTGAGTTTTTCTTGATTTTCTCTTTATCACATACAGTACCAGTCAAAAGTTTAGACACACCTAATCATTCAAGGGTTTTTCTTTATTTTTACTATTTTCTAAATTGTATAATAATACTGAAGACATCAAAACTATTAAATAACACATATGGAATCATGTAGTAATCAAAAAAGTGTTAAACAAATCCAAATATATTTGAGATTTGAGATTCTTCAAAGTAGCCACCCTTTGCCTTGATGACAGCTTTGCACACTCTTGGCATTTTCTAAACCATCTTCACCTGGAATGCTTTTCCAATAATCTTGAAGGAGTTCCCACATATGCTGAGCACTTGTTGGCTGCTTTTCCTACACTCTGCGGTCCAACTAATCCCAAACCATCTCATTTGGGTTGAGGTCGGGTGATTGTGGAGGCCAGGTCATCTGATGCAGCCCTCCATCACTCTCCTTCTTGGTCAAATAGCCCTCACACAGCCTGGATGTGTGTTGGGTCATTGTCATGTTGAAAAACAAATGATAGTCCCACTAAGCGCAAATCAGATGGGATGGCTTATCGCTGCAGAATGCTGTGGTAGCCATGCTGGTTAAGTGTGCCTTGAAATCGAAAACAAATCACTGACAGTGTCACCAGCAAAGCACCACTACACCATCACACCTCCTACTCCATGCTTTATGGTGGGAACCACACTTGCGGAGATCATCCGTTCACCTACTCTGCGTCTCACAAAGACACGGTGGTTGGAACCAAAAATCTCAAATTTGGACTCATCAGACTCATATTTCTACTAGTCTAATGTCCATTGCTCATGTTTCTTGGCCCAAGTCTCTTCTTCTTATTTGTGTCCTTTAGTAGGTTTTTGTTGTTGCAGCAATTCGACCATAAAGGCCTGATTCACGCTGATGTTGAGATGTGTCTGTTACTTGAACTCTGTGAAGCATTTATTTGGGCTGCAATTTCTGAGGCTGGTAACTCTAATGAACTTATCCTCTGCAGCAGAGGTAACTCTGGGTCTTTCTTTCCTGTTGTGGTCCTCATGAGAGCCAGTTTCATCATAGCTTTTGATGTTTTTTTTTGACTGAACTTGAAGTAACTTTCAAAGCTCTTTACAGTTTCCAGATTGACTGACCTTCATGTCTTAAAGTAATGATAGACTGCCATTTCTATTTGCTTATTTGAGCTGTTCTTGCCATAATATGGTCTTGGTCTTTAGAAGGAAAGAAATTCCACAAATTAACTTTTAACTAGGCACACCTGTTAATTGAAATGCATTCCAGGTGACTACCTCATGAAGCTGGTTGAGAGAATGCCTAGAGTGTACAAAGCTGTCTTCAAGGCGAAGGGTGGCTACTTTGAAGAATCTCAAATTTAAGATATATTTTGATTTGTTTAACACTTTTTTGGTTACTACATGATTCCATATGTGTTATTTCATAGTTTGGATGTCTTCACTATTATTCTACAATGTAGAAAATAGTAAAAAATTAAGAAAAACCCCGGAATGAGTAGGTGTGTCCAAACCTTTGACTGGTACTCTATATGTAGTCAGGATTGGGAAGGACCACTCTATAAGCCAATTATGACCGTTCTATAAACCCAGACAACACTCTTTCTAACTAAACCAAGCTTTTAAAAGCCAACCTGTTTTAAAATGACTTCTAAATTATACTTTTTGTTTAAAAAAAAAAATCTATTCAGCCTTGTTAAAATATTTACTCAATTGCTGCAGCATTTCGTGGCTCAGCTTAGCTGTCCTCTCTCCTCTGCCGACGTCTCTCTCGCTGATGCTCAACCGAATGCCCTGTCCCTAGACCTGGGTTCAAATACTATTTGAAATCTTTGAGATACTTTGAGCATTTTTTCTCTAGCCTGTTTCAAGTGCCAAATGGCGGGGCTTTACAGTTTCTGGACGAATCTATTGCTCCATTAAGCCAGACAAGCTCAATCAAGCACGGAGAAAATATTTGAAATGATCTCAAATAGTATTTGAACCCTTGCTCTGCCTGTCACTAATTTTGCTGATGCTGATTCGCTATAACAAAATGCCTCTTTACTTCTGTTCAGACCACTGACTCGCTGAGCGAATTCCCCCTCTCTCAGGTCTGATTAGCTGAATAAAAACCTTTCTCTCTCTCAGTGTTAAGAGGTTGGCCTGATGAATAATGGATGTAGGTCCATCCATAATGTAACGCTGGAGAGAGAGGCAGAGACATGACCCACTTACAATACACCATGCCAAGCATCCTCTCTTCCACATTCTCCCTCCTCTGTGCTTCCTCCTCCAATGCCTCGCCACGCTTCCTCCATCCACCATGCTCCCTCCCTCCGCACAGCTGGCTGCTTTGTCGTCTTGAGGATTTGAACCAGTGACCTTTCAGTTACAGACCCAGCACTCTAACTGCTAGGCTACCTACCCTCTATTCCTATCCTCTCATTGCAATCGGACATTAGATGAACATTTTGGGAGAGTTGTCATTCAGGCCTGGCTGTATTACTGTACTGCTGCTGTTTGGCTGGTTCCTCCTGCAGCAGCAGCCTGGTAGCCTGTTCAGGTCAGGGCTGTGTTTGATGAACAGCCGTTATGACAGTTATGCTGAGCTGAGAAGTGAAATATGAATCAGTGTGAGTAGGGTGGGTGTGGCCGTCTGGCTGATCTGACTGTCTTACTGACTGGTTGGGTGACTGACTGACTGACCGGATGAATGGATGGCTGGCTGACTGATTGGCTGCCTGGTTGACTGGCTAACTGAATGACTGACTTTATTTATTTGTATTTTATTTAACTAGGCAAGTCAGTTAAAAACAAATTCTTATTTACAATGACGGCCTAGGAACAGTGGGTTAACTGCCTTGTTCAGGGGCAGAACGACAGATTTTTACCTTGTCAGCTCAGGGATTTAATCTAGCAACCTTTCGGTTACTGGCCCAACGCTCTAACCACTAGGCTACTTGCCGCCCCAGACTGACTGACTGAATGGATGGCTGACAGACTGCCTGGCTGACTTACTGACTGCCTCACTGCCTGGCTGACTAGCTGGCATGCTGGCTGATATACCATTGTTATAAAGATGATTGTGCAGAATAAAGCTAGAATGGCAGGTTCAAATGAGACAGACAGGTTGTCTAATGGGGAATCGTTAATATTGATAAGAGTAATGAGAAAATCAGATGCACTGCTGTTCATGTTATGACTTATTTACGACTGCATTATGTATGGCATTGTTGAATACTAGTTTCGGATTGGCTTGAAGGGCATTCTAGAGCGTGCATTATTTCCCTTTATAAACTGGATGGTTCGAGCTCTGAGTGTTGATTGGCTGACAGCCGTGGGATATATCAGACCATATACCACGGGTATGACAAAACATGTATTTGTACTGCTTTAATTACGTTGGTAACCAGTTTATAATAGCGATAAGGCACATCGGGGGTTTGTGGCATATGGCCAATATACCACGGCTCAGGGCTGTATGCAGGCACTCTGCGTTGCGCCTTAAGAACAGCCCTTAGCCGTGGTATGTTGGCCACATACCACATCCCCCTTAGGCCTTATTGCTTAAATAATGCACGGTATATCCGCAAGGTAGAATTCAATGGCTATAGTTATTTCTTACATGTTCTACGTTTGAGCTGCTTTTGAAAGAAAAGGTCGAATTGAAAACATTATTGGCATTGTTCAATTAGATTCTCATAATAGCAAGCTAGGACTGATGGCTTGGTTGGTTAAACTAGCAAGTCTGTTTGTTTGGTTACCAAGGCAACTGCTGTAGCTATCTAGTAAACTTGCTAGCTACTTTTCCAGCAGCAAATGTGTTAAATTATAGCCATGGTATAGTATAAAAGGGATAATCAACTCGGGCTCTATGCGTTTTATGGAAGATAATGCAACTCTGTGAAGGTCAGTTCCACTCAGCTAGCAAGTTGTTGAACACACCTTCCACGTCGTTCATTATTTTCCATTGAACGCATTGTCCCTCGTTGATTATCAGTTACTTATGTCATCATTGCAGTCATGTCCTTGTGAATACTGTATTAAAGTGGCAATCTGCTGTTCAAACAATCATAGAGAGAAAGAGACAGACACAAAGAGAGAGACGGACACATAAAGAGATAGACAGACACACAGAGAAAGAGAATAATGATCATGTCAATGGCAAGAGTGCTATCTTCTTTGTCCATGTTAGAAGCGGGGCAGAAGGAAATTGGATAATAGTACTTCTATCTGGTACTGATATGGAATAGGAATGAGTCCAATGGCAACTCAGAGGTTTAGACAGCCACAGTGAAGAGAAGAGCAGGGGGATCGGGGGAGAGCTTTTGAGATATGAAACAGGAAATGACAACTTGTGAAAGAAGCATGCCGCTGATTCCTCTCATATGGTACCATAAACTCGTGTGCTTTTGAACTGACTGACTTCTCACTGACTTACATAACATAGGTCTGGGTTTCTGGGAGGCGTGACCCCTCGTTTTGATTGTGATTCGCTCAGCAGTCATTGTCCCCATGAAGACCTCACTTAACCCCTTTGTATTTTCCAGTCTAGGGTGACCACATGTCTGCATTTTGGCCCTTTATCCCACGTCTCGCAACCAAACAATCATGTGCCGCACTTTATTAACAAATTAAAACACTACTAATTTACAAAACAGATTGTCCTGTATTTCAATCAAACTTCCCATTTCTTTGATGACAATTGACATTTTAACCTGTCTCTTTTGCAGTCACATTACGCTTTTCACAAGATATACAGTGTCTTTAGAATGTATTCACACCTATTTTCCAAATTTTGTGTTAAAGCCAGAATTTAAAATGGATTAAATATAGATTTTTTTGTCACTTGTCTACACACATACCCCATAATGTTGAATTAAGTTTTTTCAAAATGTTTACTAATTAATGAAACATGAAAAGCTGAAATGTCTTGAGTTAATAAGTATTCAAACCCTTTGTTATGGCAAGTCTGAAATAGTTCAGGATTAAAAATGTGCTTACCAAGTCACATAATAAGTTGCATGGACTCACTCTGTGTGCAATAAGTGTTAACATGATTTTTGAATACCTACCTCATCCCTGTACCCCACACATAAAATTATCTGTAAGGTCCCTCAGTCAAACAGTGAATTTCAAACACAGATTCAACCACAAAAACCAAGGGGTTATCAAATGCCTCACGAAGAAGAGAACCTATTGGTAGATAGGTAAAAAAACAAAAAAAAAACAGACGTTGAATATCACTTTGAGCATGGTGAAGCTATTAATTATCTCTACCATGTAACCACGCCAGCCCAGGACCTCCACATCCGGCTTCTTCACCTGCGGGATCGTCTGAGACCAGCCACCCAGACAACTGCTGAAACTGAGGAGTATTTCTGTCTGTAATAAAGCCCTTTTGTGGTGAAAAACGTACTCTGATTGGCTGGGCCTGGCTCCCCAGTGGGTGGGCCTATACCCTCCCAAGCCAACCAATGACTGTGCCCCTGCCCAGTCATGTGAAATCCATGGATTAGGGCCTAATGAGCTTATTTAAATTAACTGATTTCCGTATATGAACTTAAATAACTCAGGAAAGTCTTGAAATTGTTGCATTTTGCCTTGATATTTTTGTTCAGTGTATATCAGCACCAGTCAAAAGTTTGGACACACCTACTCATTCAAGGGTTTTTCTTTATTTTTACTATGTTCTACATTGTAGAATAATAGTGAAGACGTCAAAACTATGAAATAACACATATGGAATCATGTAGTAACTAAAAGTGTGTTAAACAAATCAAAATATTTTTTATTTTTTAGATTCTTCAAAGTAGCCACCCTTTGCCTTAATGACAGCTTTGCACACTCTTGGCATTCTCTCAAACAGCTTCATGAGGTATTCACATGGAATGCATTTCAATTAACAAATGTGCCTTGTTAAAAGTTAATTTGTGGAGTTTATTTCCTTCTTAATGCGTTTGACCCAATCAGTTGTGTTGTGACAAGGTTTTCAAACTCTACCATGTAACCACGCCAGCCCAGGACCTCCACATCCCGCTTCTTCACCTGCGGGATCGTCTGAGACCAGCCACCCAGACAACTGCTGAAACTGAGGAGTATTTCTGTCTGTAATAAAGCCCTTTTCTGGCGAAAAACTTACTCTGATTGGCAGGGCCTGGCTCCCCAGTGGGTGGGCCTATACCGTCCCAAGCCCACCAATGACTGTGCCCCTGGTATACAGAAGATATTTGGTAAAAGACTAAGTCCATATTATGGCAAGAACAGATCAAATAAGCCAAGAGAAACGACAGTCCATCATTACTTTCAGACATGAAGGTCAGTCATTGCAAAAAATTTCAAGAACTTTGAAAGTTTCTTTAAGTGCATTCGCAAAACCCATCAAGCACTATGATGAAACTGGCTCTCATGAGGACCGCCACAGGAAAGGAAAACCTAGAGTTATATCTGCTGCAGAGGAAAAGTTTATTAGAGTTACCAGCCTCAGAAATTGCAGCCGAAAGAAATGCTTCAGAGTTCAAGTTTATTTAACCAGGCAAGTCAGTTAAAAGCAAATTCTTATTTACAATGACGGCCTAGGAACAGTGGGTTAACTGCCTTGTTCAGGGGCAAACAACAGATTTTCACCTTGTCAGCTCAGGGATTAGATCTAGCAACCTTTCGGTTACTGGCCCAACGCACTAACCACTAGGCTACCTGTCGCCCGTAACAGCAACATCTCAACATAAACTGTTCAGAGGAGACTGTGTGAATCATTCCTTCATGGTAGAATTGCTGCAAAGAAACCACTACTAAAGGACACCAATAAGAAGAAGAGGCTTGCTTGGGCAAATAAACATGAGCAATGGACATTAGACCGGTGGAAATCTGCCCTGTCTGATGAGTCCAAATTGGAGATTTTTGGTTCCAACCGCCGTGTCTTTGTGAGATGCAGAGTAGGTGTACGGATGATCTCTGCATGTGTGGATCCCACCGTGAAGCATGGAGGAGGTGTGATGGTGCTTTGCTGTCTGTGATATAGTTAGAATTCAAGGCACACTTAAACATGGCTACCACAGCATTGTGCAGCAATACGCCATCCCATCTGGTTTGCGCTTAGTGGGACTATCATTTGTTTTTCAACAGGACAATGACCCAAAACACACCTCCAGGCTGTGTGAGTGCTATTTGACCAACAAGGAGAGTGAAGGAGTGCTGCATCAGATGACCTGGCTTCCACAATCACCCAACCTCAACCCAATTGAGATGGTTTGTCATGAGTTGGACCGCAGAGTGTAGGAAAAGCAGCCAACAAGTGCTCAGCATGTGGGAACTCCTTCAAGACTATTGAAAAAGCATTCCAAGTGAAGTTGATTGAGAGAATGCCAAGAGTGTGCATGTAATGAACACAATGGTAGACAGAGAGCTGGTTTGAAGCGCAGGGCGCAGCAGTTGTTCGATGATTAAGGACCACAGGAGGAGGCAGGTAGCTGTGTCAAGGGGCAGGCAGAATGTCCTACACAGGGGGTCCAAAAAGGCAACAGTACAGGCAGGGAAAAGGCTAGTAACGTCGTCCGGGATATCAGGCAATAGGTTGATAACAGGAAATCCGATAGGCTAAAGTACAGTCAGGGAATAGGCAAAAGGCATCGTTAGTGAGGCAGGCCAAAACTATCATAAACGGGAGGATGAAATTACAGGAAAAACATAGCTCTGAATAGACGTGTGTCACAAAACAAACAATACCTCACAATGATGGGGTGCAAAGAACTGAACTAAATAGTGTGATAATGACATACAGGTGTGTGAACAGGTGATCAGAATTCAGGTGATTGGGATCTGGAGAGTGAGCTGCGTTCAGGGGATCTATGTGTTTGAGGGTGTAAGTTGGTAGCAGATGTTACGGTAACCCCCATCCACCGGCAGCTCTTGGCGGCCTAGGAAGCTGTGCGGGGGGGGGTGGAGCTGGGCGGTCAAGACGGTTACGGTGGAAAGCCAGGATCATGGCTGGGTCGAGGATGTCCTTTGCGGGAACCCAGGACCGTTCTTCGGGTCTGTACCCCTCCCAATCCACCAGGTAGTGGATGCGACCACCCAGGCGCTTGGAGTCAAGGAGGGCTTGGACGGAATAAGCCGGTGCACCACCGACGTCAAAATGGCACCGAGGTGCGCCACTGGAGGATGGAGGGATGTATCTCACAGGCTTGAGGAGGGACACATGGAAGGATGAGGAGATCCGGTAATGGTGGGGCAACTGGAGACTGTAGGTGACAGGATTGATGCGGTGTGTGATTTTGATGGGACCAATGAACCGAGGACAGAACTTTTTGCAGGGGTCACGAAGCCTGATGTCCCGGGGAGAGAGCCACATACGTTGCCCAGGGTGGAAGATTGTAGTAGGTCAGTGACGCCGGTCAGCAAACTGTTTCTGGGAGAGGGAAGCTTGATGTAGGTGCCGATGTGCGGTCTCCCAAACCTGCTCGCTCCGTCGAAACCACTCATCGACTGCATGCACAGTTCTGGGCTCTGTCTCTTATGGTAACACGGGGGGTTGGTATCCGAGGACACACTGAAAAAGAGTGAGTTGGAGTGAGGAATGCACCAGGGAGGTCTGTGCGTATTCGGCCCCGGCTAGATAGCGACTCCACTCGTGTGGTTGGTGGGTGCAGTGTTGGCGAAAGTACTTCCCTATTTCCTGATTCAGGCGTTCCGTCTGCCCATTGGTTTGGGGATGGTATCCGGAGGATAGGCTGATGGAGACCCCCAGTCGGTCACAGAAGGCTCGCCACACCCTGGAGACAAACTGGCATCCCTGATCTGAAACGATGTCTTCCCGGGATCCCATACAGACGAAACACCTGTTGGAACATGCACTCAGCCATTTCCATGGCATTAGGTAGATGCAGAAGGGGGATGAGTAACCACATGTTGGAGAACCAGTCCACAAAAACAAAAATAGTAGTGAAGCCCGAAGAGTCTGGCAGATCAGTGAGGAAATCCATAGCTATGTGGGACCATGGTCTGTGTGGTGTAGGTAAAGACTCGAGCTCACCGGTAGGTAGTTGGTGATGGCTCTTAGCCCATGCACAGATGGGACAGGAAAGAATGTAATCTCGGACAAATGCTGTTAGGGATGACCACCAGAACTTGCGTGTCAGTAGCTCTGTGGTCCGGGTGATCCCGGGATGGCCAGAACTCAGTGAGGTATGCCACCACTGCATTAGTTGGGGTCTGACGGATGCCGGAATGTAGGTATTGCCTGCAGGGGTGTCGGGAAGTGCTGGGTCGTGGCGTAGGGCATCTTGGATGGCTGATTGGATTTCCCAGTGTATGGGTCCCACGTCACAAGACCGAGGCAGGATGGGCTCGGGCGTTGGGTTAGAGGAAGGGGAGTCAAATAGACGGGATAAGGAATCAGCCTTCACATTTTTCTTGCCAGGCAGATAGTTGACGGTGAAGGCTGAAGTGTGTGAAGAAGAGTGCCCAGCAAGCCTGTCTGGGGTTGAGCCTCTTAGCACTTTTCAAGTACTCCAAATTGCGGTGGTTGGTAAGGACAAGGAATGGGTGATGAGCTCCCTCTAACCAGTGGTGCAGCTCTTCGGTAGCCAGCTTAATGGCAAGGCGATCTCGGTTCCCGACATTATAGTTCCTCTCAGCGGGTGACAGTTTCTTGGAAAAGAAGCCACATGGGTGTAATTTGGGAGGTGTCCCTAATTTGGGAGGTGTCCCTGAGAGAGAACCGCTCCCATGTTGACCTCGGAGGCATCAACCTCCAGAACAAAAGGGTAGGATTTGGCTGCCTAAGGATGGGTGCAGAGGTGAAGAGGCATTTCAAGGTCTCAAATGCAGTAAGGGCGGTGTCGGTCCATTGGAGGGTATGGGTTTTTTGACTGGTGAGAGCTGAGAATGGAGAGGTTGTGCTGCTGCAGTTTCAGATGAACTGGCGGTTGTAGTTGGAAAATCCTAGGAAATGTTGTAGTTCCTTCACGGTGGTAGTTTTGGGTCAGTTAAGCATGGCCGTGACTTTTCCTTCGTCCAGTCAACACGAAACCTTGGAAGGTTACCGTAGTACCGTGAAAGGCGCTCTTCTCAGCCTTGACATAAAGATGGTGGTCCTGTAGTCGTTGGAGGATCTGTCACACATGTTGTACGTGTTCTGCAATGGAGTGAGAGTAGATCAAGATATCGTCAACGTACACAATGAGGAACTGGTTGATCATGTCCTGGAAAACTTAATTCATGAAGGACTGGAAGACTGCGGGAGCGTTGGTGAGACCATAGGGCATAACTAGGTTGTCGTTGTGACCTCTAGCGGTGATGAACGCCGTCTTCCACTCATCCCCACATCGGATACGGACCAGGTTGTAAGCACTACCTAGGTCCAGTTTAGAGTAGATGGTAGCCTGTCCAACTTGTTCTAGTGTGGCTGGAATCAGAGGGAGGCGATTATTGATGGTAAGGTTATTGGGGGGTCGGTAATCTATGCAGGGACAGAGACTACCATCCTTTTTCACAAAAAAGAAACTGGATGCAGCCGGAGACGTGGATGGACGGATGAATCCCATGTCGAGGGCCTCTTCTATATAGGTGTCCATAGCCTCATTCTCTGGGATGGACAAGGGGTAGATCCGACCCTTAGGGGGCAATGCTCCAGGAAGGAGGTCGATCGCGCGGTCCTCCGGGCGATGAGGGGGCAGAATTGACGCCTTTTTCTTGCTGAAGACACTCTGGAACTGGGCATATACAGGTGGGATGTGGGTTGGAATGGCAAACTCCGATCCTTCTATAGAGGTGGCTCAACAAGGTAGATTGAAGCAGTTCCCCAAACAGGCGGGAGACCATGACAGCATTTCACCCTGCCAAGAGATGGCAGGGTCATGAAGGCTTAGCCAGCGGTGACTGAGGATTAGAGATTCTTTAGGCGAAGACAATACCATTATCTAAATGACCTCAGAGTGAAGGAGGCCAATCTGAAGGGTGATACTGTCGGTCATTTGAGTCACAAGACCAGTTCCGAGAGGATGTCCGTCCAGTAATCCTAAAGGGAAGATTAACAGGGATTAGTTTGAGTTTTAACTGTTGTGCCAATTGTCTGTCAATAAAATGACCTGCGGCACCCGAGTCCACTAGTCCCTCCACAAACTGAGTGACCCCATTAGCAGATTGAAGAGCCGGGACACAAAACTGCTTTTTGGTAATATTCAAAAACGTAGAGTTGCTTACCCGGGCGGAAGTGGAGGGATTGTGGTCACCCCTTCGTGTGTGTGTGGGGGGGGGCAGCTATTGAGTAGGGGGTAGCAATTGAGTAGGGGGTTACTCTCTCCACAATAGAGACACAGGTTTTCACGTGACCTCCAATCTCTCAGCAGGCGTGAGAGGGGCACAGCCAAGTTGCATGGGTTCGGGGCTATTAGACCGTGGTGGACGAGAGAAGGGCGTGGCAAATTCGCAGGCCATGGGCGACTGTATAGGTCTGCGGTCCACCAGTAGGTTGCCAATGGATATGTATTGGTTTAGGTCAGTTAAATCTCCTCTGCTGGCCAGTTCGGTCTGTAACCCCCGATTAAGACCCCTCCGGTAGACTGTAAGGAGCGCTGGTTCGCTCCATCCTCTGCTGGCAGCCATGGTGCGGAACTCAAGGGCATACTCAGTGGTGGAGCAACGACCCTGTTGCAGCTCACATAACAGATCCCCGGTGTGATGACTTGAAACTGAATGGTCTAACACCTCCTTGGTGAGGGCGTGGAAACGTCATTCAGAGGACAGATCAGAACTTTGAGCGGCCCACAGGGCTGTGACTCAATCCAGAGCTTTGCCCATGAGTAGGGAGATGATGAAGTCCACCCTGTCTTTGTCAGAGGTGAAATCAGCAGGGTGATGGTCTATGTACAGGTTACATTGCATGAGAAATCCTTGTCATTTCCCTGGGGAGCCGTTGTAATTATTAGGCACGGATATGGAGGGGGGGATGAACGAGAGGAGGTTGTGGCACCTGATATCGGTGAATCGGGAATGGACTGGCAAAGGAGGTCACAGAGTTCATCGATTTGTTCCTCTTGTCGGGCTAGACGTAGCTGCAGCTCCGCTGAATCCATCTGTCGTTTTTGGTGAGCTAGTCTGTAATGAATACGATGGGAGACTGAGAGCTGGTTTCAAGCGCAGGGCGCAGCAGGTGTTTATTGGTAAAGGACCACAGGAGGAGGCAGGTAGCTGGGTCCATGGGAAGGCAGAAACTAATACACAGGGGGTCCAAAAAGACAACAGTACAGGCAGGGAAAAGGCTAGTAACGTTGTCCAGGACATCAGGCAATAGGTTGATAACAGGAAATCTGATAGGATAAAGTACAGGCAGGGAATAGGCAAAAGGCGTCGTTAGTGAGGCAGGCAAAAACTCTTATACACGGGAGGATAAAGTACGGGAAACACAGCGCTCCGAATAGACGTGTGTCACAAAACAAATTATACCTCACAATGATGGGGTGCAAAGAACTGAACTAAATAGTGTGTGATAATGACACAGGTGTGAACAGGTCATCAGAATTCAGGGGATTGGGATCTGGAGTGAGCTGCGTTCAGGGGATCTACGTGTTTGAGAGTGTGAGTTGGAAGCAGACGTTACAGTGCAAAGCTGTCATCAAGGCAAAGGGTGGCTACTTTGAAGAATCTCAAATATAAAATCTATTTTGATTTGTTTAACACTTTTTTGGTTACTACATGATTCCATGTGTTATTTAATAGTTTTGATGTCTTCAGTATTGTTCTACAATGTAGAAAATAGTAAAAATAAAGAAAAACCCTTGAATGAGTAATGTAAAAAAAAAGACCAGAGAAAATGTAAAATCGGTAGGTGTATATATTGTTTTTCTCACAAACCTAGTGCACTGACCCTTTAATAGTCCTGTATTCGCAGACCAATATAGCAGTCTGTAGCGCAGACAAAAAATAAGTCAAAGAGAGATAATAAATAGTGTTCTATGTGATTCTGGGTTCTGCTCACCTTTAGCTGCAGCTAATTTATCTACAGTAGCCTATATAGCTATGTCTCTGCAGTTGCAGGACCATCGTAGAGATGAACTACATGTTCCTGTGGGGTTAGATAGGGACTAGATTTCGAGCTCCGGATGAGGCTCATTCAGGGAAGAAGAGGAGGATGGTCTTCCTGAATCTGTCTGCATCTTAAATGCCACCCTTTTCCCTACATAGTGCGCAAAACAATAACTGCACTATATAAGGAATAGGGTGCCATTTGGGACGCACCCCTTGTAAATGTATAGAGAGTTACTTGGAAGATGAAATATTGTTCTGCCATCAGCTTCATTAAAATTATGTCCCATCCATTATTCTCAGTAACTCATCTCCCTAAAGTCCCCAGCCGCCACTGTTATAGTGTGATGTAACCCCTTTCTTCCCCTTTTCCCTCTAGGTGAGTGTTGCCACTGGCTGCGCTGCCCGTGAGAGGAATGTTGTGTACGCCAGCACCCTGGCCTCCTTCTTCACCCGGGCCTATGACCAGCTCCGCATGGCTGCCATCTCAGAGAGCAACATCAACTTGTGTGGCTCCCACTGTGGCCTGTCCATTGGTGAGTCTGTCTGACCCTACCCCAAACAAACCCCGGGCACACCCCCAAATCCTCACTCCACTCCACGCCACTCCCACAACCACCCACCATCACCCCCATACACGGCAACCTGCAACCTGTCACCAAAGATGGTGGATAAATTAAGATAGTTCACTCAAGCCGTTTACCATTGAAAAAATCTATTAGGTTCCCGTCTACTTATCTGGGTGTGTCCCACATAAACAACAACGCAATAGCAGCTGGGTCTGGTTTACTTAGTTAATTGACTTTCATTGAACCTGAAAAAAAAACAGCAAGTGGGATGTCTCGCTTCCTCTTCCATCTCTGTCACCTCAACGAATGTTCCCTCTTAACTGCCTGTGTGCGTGGTCGTGCACCTCCTCCAGGACTGCCAGAAATGCCAGGTTGCGCAGAGACGCAAGAGATTGAACTTCACTGAGTTCACCCCATTAGTTTTCACTTTATAGATCAACTTTTTTTCTGTGATTGAATCAACATTATATCAGCCCCTTCTCAAAGCAACAAACCAAAACAAATCTAACTTTGCGAGATTTGGTCTGTGATTTTGTTGTAGGGAGAGCGAGAGCGCAACGGAGTAGAATCATATTGGCAGGGGTAGCACAAAACGTGTAGGTTACATTTCAAGTTGTATTTGAAAAGCCAGTCAGGTAAAAAGCTTATGTCTTAATAAAAAGGAGCAATGTTGTATTTTGAGACAGGCTTGAATATGCAAATAAGCCAATATGCAGAGGGATAGCCTACATTGTCTAATTCTCTGTATAGTAATAATAATACATTTTATTTTGTAAAGTGGTTTCTTGTATCATACAACACAATAAAATGCAATTTACAGTCACCTATTTGGCCCATGGTGTTACAGACCAAGTAAAAAATCATTCATGTCAAGCCCTTCATAATGTAAAAATGGTTTTAAATGTCTCATGCAATGTAGGCCTGCATTGAACACCACACATAGGCTACTGTAGGCTACATCATGGAAATCAAAAGCTATTTCCATGTGAAAATGTTAGGATTTGATCCATTGGTTTTGTTGGTAGGCTTACATTATGCTGAAATAGCCACAATAGCGTAATGGCTACTGTCTAAAACTGTACATTTGCTCAGTGCCCCCCAAAAATTGAGGGAACATTGGTCACACAACCCCACTCGTTCTCCAGTGACTCTACCCCCTCTCTCACTCTCTTCACTCTTTCTATTGGCTCCTCAAGTCAAAGCACCCTCAAATGGTACTGAATTCCCAACGTGACTGTCCATCTTGTGCGGTTGATCCAAGTTCCTCTCTTTCTTTTTCCCCACTTCTGTGTTTTCCTCACCTCCTTCACCCCCTGAGGTCCCCTAACCTCTCCCCCCCCTGACCCTGTCTGTCCTGGATGCTGTCACCTTCACCAGGGGACCTGATGTCCCTCTCCTCTGTTAGTCCCTCAGGTACACTGCATGCCCCGCTCTCTACGTCCGTCTGTCCTACTGTCTGTCTGTCCTATTGTCCGCACTCTTGTCTGTCTGCCTGTCTTATACACCTGCATGTCAGTCCACCTAGCCTTTAGCTTTATATTAGGTTGAAATAATATTTGAAATCTTTCAAATATCTTGAAAGTTTGCTTGAACCTGCCTGGAGTCTTGGCTGGATGTAGTTTGCACCAGGAAATCTCAATAAAGAGGACCAAATAGTATTTTCTTTCTAAGTTACAACATTTTGGAAGGAAATTCATCTATTTGAGTGTTCCAGGAGAGGACGGGCCGTCTCAGATGGGTCTAGAGGACATGGCCATGTTTAGGGCCATCCCCATGGCAACCATCTTCTACCCCAGTGATGGTGTGTCTATTGAGAAGGCCGTGGAGCTGGCTGCCAGCACAAAGGTACTCATAATCCCTCCCACCAAAATGTTATTGGTTCTTATCCCCTCACACCAAATGTTATTGGCCCTCCATCATTGATGCATCTCCCTACGCCCCTGACCCAACACCAGGGGATATGCTTTGTGTTCACACCCTAAAATGACCATAGTGTCCTATTTTATTTTCTAAGGGCGTTTGCTACATCAGAACCAGCCACCCCGAGAACCCGATCATCTACAGCAGCAACGAGGACTTCCATGTTGGACAGGCTAAGGTGAACTCTTTCTACATTACATTAACCACACAGGCTATCACAACCTTGGCTAAACCACTTAAGTTTCCTCCTACTTCCGGACATGAGCTGATTAGTTAGATGATTAGTTTAATTAGTTCTACAGCGTCCATACTAGGAACTCCCTCACTGAGGAAGTATTGTCTGACAACTGAAAGAGTTCCTATTAGGGATGCCGTACAAATGTTTGAATGGCTGCAAATTAACACAGAGAGGGTTGTCTTCGAGTGGAGTAAACAATGAATCTCATCCAATAGTCTAGCTTTATGAGATGTGCTGAAACCTTGTTGTTAACTCATCCCTGTCCATCTCAGGTGGTGTACCAGAGCGCGGAGGACAAGGTGACCGTGATCGGAGCTGGGATCACCCTGCATGAGGCCATGGCTGCAGCTGAGATGCTCAAGAAAGGTACAGTACAACTACAGACAGACTTGAAGAAAGACTTGGAACCCAGAACCGAACTGTATCGGGATTTGATGATTCCAGGCTGTGGCCATTCTCTCTTTTCTGCATGTTGCTAATATTGGCTACATGCGTTAATGAATATGCTATTGAATCCAATCCGTTCATTAGTGTTGGCGCACAACTTCTATATCATGTAAGTGTTGGCCTTTTTCAATTATATGTTCAAGCTTATCCTGTTTATAAGGCTATATCCCTCTCTATATCTGAACCTCATTGTTTGAAGGTTTTAATGCCATTCTCTGTATAGTTGCTTGAATCTTCTCGCTTCTCCACTGAAACACACTACTTGGGGTTTCAAAATTATGTCAACTTTCCCAAAATTCCAAGGTTCTGTATAAATCCTGGGTGGAGTATTCTAGATTTTCTCCTTATTCCCTTCTGATTCCAGGAATATTCTAACCAGGATTTCTGGAAAATCTGGGGAGTTTCCAATCCTATACACTACTGTTGATAAACACTATGTTTCCCACTTTGTTGTTTTCCCAGAGAGGATCTTCATCAGGGTGATTGACCCGTTCACCATCAAACCGCTGGACTCCAAGACCATCATTGAGCACACCCGCCAGACCAGGGGCCGGATCCTCACCGTGGAGGACCACTACTATGAAGGTATGCTTTTCCCGACCAGAGTTCCGACCTCACGTATTTGGTATTTTTGGCTAGAACACCAGGAAGTTAGAGAAGTAGATAGACGCAGAGGGGTTAGACAGGAAAATGACAAAGATGGGGCTCAAACCCATTGCCAGCGGTATGCTTAGTCCGGAGTCAGGAGTCTTTCTGCTACACCAGAATCCGGCACTCAATAATAATTGTATGTCGTTTAGTCGTATATATTGCAACCTGGCAACCTGTCATTTTTCTGCATTATTTATTTTTACAGACGGTATCCTCTCATTGGCTCAGAGTAGCTGAGATGTGATACAGTGGCATGTTCTCATTGGCTTGAGAGGCATAGCGGGTTTTGCGCTGTCATAGTGGGCGTGGGCAGATATATTCTGTTCTGGTGCATTTTGTTTGCTGAGGAGGAAGACTGTCTGTGTGTGTGTCTGTGTGTGCATGCGTGCGTGAGTGTGTGAAGGCCAGGGAGGCAGAGTGCTGTCAGATTTCCTTAGTGGAGTGTGTGCCGAGGGGGCTTCTGTGACCTAGATCAAAGATGTGTAGCAGTAGCAACCCCCTCTCTACCCCCTAAGGGGGGAGAGACTGCACTCTTAGAAAAAATGGTTCCAGAAGGGTTATTCAGCTGTCCCCCTACGATAAATCTTTTTTGTTCCATGTAGAACCATTTTGGTCCCAGGTAGAACCCTTTTCAGTTCTGTGGGAAAGGGTTCTACATGGAACCCAAAATGATTTGACCTGGGACCAAAAAGGGTTCTACCTGAAACCAAAAATAGTTAAGTGTTCTCCTATGGGGGCCACCAAAGAACCCATTTAGGTTCAAGATAGCTAAGAGTGTAGGGATAGCAGGAGAGAAAAGAGAGAGTGAAAGAATGAGAGGGTGAGAATGTGGTGGGGAAAGATGGAGAGTGTGCGCGCGCATGGCGAGGTATAGACCAATGGCTTCATCGTCAAGATCTCAAGACCAATGAGTGACTTCCGCTAGACATCTCCAGGCACAGATCTAGGATCAGTTTATCATCTGGAATCAAAAAGCTTTACTAATAGAGGGGGAAAAAAAGCTGTTTGAGCTCAATGTCATTCTAAATTACTTGGGGAGTGTATCAGAGCTGGGGGAAGGATTACTGTCATTTCAAATTGACTTAATGAAATTGGATTGACCCCAATCCTTTTGCAGAGATGCTTCCTTGGCCTTCTCTCTCTCATGTATTTCATTTAATGTTGCTGTTCCTCAGGTGGCCTGGGGGAGGCAGTGTGCTCAGCGGTGGTGAATGAGCAGGGCTTCACCCTGCAGCGTCTGGCGGTGGCCCACGTCCCGCGCAGTGGCAAGACCAGCGAGCTGCTCAAGATCTACGGCATCGACCGTGAAGCCATTTGCCAGGCCGTCAGGAAGATGCTCAGTGGCTCCGCCAACGCCAAGTAGCTCCACCCCTTCCTGCATAAGCTACGCCCCACCCAGCCCAGCCCCCATTGTACCACCCCTGAGAAAAATAGAGACATTGTTCCATGTCACCACCCACGCCTGGTAAACCCACCCCCTCACTGTGAAAGCCCTGTCCCCTATGTGTTTACTAAAGTAACGTGAGTTCGTGCTGTATGTACATTTTGAAGTAACAGTCACACATTTCACTTTTTTTCTCACACACATGCATACAGTACACACACAACCCTACTCCCACTTCCTGGTAATTATGGGTAATCCCAGGGTCAAGGGGTCAACTTCAGAAATTAAAGTGAGAGGTCGTCAAACTCGGCTGGCAGGTGTAGATGGACATTCTGCAAACCATACAATGCAATAAAGACTATACATGTTGTGACTCAATGTAGGCACCTTTATTAGATGCTCATGTGTTTTTAAACTCTTCCTATTTGATATGTTCAACCAAAAAACAACCAGCAGCAGTTTGTTTGAATACTTTTATATTGTTCTGATGATGTAACTCTAAAGACAGGGTGGGGCAGGTGGTAGTGAAATGTAAGTGTCGTCTCCATGACAACCGTCTTGGAAAATGTCATGTTTGTAAAACGTAGTCCAAGAAAAAAAAGAAACAAAAGATGATCAAATTAAAATGTATGTGGGCTACAAATATCAGTAAAGTGAAAAGTCCATACAGTTTGATCCATATGTCTCTCTATACCACAACCCACACACGTTACTGGACAGCTTGTGTTAGCACACATGTTGGTTTTAAACTTCCTTTTATCTCTACAACTCAGGTGTAGACTAGCTAAACATATGGGGTCAGATAACTGCCAAAATGTTGTGCGTAAAAGCTTTTGGCACATATTTAACTCCATATTAACACCTTTTACCTGCATGAGCAAACCAACAGTGTGCTAAAACGAGCTGTCTGAACATACCAGTAATGTTTCTATGAGCGATGTGTCCACTATAGCAAACAGTTGGACCTGGAGGTGAGGAAGAGGGACACGGGGCCAGCTAGGGCTTAGAGCAGGGTTGGGGTTAATTCCATTTCAATTCAGTCATATCAGGATGTAAATCGAAATGGAATGTACCCCAGCCCTGGCTTAGAGACTGTCTCTGTGCTTGTGGTCATGGTGATGTTGGGAGCATGCAGTTACATCTGAACTGTGAAGCTAAAACAAACACCTCATTTGTTACTTGAACTTTTGTATGTACCTTATACCTTCATCTATTAAAGCCCTCTGCATTTGAGTTTGAGAGTTCACTAGTATTTCCGGGTGTTTCTTCGATTGTGTGCATGCAAATGTATCATAGCGTGTCTATTGAAAAAGGCAGTTTGGCGTTAAGTATTTGCTTATGCAAAGCAGTTTGGCGTTAAGTATTTGCTTATGCAAAATTTGAACAGTAAAAACAAAAATGGGTCATACCCATAGTATACGGTCTGATATACCACGGCTTTCAGCCAATCAGCATTCAGGGCTCGAACCACCCAGTTTATAATGTCAATTTTACCAGAGCTGCATCCCAGTTTCACAGTATATGCAACACACAATGTAACACTTTCTTGTACAGGATAACATCCTGTATCACAAGCATCTCTGTCAATTCACATGAGTTAGGTGAGCTTTCATTGTGTACTACACAGCAGGTCTGTTGTCATTTACCTACCATAGAGAGCTGTATTTCCGCTTGGCTCCTCGAACTGCAAACACCATGATTCCACATCCATAAGACAGTGTGTAGACTCAGGGAAAGAATAATGAACATTCAATAAGATTCAAGTGATTTCAACATTATTTCATTTGTATCAAATTGCTCCAGTATACCAACCATATTACACTGTATTCAACACCCATTACTTCAATGAATAATCAATAGTACCATGATATGAGTCGAGGTTTAAGACAGCCACAATCAGAGCAGCACACAATCCCCAGAAGGCATCTGAGAAGAGACAAATACTGTGAGGTTATTAAAGATACCAGGCTGTGTCCCAAATGGCACCCTAGCCCGATGGGTCCTGGTCACAAATAGTGCAGTAGGGCTCTTACCAAAAGTAGGGAATAGGGTGCCATTTAGGATGTGACATAGGAAATGGAACGAGTTACTTTATCGCTGCTTTTATCAATAGTTTTGTTGAAGTGCACTATGGGAATGAAATGAGAGGTTTGGGCTTCCTCTAGTTCAGTATTTCGGATGGACTTGGGGTGGGTGTGGGAGTTAGTACTTTATATGACATACCTCTTCTATGATAGGGAGGGCCTTTGCATCTTTTAGTGTGAGCTGGCAGATCTGAGACGGAATATATTTTTATTTCTCACTGGTAAGCTATTACACACATATGACTAAACACTTTTCATATATACGACCATATACAAATGACTTCGCATCTTTTAGAGGAAACTGTCAGGTCTAAAATGGAAAGTATTGGATTATTCCTCATAGTTAAGTTATTACATACAAACACTAAACACTTCAAATAACAACATAAACCAACACAAGAATGTACAGTACAGTTTACCTTACCAGAGAGAATGCCCACAAATTCAAATACAAGAGTGGAAATCACAGACAAGAAGTGCCGGGGTCATAATGGCTGGAAAGATAATGACACTGATTATAGACAAAAACAGCCAATATTGAGTGATGAAAAGCTGAGTAATTGTTATTTTTTTACTTGAATAGTAAATGACATTTACTCACGGTAATATGGTCGGTAGACTGCCATTCCACAACCCAGTCCAAAGCAAATTGAGAAGAAATGGTAAAACTTATCTTCAAAAGAGATGCATGTTGGTGAAAAGATTTTTTTAAATCCATAATTTTCTACTGTTACTTTCAATTGAAGCAAATATGCAAACTTACAGTGGCAGTAGAAGCCATAAATTAATTGTCCTGGATCCTGAAAATGTATACAATTCATGAAATACAAAAAATGTAAATGTTGAGAGATTGATTGAGACAGAGAGCAGATGCAAACCCATGGCTAGGAACCAAAATCAAATTCCCAACCGAGGGGCTGTGCATGGTGAAAGGTACCTACCATGGAGGAGCAGCAGGTGTAGGCCCCTAGCTCCTGGCCCGTCAGTGTCTAATGGGGTGGTAGGTAGCAGGTGAAGCAGACATCTTGTGGACAGACAGGCAGGTATGTTAAACTGGCAGAGCTTGTCAGACTGGTATACAGCATATTGTTACGACATGAGGAGAGTCCCAGACAAAGTCCCAAACAAAAAAAAGAGATTTCACTTTCATATTCACCTACCATATTTGCACTGTATACACACAGACAAGCACACAATGACATACACACAGGCACACATCAACGTCATCCAACAACTTTCAGTGGAAGCAATCTGTGCTCTGAACTGTGAAGTCCAGGGGTGGCAGGAGGGGGACAGGGGGAGCAGGTAGCTGACTAGTGGTGACTATTCGCAGCCTGATGGTCTGGGGGTAGAAGCTATTGCCCAGTCTGTTAGTTTTAGCCATGATGCTCCTGTACTGCCTGCATCTGAGTAATGGAAGAGGGGCGAACAGGCCATGGCTCAGGTGGCTGAGGTCCCTGAGATGATAGAGGGGGAGTGGAGAAGGAAGTAATTCATTTAGACTCCATTTTACTGGAATAACAATTGCATTGTTTTCCTTCTGTATGTGTAGGCTAATGACAAAGCCTTTTCCTAAATAGAGGGCTCTGCTGTAGACTAAGGAAACAGGCAATAGTCTGAGCAAATGTTTGAGTTGAATTGTGACAATGAAGAGATGAGAGGCTCTTCTCTCCTGTCAAGTGTGTCATGACTCTCTCTTATTGGTGAGGATCAAAGGTGCCAGATCAGCTTGGAACATGGCTGATAGATAGCCAGACACCCCTCCCCCTCTCTCCCACAGGAGGGGGGGTCTGGCTATTGCACCTTGAGACCAGACAGCTTGGAGCGGTGGCTACATGTTACAAATGGTTAAAACTACAAGACCAAAACATGCTGGGTTGTTGCTGGCATGTAAAGTGGTCGGGAACTGAACCCTGAGTAATCAACCATTGATACGGAAAGATGTGAGATGTTGGTCTACACCTTGAAATGGTGAGAAACTCGGAAGCTCTCAACCTCAACACTAGAAGAGAAGATAACCTCACCTAGGAGACCAGAAACATCCACAGTCTGCAGCTGTGCATGTAAAAGTGGTCCTACAACTTTGACTAAAGACACGAGGGAAGGAAGACATCCCATCTGAAACAACCATTGGTACATCTGAAGTATCTATCTAACGAACACTCCAAGACCAGAGAAGCTCTACAACTAAGGACAATGTGACTTCTGGTGGACAACCAGAGCCTTACATCGAGCCACTCACCATAGACGGAATGATTGGTTTCAACAGGGAGACGACAGAGAAAGACATCTACTTGTGAATATATATTGCATTTCTAATCCGAATGAGCGGTGGTTAGGGTGCTAAGTATTTGTATTCCCGTAAGCGTAGCTTCCAAATGTATATACGATAAGTTGACTCTCTTTGTCTCTCCCTCTCTTTACCTACCCCTCCCTTTCCATTGTGCAACCAAACGGTCATGCTTTTGTTAGTTCACTAGGGACCTGTTTTCATTGTATTACGTTACTAATCGATAACCTATACCGTGTGTGTGTGTGTTTATGTATTCTGTGTGATTATTTAGTTAATTTATTTATTTACTAAGCCAATTTGTGTATTGCTGATTAATTAATTAGGTTAGGGTTCTTACGGATCCAAGGATTATGCGACGTTCAGAATGAGACTGATGAGGTAATAATTAAGGTATCATTTTAATTCAGATTTTTTTCATGATTAACCATGTGACAATGACTTTGAGAAACAAAAAACGTTTTTTTTTTACTGAAATGAAACTGTCCCGCAACAAAGTGGATATGAAAATAATTGACAAAGCAGAACTGTAGAAATGCTAGGATACATTGTAAGCTTCCCCAAACTTGAAACTCCGTCTATGAAGTATTATAAAATTATTTCCTCCATGTTTCCAGGATCCTGCCTATAGGCTACCTATAAGCAGGGTAAGACATGCCTCATAATATGAAATAAAACATTCCGGTTTCAAACAATGAATGATGTTTTCAAAACGCACACTGCCTCCAGCTCACATTGTAAAGTGGTGGGTGACTCTGATAGCCTGTTCCCTGCACGAGAGGATATTTGCCAGAAAATGATCAATGTCCAATATCTAACAAGCAAAGCGAGAAGAGGGAAAGGAGAAGAAACGATGATGTGTATTCTTACTGAGTAAGATTTTAGCCGGGATGTGAACATGAAGCTGGGATTAGGGTTAGGTTTAGGATGAGGTTAGAGTCTTGTCTCAGGGTTTCTGGTTGTCCGCTTTTGTCCCAGGAGTCCTGCATCCATACTATAGCTCCTGGCCGAAGAGAGCTGAAGGCCTTTGCTCGATGTCAGCTGTCGAAGTGTTTCTTTTGGCTGAGCTTAGATTGTCTCAGTCTGTAAACTCAGAGAGGTCTGGCCACCCTGTCAACAGCGAGGGCAGACTATTAATGGTACTCAGCTTCCTGCCTTGCAAGAACTCCGCTGGGCTCAGTCCATTGGAGAGGGGGGTTAATCTGTATGCTAAGAGCACATGGTCGGGGTCTGAGGAGCTGTTTGACAGTCTGTAAAGCTTGTTCGGCTGCACCGTTGCTTTGGGGGAACAAAATGTTTGAGGTTGGGTGTGTGAATCCCAAGGTGTCTGTAGGGGCCATTGTCTGAGATTAGATGAAGAGGGACCCCGCTACGAGCAAATCATGACTTCATCCTCTCCACCCTCCGCACTAGATGGCGTAAGGTCATTTTTGCCACCTCCATGAATCTAGATAAATAGTCAAAGACAACAGGTTAGGTGTAGTTGTCGAGGTAAAAAGGTCAGCCCCTAGCTTTTGCCAAGGGCCCTCTGGTGTCGGACTTGGGATGAGGGTCTCTGGGTCCTGCCTCCAGTGGAGAGGACAGCGTGCACACGCCCTTCAATTAGCTGTTCCTGAGATTGGCTGCTCTGGTTCCCTGTAGAAGGATTCTTGGGCAGAGTGTCAGCCGTAGCCAACCTCTTACCAGGCACATGAGCAATGGAGTCTCATTCTGAAGCGTTGCTTCCTTGGAGGGAGTTTGTCGAGCGACTATAAGCCAAGCAGCGCTAAGCAGGGATGTATGGTCAGTGTCGACTTTAAATGTGAGGCCTATAAGAACGTTCCTGAACTGCTCACAAGCACATGTAGTAGCAACAGCTTCTTTTTCGATCTGTGTAGCGACGTTCCATGCTAAACAGGATCCGGGAAGCGTACATGATGGGACGCCAGTCCATCTCACTTTTCTTCTGTAGCAGAATGGCTCATAGGCCGTAGGAGGAGGCCTCAGCTGACGCCTTGGTGTCTGCTGTAGGGTCGTAGACGACGAATCCAGGAGGAGTTGTGAGGTTACTTTTAATGTCATTAAACGCCTGCGCTTGCTGGGGGGGCCACAAGTCCACACACTTTTCTTGTTCAGTAGCTCTCTGAGTGGTCTGGACGTCTCTGTGAGGTGAGGGACGTATTCCCCAGGTGGTTGACTATGGCCATAAATCTCCGGACCTCGCTCTCGTTTGTTGGTACTGGTATTTGTGCAGCTGCTGTGACCTTTGATCTTGGTTGGGTCAGCTCGAACACCACTCCCATCGATTTTCTGAATTTAGCATGTTGTTTGGAGAACTCGCATTTTGCAGTCAGAGTCTGCAAAATGGGGAGATGAGATTCCAAATGGGAGCCTTCAAAAGCCGTATCGGCCGAGGTGGGTGATGAAAGTGGTATGCTTTACAGAATGTGTCGAGTTTGGAAAAGATGTTGACATCTTTCATCTTGCCTAGAGTGTGTTCAACGCAAGGCAGCACGTGTAGCTCCCGATAGACCGGTGATTTTTCAAATGCTAACTAGAGTTAGCGAAATGACGGGAAGTCCATGGGTATCTGCTAGCATGCCCTGAAGGACTTTAGGTGTGTGCTGCAGTGGGTCTTTGGTCAGCTGTTGGTATACAGTCTCTGGAATGACTGTGACATCAGCGCTTGTGTTAATTTCGACTTTGACCTGTTGATTAAACAGACTGAGTGTACTGTAGTTACCCATGGCTGGTCTGTATCCTTCCTGATAGAGCCAAGAAATAATTTTCATTTTCAACACATTTTCAGACTCCTCTTCCTCTAGGAGTTCTGACACGGCTGTTTATGATCTGCCGACTGTTGCATAGTGGTCCTTCTTTTGACAATTTCTGCAGATAATGCTGGTTCTGCGTTCTGATTGTTATCTTGCTAGGGTTCCGACATGTGGTCTTTAACTAGCTTCTGCCACTTGTTAGCTACCACTGTTCTTAATGTAGCTAGCTAGTTAGCTTGCTTGCTAGTTAGCTGAGAACGTTAACGAAAATGGCGGTAAAACTTGTTCTCACATCTACTTTTTCATTTGAAACATTACATAATAAAACCTGACAACTTCTTTCGAGTCTCTGAGTTGCAAGCATGGTGGTGGTTGACCACTTCTGATACCATGTTAAGTTATGAAGTGAGGGGACACGGACACCAAAGGTAGTAGGAAACATGAATGACTTTATCTGGCTTCAACACAGTATTTATCAACTCGGTCATCTTGCACCCCCTTACGGAGGGGGACATGTAACTATTCCCACAACGTGCACAATTATCAGTTTCCATCACCCATTGACAGCATTCATTCAATGAGGAGAGAGACACATTAGCGCCTGGGTACCAACGCCCAGCAGGGCATTTGTCTTGGCCCCTTAAATAAAGGTCAACATTTATTTTTTTTAAATAAGGACGGACGGAAAGCGAGAGAAGAGAGAAGGATGGGGGATTATATAATAGAGAGAGAGAAACCGACAGACATGAATTAACTCAGGCTTAATGTCTGTGATGCAAATGCAATGTATCCACATAAACATCATGTTTCTTGACACAGATCATTTTGCTTACACCAGGCTGGGTTCACTTTGCACTTGTAATTATGACACTTAAACTTTATTGCAGTATTGTTTTCAAATCCCTAGATGGCAGTCTTGTTAAAGAATCAATGTTTTCCATAGGATAGAACTCGCCTTGTAGTCTTAGAAACCGCAAATTAGTTACCTCTGGTTCGTTCAGCCATTCCTGAGATCGTATACATTTTGTTCTATAAGATAATATGTCAGTTAACATGACCTTTATGAATTATGAAGCGTGTAAGTGCTTTATGTAATTGTTTTGATTACATTATTGCTTCAAAATTCACAAAAGGCAGTGGTGTAAAAAAATACACAATTATCATACTTGAGTAAAAGTAAAGATACCTTAACAGAAAATGACTCAAGTAAAAGTAAAAGTCACCCAGTAAAATTCTACTTGAGGAAAAGTCTAAAAGTATTTGGTTTAAAATATACTTAAGTTTCAAAAGTGAATGTAATTACTAAAATATACTTAAGTATCAAAACTCAAAGTAAAATTAATTTCAAACTGCTTATAAGCAAACCAGATGCACCATTTTCTTGTTTTTTAAAAAATGTATTTACTGATAGCCAGAGGCACACTCCAACATTCAGACAACTTACCAATGAAGCATGTGTGTTTAGCGAGTTCGCCAGATGAGAGGCAGTAGGGATGAAAAGTGACGTTAGCTGATGAAGATGATTATTTATTGAACAAAACATAAGATATCCTAAAACTGCGTTGAGGGATCATCTGAAAGTGACTGACATGTCTGACTTCACAGGTCATTTGATTAGGGAAATATTACTTAAAATAAGCAAAATGATCTGCCAACAGAACAGGACAATTTTAATTGGCAAGATTTTTTAAACAAGTAAAAATATCTTGTCTCAAAGAACGCACAGATATCTTAAACCTAGTGCGGTCAGACTAAAAGCAAGTAATTTGTCTGGATACAAAGAATAATTTTCTCAATATGTAAGAAAATGTGCTTCAATTTATCAAATGCTAGTGCCATCATCTTAAAATAAGGCTATATGTTTAGTAAATATATCTTAAAACCAGTACAGCTACACTAAAAACAAGTACATTTGTCTGGATACAAAGAAAAGATTTAAGAATTATTTTCTCAATATGTAGGAAAATGTGCTAAAATTTAGCATCCAATGCCATTGCAATCGTCTTGAAATAAAGGCAATATTCCCAGGAATTTGCAAAAAAATTGCATATTGTGATTAAAATAAGTAATCCTGACTAAGATAAATGTACTTTTATTACTACTAGAAATGTGATTGGCTTGCTTAAAGAAAGAATGAATCTCATTTCTTTATTGAGGACTCAGTATATCCAGAGGCTGATATGGGCAGAACAAAGGATGCAAAAACAACAACAAAGGCCGTTAGTGGTCAAGGTGAAAATGTAAGACCTATGGCAACATAACAAACGTAACAGTGCTTTAAACCTTCTTATAATAAACAAACGCCCTGCCTATTTATTAAAGGTTATTGGATCGGTTCTCGGATGGGCCAATACACACAGTTTTGTTATCGGGGACCGGAAATGAAAAAATTGTAATGTGCAACTCTAGTCAGTAAAGAACTTTTTCCACTCGGCCATAGCCTTTTTATATGAAGAAGTCATGTCCCGGTCGTGGATGGCGTCCGAGAAGACTTCTTTCTGCAACACAGAGAGGAGTGTCGCAATGCACTTGGGATATGTGAGGTGAAATGCATAATAACACGCCATGAGATATGTCACGCTGGCATAGATGTCCTCTTTTGGAAAAGTCACCACAGGCATGGTTCCAATGGCCAGTACGCAGTTGCTTTCGCAGACAATCACGACAGGGCTGAAGAGTGGTCTCGCCTAAAGAAAGGTGTTGGGGTCTTCTTGTAACGACCGTCGCAATGAGGGGACCAAGATGCAGCGTGGCACGTGTTCATGATTATTTATTTAAATCAGAACACTTAAACAAAATAATAAACAATGGAAACGAAAGCGCACAGTTCTGTCAGGTAAAACACAAATCTACCCACAAAACACAGGTGGGAAAAGGCTGCCTAAGTATGATTACTAATCAGAGACAACGATAGACAGCTGCCTCTGATTAGGAACCACACTCGGCCCAAAACAAAGAAATACTAAACATAGAATGCCCACCCCACACCCTGACCTAACAAAATAGAGAAATAAACCGTCTCTCTCAGGTCAGGGCGTGACAGTACCCCCCCCCCAAAGGTGCGGACTCCCGGCCGCAAACCTGAACCTATAGGGGAGGGTCCGGGTGGGCATCTATTCTTGGCGGCGGCTCTGGTTCGGGGCGTAGCCCCGACTCCGCCCGCTGATCCCCCCGCTTCTGTGTCGCCGGAGGAACCAGACCGTGGATCATCGCCGGAGGCTCTGCACTGCCGGCCGCCCCTGAAGACTCCGGGCTGCAGGCCGCCCCTGAAGACTCCGGGCTGCAGGCCGCCCCTGAAGACTCCGGGCTGCAGGCCGCCCCTGAAGACTCCGGGCTGCAGGCCGCCCCTGAAGACTCCGGGCTGCAGGCCGCCCCTGAAGACTCCGGGCTGCAGGCCGCCCCTGAAGACTCCGGGCTGCAGGCCGTCGCTGGAGACTCCGGGCTGCAGGCCGTCGCTGGAGGCTCCGGGCTGGGGAGCGTCGCTGGAGGCTCCGTGCCGGGGAGCGTCGCTGGAGGCTCCGTGCCATGGATCATCGCTGGAGGCTTTGTGCCATGGATCATCGCTGGAGGCTTTGTGCCATGGATCATCACTGGAGGCTCCGGGCCATGGATCATCACTGGAGGCTCCGGGCCATGGATCATCACTGGAGGCTCCGGGCCATGGATCATCACTGGAGGCTCCGGGCCATGGATCATCACTGGAGGCTCTGGGCCATGGATCATCACTGGAGGCTTCTCCCGTGGAGCTGGAACGGGTCTCACCGGACTGAGGAGACGTACTGACAGCCTGGTACGTGGAGCAGGCACAGGGCGTACCAGGCTGAATAGACTCACTGGAGGGAGAGTGCGAGGAGCAGGCACATGCTCACCACCATAAGCACGGGGAGTTGGCTCAGGTCTCAACCCTGACTCAGCCAATCTCCCCGTGAAAAAATGCCAATCTCGCCCCCAAAAAATGTTTTGGGGCTGCCTCTCGTGCTTCCTTCCTTGCCTCCCTGGCAGGCTTCTTTATCTGTCCAATACTTGCCCCCAAGTCCAGTCAATTCTCTCCTCCCACTCTTCCAGAGACCAGGAATCCATCTCCTCCCGGGCATGCTGCTTGATCCAGTTGTGGTGGGTAGTTCTGTAACGACCGTCGCAATGAGGGGACCAATATGCAGCGTGGCACGTGTTCATGATTATTTATTTAAATCAGAACACAAACAAAATAATAAACAATGGAAACAAAAGCGCACAGTTCTGTCAGGTAAAACACAAAACAACTACCCACAAAACACAGGTGGGAAAAGGCTGCCTAAGTATGATTCCTAATCAGAGACAACGATAAACAGCTGCCTCTGATTAGGAACCACACTCGGCCCAAAACAAAGAAATACAAAACATAGAATGCCCACCCCACACCCTGACCTAACAAAATAGAGAAATAAACCGTCTCTCTCAGGTCAGGGTGTGACACTTCTGCAGACTGACACAAACACAAAGAGAAAAACAAATATGAACACAAAGACAATTCTCACTTTTTTGTATGTTATGGCTAAGTAATGGAAATTCTTATACATGCACACATTTCTTACCTCAAGGATGTGAGGCATAGCCTCACTTGCATGTCCTAACTTCTTCGGTGGAGCCACAGGTGATGGGAACATATCTGGTAAAGCCTTCATCATGGCGATTGAGTGCTTCACTGTTAAAAACGAAAATAGGCTCATTTGATTTACTGCAGCCTGTTATTTAAACAAACATTAATACGTTCATGGGATTCTCCATTGTCAACAGAGCCAGTAATTACCTTTGTCCAGCAGCGGTGGCTTCATGACCTTTTTGAACATTCCATAAAACTGTGCCTTGTTGTAAAAGGTCCCTCAGCGGGTCTTCAGTTCAGGTATGAAGCAGGAATTCCCTCGACTGAGGATCCGCCGGAGTTCATCAATAACCTGACACACACACAGACAGAGTAAGACTCTGTCTGTCTATCTAGCTGGAGGCGTAGGAAGCATTAGCCTGGTTACTACCAGACCGAATTCTCACAAACTCACTGTTTTACATTTGCCCAAAGTAGTTTACCCCCCGTCCCTGCTATGGCTTCTCACGCTGCTCAGTTACCACACCGTATCTCATTTGAGATTCGGTCTCGCGTTAACCAGGCTAAGGAAGCATAGACCTACTTAAAATGAATACATTTGCTTACATGATCCAGTTCTCTGAAGCAGGGATACACTTGAAGTATCTTGGTAGGCCTGTCCTGCTCCTTAGTAGCATCAGAGTCGATGAAGGCCCGTCTTGCTTGGAATTCAAGGTCCAGGAGCTGGGAAACATCCTTCTGGTTGGGTCTGGCCTTGGTTTTGTACATCTCTTGTAGTTTTATAATGTCTCGCCTGGTTCTGTAGGCTCTCAGTACTTTCTGATGCCAGAAAACATAACAAACCCGACCAATTAACATTTAAAAATGTAGACTGAAATTAAGACCAGTGGTTCCGCTGGTACTACCCTCCCCAAACCTCTCATTCCACACGAAACACTGAAGACTAAACAGTCACTTTGTTTCTAGTCCCTCGTTTAGAGTAGTAGTAGAAGTTGCATTTATAAGGAAACACTATCCACTATTTCAATTTGTGTACCGTAATTTCCGGACTATTAAGCGCACCTGAATATAAGCTGTAATCCACTAGGATCCTTTGAATCAAAAAAACAAGTTGTTAATGGTGTACTACACCCTAGGAAATATAAATCCAAAATACAGGTCTAAACTGGCTGCTATCTGGCTACTTGCCATGGCTAGATCAGCAGACCTCCGTCAATCTGGTGTAGATGTAATATTGAATAGAATCAAGGAAGACATGGATGCATTGTACAGTGGGGTTAAAATGCAAACTATTAACAGAGAGAAAACGATATATGGTGCCATGGTCTCTCTCTGTGGAGACACCCTGGCACACCATGAACTAGCAGGGTTCAAAGAGGGTGTGGGCTTTGCCTACAGTAAGTGCAGACACTGTGAGTGTTCTTTTGAGGACATGCAGTCACTCTTCAATGAGGACGCATATACAAAAAAGACATTGGAGAAGCATGTCAGACAGTGCGATGAAATGGAAAAGGCACAGACGGACTTGCTTCGCAACAGCCTGAGAACAACATATGGGATCAATAGAAGGAGAAAGTTAGTTAAATTCCCAGCCTTTGATATCATACAACAATCTCCATAAGACATTATGCATGCAATTCTGGAGGGCATAGCCCCATTGGAAATCAAATGTGTTTTGAATCATCTTGTTGTGTCAGGACAGATTGATCTGGACTCAGTGAATTCTGCTATTCTTGGTTTCCCTTATTCCCCTCTAGATGTTAGATCGGCCATTCCCAAATTCTGTTAGTACATTAACGTCAAGTGATGGTAAATTAAAACAGTCATCTGGGCAAATGCTTGTCCTGCTAAGGATATTGCCATTTGTTTGGAAAGTTTGGAAGTCAATGCATATATGACTGATAATTGAGCTAATAGAGGTTGTACAGATAGTATTTGCACCTGTTCTTTCCATTGCGACTGTGTCTAGGTTGAAGTTACTCATTGAAAATAATTTGATGCATTGGAAGGAGCTTTTTCTAGACTGCAATGTTACACCTAAACAGCATTATATGATACATTTGCCATTACAGATAAAGTCATTGTGTCCAATGGTTAGACATATGTGTATGCGGTTTGAGTCTAAACATTGTTTCTTTAAACAATGGGCTTCCAAGCTCAATTAAAAAAATATTTGCAAGTCTGATGAATCAGAACACAAATATATGAAAGCTGCCAAAATGTTGACAGTTCAATGCACCCAATTTTTTCAAATGAAAGGGAGATGGGACCTGTATCAGAGGTTAAAGATCTACAATATTTACATGGAAAATTGAGGGACTTCCTAGGTTTCAATAAAGTAAACCATGCTGTATCAGTCAAATGGCTTGTAATAAATTCTAATAAATACATAACTCAGAAGTCCATGATCTTTGCCAAAATACTGAATGGTAATATGCCAGAATTTGGACTGGTAAAAAACATATTTCTTGTTGATTGTAGGCTTTATTGTTTGGAATATCAACCATTTCAAACTATACGCTTTGATAGAAACGTCATGGCTTATCAAGTTGCGGTCCCTCACCTTGCACAGACCACTGAGTTAGTGGATGCTGAAACGCTGGTTGATTTTACCTCTTATTACACAATTAGTAACAAGAGTCAAACTTATGTACAAGTCAAATACCATCTTGGGGATGTAACAGAATTGTACAACAGTTCAAATGACTCATAGTGTGTTCCCCAGATATGAAAAGTGTCTTTGTTCTGTACTGTATTTTGTCTACATGATTGCTGTGCTGTGTGTAAGATTGACAATAAAACTGTGAATTCCATTTGCCATTATCTGTTCTTAATATGTGAAGAGATGAAAAAAGAAATTATGACTTTTACAAAGCAGTTTTGTACTTGTCAGTTTTGATCAAACAGCTTTATAATTCTGGTAATTCTAGTTTAGAGCATTAAGTTACTAAGAACCAGTAATACAATCTCAGTAACAAGTTATATTATCTTAAGATAATTAAGGACAAAAAAGCTTGAAACAAGTGAAATGCTCCAACATAAAAACTGTCTGGTAAGAAGAAATATCTCGTTAGACAAAAAAAAAGCATATAATGCCTTGATTTAAGATATTTAATCTTACTTAGATTTCAATTTTTTGCAGTGTACTTTCTTAGCTACGGTATACATATCTCCCTGGCATATTACATAATTTATGCAGCAGCATACAAGACATATTTGGACTCACTGTTGTTGTGCTGTGCTCACTTGTACAGGAAGGCAGTCCTTGTGGGATTTTTTTTAAATCAAACTTTGTCATCAAAGTCTGGCATTCACTGGATTTTTGGTGCTTTCAAGACAACTGGGAACTCTGGGGGAAAAAAACAAGGTAAAATCCTGACGTCAGGTTGGAGCTCTAGAAAGAGGCCAGAGTTTCTGAGTTTGATGACAGTTCAAAACGTATTTTCCCAGTCAGAGCTCGTTTTTTTTCCTGAGTTCCCAGTTGTCTTGAACTCATTGAAGTTGGAGATTTCCCACTTCCGAGTTTCCAGTTGTTTTGAATACAGCACACCTTCACACCTTGGACAATGTGACAAGTGGTCCATCAACACCCAACCCTAATTCATGAGCACCACATGCAAACATACTTGCAGATATATATATATATAAAAAAATCATGTATATTTAGTTAGCTAGCTAGTTAATGAAATGTTTAACTATCTAGCTAAATATCTAGGCCTTGCTGGGCTAACGCGCTCATTGACTGTAGGGTTTCCCACAGTTTTTTCCATAGAATTACCATTTGTCAAACAATAGAGGTCGCCAGCTTGTAGTCCTAAAACCCGGAAATAAGTTACATCTGGGTTGTTCGACCATACCAATGGGAAAAATCAATTGGGAAAGAATAGGGCTTAGAAATAAATGCAGAAAATAAGGCCTGAGGTTAACACAGGTTTAGGATATTTTATACGTTTTGTTATATGAGATAATAGCAGTCAGTTAACATGACTTTTATGAATTATGAAGCCTTTATGTTTTTTATAATTACATAAATATATTTTTTTAAATCCCCAAACGTGACATTGGCTGATGAAGATTATCTCATAGAACAAAACGTATAACATCTCCTAAACCTGTGTTTACCATAGACCTTGTTTTCAACATTTATTCAAAAACCTTAGAAAAACGCCATTCATTTTCTTGAAGGCTTTGTCCAACGAACTATGGCATATTTAGAGCAAATTATGAGCCAATGTACGCTTGATCCGAAAATGTGGTTCGAGGCGCCGTATGGATGGTGAAACGCAATTGCGGGCCCTCTGGAGGCACGCGGAAGCCAAATGTAAGTTAGCTCCTTTATTGATATGATTGGTTGACGGTAGGTGAGGGCGGGACGTCCTGTATAAACGCAACCCCCTTCTTTCACAACAGCTCCTTGCTGCTCAGCGAAGCACAAGAAGAATGCCCTGATTTCTGCTGAGGCCGTATCACCCTAAATTCTGCACGGCTGTTGCAGACCGTGGGATGAACATGCATAGCCTTTAAACCACGGACCTTCGCTCTGGTCTAACGACCGCTAGTGGGTATCATGGTCGAGTCGCCTGCGTTAGATACGTGACCATTTTTTCTCTTGCATTATTTTATTTCAAGTAGGATAGCAGCATACACAAGAAATAACGAATATTGATAACCATCTAGATGTCACCTTGATACATTTTCGGTTCCCAAAACTATAATCTGTTACGAAGAGTGGACTAAGTTTTGTAGACTTTACCCTTTGCCAAAGTTTAAAAAATGTGCGTTGTTTAGAAGGAGTGCGAAGGATAATTTACTTATTGCACACGCGCACCTCACAGAGTAGGTGTTCCCTAAATTTAAATATGCAAACGTCAGCTCGAACACGCCAATAGGATCTCGCTAGCTTGTGCTTGGCTCTGCCCGCCTCCTTGCTTGTTCTGCCCTCTATGACCAATTTGTTCCCGTTTCAAATGTCAGGCTGTGGTCTATCTTGGTTTAGTTATACAAATCTTTGCCCATACTCCCGGTTGCCTTTGGGATGCATCTATCTGCCCACGGCCGGCACACTTATTAGGCAAGATTAGGTGCCTATGGCGGCAGATTGAGGAGGGCGGCATTTTCTGAGCTAAACTGACCAACCTCACACAATTCTGCCCAAAAACAATGACAATTTCTCTCAACCAGTGGCATATGGGCTTTTTAGGTGAGCGCTAAATCTGCCCTTTGATAAGCAGTGCCCACTTTGTCAAAGGCAGGGGCGCAAAATATTTTGCTTGTCCATTCGCAGCGCGCCTCTCGACGGTGCTGTTGGAGTGACGCATTTCTGCAGTGCTCCGCCAATGTTCCGTCAAAAAAATATCGAACATAAATCATGTTGCAGATATAGTTTTTCTACCATATCCTATGTGGCTTTTTCTGTAGCCTACAGGCTGGAGATAAAGTGTATGACAATGTAATGAGGACACTTTTTACATCATGCCGGTTTCTCCGATCAAATTGCCTAACCTAAATGGCGCTCAATCAATTAAACAAATGTTGATTAGGTGACCATGATGGTTCGAGGGCCAGATTGGGAATTTAGCAAGGACACGAGGGTTAACACCCCTACTCTTACAATAAGTGCAATGGGATCTTTAATGACCACAGAGAGTCAGGACACCCGTTTAAAATCCCATCCGAAAGACAGCACCCTACACAAGTCCCTAATCACTGCCCTGGGGCATTGGGATATTTTTAGATAAGAGGAAAGAGTGCTTCCTACCAGCAGTGGGATGCAGGGTGGTATGCTGGTAAACACATTGCAAATAGGATCGCGATAACTCCTGGTAAAGTTGGATAGCTGATATTCAGAGCTGAAATAGCCACATTGATTAGTCATAGGAATCGGGACTAATAAAGTCAATGCAATGGCCTGTTTTACAAACGGTGGGCCTATACAACATGGGTGGGCTTTCATAAAATTCCATTGCAGGCTGACCAGGAGCACAATCCGACGTCTTTTATACGTTTTTTTCTTCTCCTGTCCAGACGTTATTTATTTGTTTTACGAACGGTAGGTAGGTTTACGATTTTGACGGGGATTCATAACATTAAACTTCAGGCAACACCTCAGTAAGCACGGACCGACGCCTTTTGGACATATTTTTTGGTGCAGTTCCGGACCAACCATTTTTATTTTACCTTTATTTAACTAGGCAAGTCAGTTAAGAACAAATTCTTATTTTCAATGACGGCCTAGGAACAGTGGAACAACTTCCTTGTTCGGGGGCAGAATTACAGATTTTTACCTTGTCAGCTCAGGATTAAATCTTGCAACATTTCGGTTACAATTCCAATGCTCTAACCAATAGGCTACGCCCCAATGATTTTCACATCCATGGACATGGTTTTTTGTCCGGTCGGGACCAAATCTTAACTTGATTTCAACGTCCACGGATATTTTAGGTACTGAGTGTTTGGTTCAGATTTGGTGTGCTCCAGACCGCCTTGATTTCAACGTCCCGATTGGTTCAGATTTTGTCCTGTCCGGAACAAATCTGAACCAATCATAGACGTCGATGTTTGGTTCATATTTTGTCCTGTCTTGACCAGCCTTGATTTGGCCCAAACATAGACATCTATAAATGACTTATTTTCAACTTTCATTCAGAAGCGAAAATGAACCTGATTTCAATGTCCGGAAAATACATATCTTTCAACATCTGGAAAAGATGCATTTTCAATGTCCTGGAAATACCTTTTCATCTTTCATACAGAACCTAAATTGAACCTAACATCAACGTCTGGAACTATTCTAGTTTCGCAGGGGAACGGAATTTTTTGGTCTTGCCTACAGCGGCAGAATGGCAAGGACCGGCCCTGTATCTACCCCCTTACTATCACTGTTACAATCAACTCATAGTGCAGCCCAATCAGCCACGCAAAACAGTTTTGAGTGGCAGCAAATCTGTCCAATTAGCTGAGTCGCTTTCCATACACCCACTCCTTTCGAAACACCCACTCGCCCAAACTCCGGTCGCCATATTGAGTTAGTGCCTACAAAAATACGCCATTACTATTTCTCTCCATGGGCGTAGTCCTTCTTCCAAACATAATGGCCCTAAAACTACATCTCCCATGGCGCACAACTGTAGACCTGAAACTGTATTCCTCATAATCGATGATCTCAACTTAGTTTCCTCTCTAGTGGCATGAAGTAGGCTAGCTAGGGACCGCGGCTATGGAGCGAGCTGAAAATACTATCTGATAACGGTATCCGCTTATAGACCGCTGAACTTTTTGTTCAGATCAAAAAGTTGAGGACCCGACGAGAGAGACAATAACACAGCCATGCCGTTCAAATACAGAAGGCACTGATTTATTTTTTATATGCTTTTCTGTTGTCCTTCAAGTGCTGGCCAAGATGTCTGTGGAGGAACAGGAATATCCAGAGGCGACTCTGGTTGCAGAGGCCGGGCCGCAGTGGTTTCGGGCGGAATTAGAACGCCTATCCCGGGAGTTGAGCGAGACGACTCATGAGAAGATCCAGGCGGCGGAATACGGGCTTGCGGTGCTCGAAGAGAAGCAACTGCTCAAACAGCGGTATGATGAGTTGGAGACTGAGTTCGAGACCGTTCGGAAGGAACTCGACCAGCTGAAGGAGGTAGAGTCAGGTCACAACATTCCACTACACATTTGTCAATTTTACTGTCAAAGAGCGCCCATTTAACTTTGTAACCGTTAATGGCTAAATTGTTTCTTACAAAGAGTACAGTCATTAGTGTACGTTTCTCATTCGATTCAGGCTAGTTATGCTATGTTCCATTACTTTGTCGAACGTTTTAAATTCAATTCAGCTGTGATGTTATAAGGGACAGTTCGACATTTACCGGGGGGTGCATAGCTGGAGGAAGATGTTTTGAGTAGGCGGTGCTGTGTGTGTGAGGTAGAAAAAAACATAAGTATTTGCAGGCTAACAATAAAATACAATTCCAAATGTAATGAGTAGCCTAAGCATAGGACAATATTCAATAAGAGTAGTCACTGCAGCCTAAATTGAATTGAAATACATTTGCCAAAATTATATAATTAAGCCTGTCTATGGAAAATACTTAAGCAGAGAGCATGATTTAGCCACAGAGCATCATTAGCTCCTTTTAAAGCAGTGATTGAAATCACAACCGTGTAGGCCTATGCGCCTAGTTGGGAAGCCCGCAATTTGCTTTTTTTGAGATGTGGCAGTCAGTGAAAAGCAATGCATCTAAAATATGTGTGAAGATAATGTCTTCAGTATAATTTGAAATGTTGAGAAGAAGGGAGGGGTGTGTGTGACAGAGAGGCCAGCATCCTGGAGTCGCCTCTTCACTGATGACATTGAGACTGGTGTTTTGCGGGTACTATTTAATGAAGCTGCCAGTTGACGACTTGTGAGGCATCTGTTTCTCAAACTAGAGACTCCTAATGTACTTGTCCTCTTGCTCAGTTGTGCACCGGGGCCTCCCAATCCTCTTTCTATTCTGGTTAGGGCCAGTTTGCGCTGTTCTGTGAAGGGAGTACTACATAGCGTTGTACGAGATCTTCAGTTTCTTGGCAATTTCTCAAATGGAATAGCCTTCATTTCCCAGAACAAGAATAGACTGACGAGTTTCAGAAGAATGTTCTTTGTTTCTGGCCATTTTGAGCCTGTAATCGAACCTACAAATGCTGATGCTCCAGATACTCAACTAGTCCAAAGAAGGCCACATTTATTGCTTCTTTAATCACAACAACACTTTTAAGCTGTGCTAACATAATTGCAAAAGGGTTTTCTAATGATTTAAATAGCCGTACGCCTATGTAGATATTCCATAAAAAAAAAATATCTGCCGTTTCGAGCTACAATAGTCATTTACAACATTAACAATGTCTACACTGTATTTCTGATCAATTTGATGTTATTTTAATGGCCAAATAAATTGCTTTTCTTTCAAAAACAAGGACATTTCTAAGTGACCCCAAACTTTTAACCTCTCTGGCGCATGTGGGACGAACTCGTCCCACCTACGTAACAGCCACTGAAATCCAGTGGCGCGATTTTTGAATCGTTAGAAATACTATTACTTCAATTTCTCAAACATATGACTATTTTACAGCTATTTAAAGACAAGAATCTCGTTAATCTAACCCCACTGTCCGATTTCAAAAAGGCTTTACAACGAAAGCAAAACATTAGATTATGTCAGCAGAGTGCCCAGCCAGAAATAATCAGACACCCATTTTTCAAGCTAGCATATCATGTCACATAAACCCAAACCACAGCTAAATGCAGCACTAACCTTTTATGATCTTCATCAGATGACACACCTAGGACATTGTGTTATACAATACATGCATGTCTGTTCAATCAAGTTCATATTTATATAAAAAAAAAGCTTTTTACATTAGCATGTGACGTTCAGAACTAGCATAACCCCCGCAAACTTCCGGGGAATTTACTAACAGTTTGCTAAATTACTCACGATAAACGTTCACAAAAAGCATAACAATTATTTTAAGAATTATAGATGCATTATTCCTCTATGCACTCGATATGTCCGATTTTAAAATAGCTTTTCGGATGAAGCACATTTTGCAATAATCTAAGTACATAGCCCGGCATCACAGGGCTAGCTATTTAGACACCCACCTAGGTCAGCCTCCACCAAAATCACATTTCCTATAAGAAAAATGTTCTTACCTTGCTTGTTCTTTGTCAGAATACACTGCCAGGACTTCTACTTCGATAACAAATGTTGGTTTGGTCCCAAATAATCCATCGTTATATCCAAACAGCGACGTTTTGTTCGTGAGTTCTAGACACTATCAGAATGCTTCATCACGGTCTTGCGCATGGCGCATTGGCGTGACAAAAAATGTCTAAATATTCCATTACCGTACTTCGAAGCATGTCAACCGCTGTTTAAAACCAATTTTTATGCCATTTATCTCGTAGAAAAGGGATAATATTCCGACCGGGAATATGCATTGAGCCTAAACAGCCGAATTAAATTTCTCCTCAGGAGCGAATCGTGCACGCGCCTCATTCAAAGGTCCTCTGAGCCGCCACTTACCAAAGCCGATAATGTGTTTCAGCCTGAGGCTCCCTCGTCAACCTTCAGGTATTTCCCGGGTTCTGAGAGCCTATCGGAGCCCTGGGAATTGTCACGTTACAGCTAAGATCCTTACTTTTCAATAAACAGATGCAAGACGCACGACTCCTTGTCAGACAGGGTACTTCCTGCTTGAAACCTTGTCAGGTTTTTGCCTGCCATAGGAGTTCTGTTATACTCAGACACCATTCAAACAGTTTTAGAAAATTCAGAGTGTTTTCTATCCAAACCTGAACAATAATATGCATATTCTAGCTTCTGAGTTGGTGTAGGAGGCAGTTAAAAATGGGCATTTATTTTTTCCAAAATTCTCAATACTGCCCCCTATCCCCAACAGGTTAAACGGTAGTGTATTTCCTATTACCAAGTCATTAATGGTTTCTATGCCTTTATTTTTCCACGTGTCTGGCATCTCTGTCCTCTTAATGTTGATGGAGGCTAAATGGATGTCTGATTTCTGATTGTCCTAACTCACCACAACTAATAAGCTGAGCGTGTCAAAATTATCTTCACCTCACACAGTAAGTCAACATAGTCAGTCATTTAAAAAAAAATCCGTTGTATATGATAACATTTCCTCACACTATTTGAAAAATCTTTCAAACACTCTCCCCCTCGATAATCACCAGGCCTCGGTGTGAAAGAGCAAAATATCATGCTCCGAGGATCCCATACATCCAGTGGAAACGTCATAAAATACCCTACCTGAACACATGTCCCTTTGCGCAAAAACAGCTTTTTCTGTCCGGAGTTCACTGGAGCAGGAAACTCTGAGGGCCCAGAATAGGCTAGTTGATGCAATGTTGCAAGTTCGCAAGCAACAGCATAGAGCCGGACCTTCATATATAGTAACTGGCGCTGGACCCAGTAAGACAGAAAGAAAGGGAGACAGACCGGCGGAGTATCTATAGAGAGATGAAAGAACCTGCATTTTCATCAGGACATATGTCTTCTTTATGTATTTTTTACTTAGTTGACAATGGAAGTTGTAGGCCTACTGCTACATTTGCCTAGGCTATCTCTATTTTATTTAGCCGCCAATGGCTCACGGTGAATCGATGTGTCTAAATGGCAGAGGCTGGTGCTCTCGTATTAGTGGAATTTTAACTTTCGGATTGGTATCATTTTTGTGTTATTAACCACGTGACAATGATTTTGAGTAACGAAAACGTTATTATTAAAATGAAACTGTTTCACGAAAATGTGCATATGAAATGTCATGCAGATCGGTAGAAATGGTAGGATACATTGTAAGCTTCCCCAAATGTGAAACTCATACTTAACTCACGCGCCTAAGAACAGACTATTGTTAAGAGTGCACATTTCTTTGTACTGCGTAATTACAACGTGTGAGAGCGATAAGGAGAGGGGTGTTGTAAGTAAGATTGTGCGTATTAAAACTGAGCATAAATGGACAGCTATGTGGAGAAAAGCGCTCACCTCGATCCAGCACCAGCAGGTGGATAGCACCACTCGCTGGTCAATCCCCAGCACTGTGTTGCTTGCCATGGGAAGGAGCAGGCCTGCGAGCCGAGGGGGCAAGAGAATGCCATGTACCTTATTTGATATTGTTCCCTTTTCGCCAAGTTTAGAATTGTAAACTAATAGAAAACAGAAGTGTAGAACTAATTGTGAGCACTGCTTCAGATCACTTGATATCCACTACAATTGGGAGAAAAGAGAGAGGGAGAGAGAGACCCGACTTAAATCAAACTAAACTGTCTATTGCACAGCAGAGGGTGTGTCCAAAATCCCACAACTGAACAGATAAGAGCATACCGCTTACAAAACAGAGCTGAGAGCTCTCCATGCAGAATGGGCCCCATATATAATTATCCCATGTTTTCTTCTCTCCCCTACCCGAATCCCATTATCATTATCATCAAGAATGCAACAGAAAACACACATTCTTACTGGGGAGGGGGTGGGCTGGTCTAACCCGAGGTGTCATGAAAAAAAAGCACCCCCTCCCCAAGGGTCGTCGTGGTATCGGCTTGAGGGGGAATATACACAGCTGTGACTATAAACGAAGAGAATTCTCTTGGGAGGTAATACCGTCGGCATTTGATTGAGAGGCATTCTTGGTCGGGTGAACAAAAGGACTTGAGTTTCTGTATGTTTTCACAATCACACAATGAGTAGTTTAATCATGAAACACACATCCTCGCCTTTGTTCTTCCTGGAGAGTTCTTTATTCTTGTCTGCGCGATGTACTGATAATCCAGATGGCTGTATGGACGGGGACAGTATATCCCGAGAGAGCCCTGTTTCTGTGAAGCAGAGTATCTTACAATCCCTGATATCTCTCTGGAAGGAGATCCTCGCCCTGAGCTCGTCTACTTTATTATCCAGAGACAGTAAATTAGCGAGTAACATACTCGGATGCGGTGGATGGTGTGCATGCCTCCTGAGTCGGAATAGAAGTCCAGTCTGAATACCTCTCCTCCGCCGGCGGTGTTTTGGAGCAGCCTCTGGAATAAGTTCAATTGCCCTGGGGGGTACGAACAAAGGATCCAATTCAGGAAAGTCGTATTCCTGGTCGTAATGCTGGTGAGTTACCACCGCTCTGATTTCCAAAAGTTCTTTCCGGCTGTATGTAATAACACCAAAAAATGTAGCAATACAAAATAACAATAACAAGGCTACAGTGAGGGGAAAAAGTATTTGATCCCCTGCTGATTTTGTACATTTGCCCACTGACAAAGAAATGATCAGTCTATAATTTTAATGGTAGGTTTATTTGAACAGTGAGAGACAGAATAACAACAACAAAAAATCCAGAAAAACGCATGTGAAAAATTTTATAAAATGATTTGCATTTTAATGAGGGAAATAAGTATTTGACCCCTCTGCAAAACATGACTTAGTACTTGGTGGCAAAACACTTGTTGGCAATAACAGAGATCAGACGTTTCTTGTAGTTGGCCACCAGGTTTGCACTCATCTCAGGAGGGATTTTGTCCCACTCCTCTTTGCAGATCTTCTCCAAGTCATTAAGGTTTCGAGGCTGACGTTTGGCAACTTGAACCTTCAGCTCCCTCCACAGATTTTCTATGGGATTAAGGTCTGGAGACTGGCTAGGCCACTCCAGGACCTTAATGTGCTTCTTCTTGAGCCACTCCTTTGTTGCCTTGGCCGTGTGTTTTGGGTCATTGTTATGCTGGAATACCCATCCACGACCCATTTTCAATGCCCTGGCTGAGGGAAGGAGGTTCTCACCCAAGATTTGACGGTACATGGTCCCGACCATCGTCCCTTTGATGCGGTGAAGTTGTTCTGTCCCCTTAGCAGAAAAACACCCCCAAACCATAATGTTTCCACCTCCATGTTTGACGGTGGGGATGGTGTTCTTGGGGTCATAGGCAGCATTCCTCCTCCTCCAAACACGGCGAGTTGAGTTGATGCCAAAGAGCTCCATTTCGGTCTCATCTGACCACAACACTTTCACCCAGTTGTCCTCTGAATCATTCAGATGTTCACTGGCAAACTTCAGATGGGCATGTATATGTGCTTTCTTGAGCAGGGGGACCTTGTGGGCGCTGCATGATTTCAGTCCTTCACGGCGTAGTGTGTTACCAATTGTTTTCTTGGTGACTATGGTCCCAGCTGCCTTGAGATCATTGACAAGATCCTCCCGTGTAGTTCTGGGCTGATTCCACACCGTTCTCATGATCATAGCAACTCCACGAGGTGAGATCTTGCATGGAGCCCCAGGCCGAGGGAGATTGACAGTTCTTTTGTGTTTCTTCCATTTGCGAATAATCGCACCAACTGTTGTCACCTTCTCACCAAGCTGCTTGGCAATGGTCTTGTAGCCCATTCCAGCCTTGTGTAGGTCTACAATCTTGTCCCTGACATCCTTGGAGAGCTCTTTGGTCTTGGCCATGGTGGAGAGTTTGGAATCTGATTGATTGATTGCTTCTGTGGACAGGTGTCTTTTATACAGGTAACAAGCTGAGATTAGGAGCGCTCCCTTTAAGAGTGTGCTCCTAATCTCAGCTCGTTACCTGTATAAAAGACACCTGGGAGCCAGAAGTCTTTCTGATTGAGAGGGGGTCAAATACTTATTTCCCTCATTAAAATGCAAATCAATTTATAACATTTTTGACATGCGTTTTTTGGGATTTTTTGTTGTTATTCTGTCTCTCACTGTTCAAATAAACCTTCCATTGAAATTGTAGACTGATAATTTCTTTGTCAGTGGGCAAACGTACAAAATCAGCAGGGGATCAAATTCTTTTTTCCCCTCACTGTATATACATGGGGTACGGTTTAGTCGAGGTAATATGTACATAGTGGTGAAGTTACTATGCATAGATGGTAAACAGAGAGTAGCAGCTGTGTGTGTGTGTGTCAATATACGTGTGTGTGTGGGGTTAGAGTCCAGTGAGTGTATTTGAGCCTGTGCAAAATAATTATAAAATAAAGGGGTCAATGCAAATAGTCCAGGTAGCCATTTGATTAACTGTTCAGTCTTATGGCTTGGGAGTAGAAGCCGTTAAGGAGTCTTTTGGTCCCAGACTTAGAGCTCCGGTACCGCTTGCCGTGCGGTAGCAGAGAGAACAGTCTATGACTTGGGTAGCTGCAGTCTTTGACAATTTGTAGGGCCTTCCTCTGACACTGCCTGGTTTAGAGGTCCTGGATGGAAGGAAGCTCGGCCCCAGAGATGTACTGGGCCGTACCCACTACCCTCTGTCGGATGCCGAGCAGTTGCCATGCCAAGCGGTGATGCACCCAGTCAAAATGCTCTTGATGGTGTAGCGGTGGAACTTTTTGAGGATCTGAGGTCCCATGCCTTTTCAACCTTTTGAGGGGGAATAGGCGTTGTCGTGCCCTCTTCACTGCTGCCTTGGTGTGTTTGGACCATGATAGGTCCTTAGTATTGTGGACACCAATGAACTTGAAGCTCTCGACCCGCTCCACTACAGCCCCGTCGATGTGAATGGGGGCATGCTCAGCCCTCCTTTTCATGTAGTCCACGATCAGCTCTTTTGTCATGCTCACATTTAGGGAGAGGTTGTTGTCCGGGCACCACACTGCCAGGTCTCTGACCTCCTCCCTATAGGCTGTCTCATCATCGTCGGTGGTCAGGCCTACCACCGTTGTGTCGTTGGCAAACCTAATGATGGTGTTGTAGTCGTGTTTGGCCACACAGTAGTGGGTGAACAAGGAGTACAGGAGGGGACTAAGCACACACTCCTGAGGGGCCCCTGTGTTGAGGGTCAGCGTGGCGGATGTGTTGTTGCCTACCTTTAGCACCTGGGGGCGGCCCGTCAGGAAGTCCAGAATTCATTTGCAGACCAGCCTTTCAATGCATTTCATGGCTACAGATGTGAGTGCTACGGTACGGTAGGCATTTAGGTGGGTTACCTTGGCGTTCTTTGGCACAGGGACTATGATGGTCTGCTTGAAACATGTAGGTGTTAGACTGGGTCAGGGAGAGGTTGAACATGTCAGTGAAGACCCTTGCCAGCTGTTCAGCGCATGCTCCGAGTACACATCCTGGTAATCCGTCCTTAGGCCTTGTGAATGTTGACCTGTTTAAAGGTCAGCTACGGAGAGCGTGATCACACAGTCGTTTGAACAGCCGGTGCTCTCATGCATGGTTCAGTGTTACTTGCCTCGAAGCGAGTATAGAAGGTATTTAGCTCGTCTGGTAGGCTCGCGTCACTGGGCACCTCATGGCTGGGTTTCCCTTTGTAATCCGTGATAGTTTGCAAGCCCTGCCACATCCAACGAGCATCAGAGCCGGTGGAATAGGATTCAATCTTAGTCCTGTATTGACTCTTTGCCTGTTTGATGGTGGTTAGCTTCTTCCAAAATCAAGCTTCGCTTGGTAACAGCATAGAATCCCTTCCTGGATCAACAGCCTTGCTGTCTAATATTTGTTATGTGCGTGGAGCAAACTGTGAGTAGTATTTTTGAGTTACTTGTATAGTTAAGTCAGAAACTGTATAAAATGTTCGCAATGCACTTGTTAGCATTTAATTATAATTCTCTGAGATATTACATGTACGTGTTAGCAACAAATTTTCCACCAACAGGTTTCTGTGCAAATGCACCACACAACCAATAAACAAAGCATCCTGACATTGGGCACACTAATATCATGGTTTGCGTTTTCAACACCACAATAAATAGACTATAGCCGTATTTGCACGGGACTAGAATTACTAGAGAATGTTGGTTATGTAATTATTACGACAGAATGTCCATTATTCCAGATGACTATTCGGACGGGATTAGTTTTTTTCCAAACTGCCCCCTGTAATTCTTATTTTCTGTAAATGAAACATTATGACGGAAGCCTGGAGGTTTATGTTCTAGAAGTGATATTTCAACATGTCCAGGCGATTAAAGGCTACACTGATAACTTGAGCTCCCAAGTTTCTAAACCATACCAAACTTGTCATTTCCAAAAGTTTAGCCCAGTTGGAATGCTGCTTTGCGATCAATTAACAGCAAGGGTTGCATTAAATAGGCACAACATTTTATTTTTTATTGACAGATTTGGTGATCAATTCATTGGCACAAAACTTAAAAGCATTCACTGTGAAAGTTGATACATGTAGGCCCTTATATGTATATACTGCCGTTCAAAAGTTTGGGGTCACTTAAAATTTCCTTGTTTTTTTTTTTTAAAGAGAAGCACAGTTTTGGTCCATTAAAATAACATCAAATTGATTAGGAATTTAGACGCCTCAATAGTCCTCAACTGGCAGCTTTGTTAAATAGTACCCGCAAAACACCAGTCTCAACGTCAACAGGGAAGAGGCGACTTCGGGATGCTGGCCTTCTAGGCAGAGTTGCAAAGAAAAAGCCATATCTCAGACTGGCCAATAAAAAGAAAAGGTTAAGCTGGGCAAAAGAACACAGACACTGGACAGAGTGCCTACCACTCTAAAACCACAAACTGTGGTTTTAGAAGGTGCAACAGGTCAGCACCTCAGTAGTAAATGTCAGTTGGCTTTTCAATTGGAGAGCGTTTTGAGCTGTGTCTCATGTCTTCACTGTCCTTTCGCAATGATGCACCTGGGCTCCGCTACCTATCAGCTATTCCTATTTGTTCTTGTGGATTCATGTAAAAAAAATGTATGCAGCATTGAATGCTTTAATGTGTTGTATGATTTGTAGTTAGCCTATTGCAGATCTTGACAAATTATGCAGATCTTGACAAAATGATACACCTCCCACGATTGTCACTATGAATAGTGCGTTTAGGGCAGGATAGGCTGTTAGACTGGTAGACTATACAAACCTGTGGTATAGTAAAAGTTAGCACACAGAAAAGTTTAGTGCGTAAGGGAAGTACCAAAACACCTTTATATAGGGGTGGTGCATGCAAACAGATCAGGAAATGTGGCTAGGATGTAAGAAATTGTATAGTAAAACCTGCAAAAGAGTGACTGTAAAACAGGGAAAAAACACACTACCCTCCCGTGTGCCCAATAAAAAAAACACACAACCCTCCCGAAAGCAAAAAAAAAAAAAGCTAATTAAATCGAGTTGAGGAGGAAACTGACACCTTTGCAGCCTGAATGGAGGATGTTTTATGTACCAGCCGGTCCATGGGTGGCACGAGTGTATTACCAGCTGGGCTGACTGTGTCGACACCTAGAGGTAATACGACATCAGGAAGAACTCTCTAGGGGTCTCGGTGCTAGAAGTTTGTTAGCCTACTTTAATAACATCAAAGTTGGCCTACTGTGATAAAAGACGAGGAAAACATTCAAAAAGACAGAACACTAACTTCAGGCAAGAGTGTAGATGTTTTCAGATGTTTACAAACACGTGTGTGTGTGTGTTAGTATTATTTGGGAAAATGTGGGTGATATTTGAATATCCTTGTTATTATCTCTGCATGACATCTATCAGCAATAACCTACACCAGTCCCAACTTGCTCTTTGTTTGACAGTGGAAATTGTTGTGGTGGAGGCCAGTACTATATTTAAAGCCAGTCAGCCCCATGCTGGCTTTGCCTCTGCCAGAGAAAGGTTTCCCTGCCTCAGGCTTCTCCAATTGGAGAACAGCAGTCGAGTTGTTTGGCTGGTTTTGATCAGGTTTGACCTAATGCTTTAGGCTTCTCTCTGAGAGACTAGGGCCTCTATCTTGTGAATCCTGTTGCAGTTTATCCCTGCGTCATAGGGGCTAGTACCCACTGTTGAACAGGGCTGGAGTCCAGAGGCCAAGCTAGGTCCAGCCCATGTCTTTATGACATTTAAGGGGATTTTAGTCACCCTGAAGCATGCGTGTCCCTCTCCCAACAAAATGGCTTGCAGTATACTGAAATCAACTGTTAGGCTATGTCTTAGAGCTAAGCAACAACATTCTCACAGAATTCTGACTATGGTGCTCTAGCAGAATGACAGCATTTATAGCCACACAGCGCAACTTCACTGGCATTGTTTATGTTTATCTCTATCAAGAATAGCTAATTTGTGACCTGATTCAGGAAATTAGGCGTATGTCGCAAGTCACAACTTCACAGGAGAGCCGTTTGAACGTAATATTTTTTTAAAAATCAAAATGCAGTTTTTTTGGCAGAAATGCCTTCTAGAACATGTGAACTTTCATGTGCCTTACTAACAAACTTGTATGCCATCTGATAATACGAATTAAATTGTTAAATTACGAGCCTTGTTGGTTAAGCTACAGAAAAAGGGAGTAACCTTCCCACTAGCCATGGCTGAGATAATGAGTGGGCTGGACATGCCAAGAGATGAGTTCGGATTGGTCTGCCATATAGAAGGCTTCTGTCTATTTGAGCTCGTCAATCTGTGTTGGTAATCCTGTTGAACATGGCTTTTAAAAAAATGTATTGTGTAGTGGAGCTGCATAAGTGTGGTTCTCCACTTTCTGGAGGATCACGTTTTGAAATCAGTGGAATTAGAGTATGATAGCTAAAGAGTTGGAGAAAACACCAATCTCCGTATTACATCTTCAAACTAAGGGCAACTGTGGTATGGCGTTCCTGACAGGGAGACGCGTGGTGATGTACACAGGCAAGATAGTCAAGCGACAGCTAGCTACATTTTCAGATATTACACGTTTCTAATTTTGACAAAGTAGTTTCATTTCAAGCTAAAGTGTACTGTTAGCTAGCTATCTAACGTTAGCTAGCTGGCTCCCTAGCTGATGATATTAGTTTCCCAGGGCCAGTTGCTTTTCTAGTTAGAGCCTAATCAATCAATCAATCAAATTTATTTAGAAAGCCCTTTTTACATCAGCGGACGTCACAAAGTGCTGTACAGAAACCCAGCCTAAAACCCCAAACTGCAAGCAATGCAGATGTAGAAGCACGGTGGCTAGGAAAAACTCCCTAGGAAGGCCAGAACCTAGGAAGAAACCTAGAGAGGAACCAGGCTCTGAGGGGTGGCCGGTCCTCTTCTGGCTGTGCCAGGTGGAGATTGAACGTTTATAACGGAACATGGCCAAGATATTCAGTTAAACGTTCATAGATGACCAGCAGGGTCAGATAATAATAATTAGAGGTCGACCGATTATGATTTTTCAGCGCCGATACGATTATTGGGGGGGGGCAAAAAAAGGCGATAACGATTAATCGGCCGGTTTTTTGTTTTGTTTGTGTGTGTGTGTGTGTGTATATATATATGTATATATATATATATATATATGTATATATATATATATGTATATATATATATATATATATATATATATATATATATATATATATATATATATATATATATATATATATAGTGTGTGTGTGTATGTATATATTATAATAATAATAATAATAATAATGACAATTACAACAATACTGAATGAACACTTTTATTTTAACTTAATATAATACGTAAATAAAATCTATTTAGTCTCAAATAAATAATGAAACATGCTCAATTTGGTTTAAATAATGCAAAAACATGGTGTTGGAGAAGAAAGTAAAAGTGCAATATGTGCCATGTAAAAAAGCTAACGTTTAAGTTCCTTGCTCAGAACATGAGAACATATGAAAGCTGGTGGTTCAATATTCCCAGTTCTTCAATATTCCCAGTTAAGAAGTTTTAGGTTGTAGTTATTATAGGAATTATGACGCGTCAACAATTTCTCTCTATACCATTTGTATTTCATATACCTTTGACTATTGGATGTTCTAATAGGCACTTTAGTATTGCCAGCCTAATCTCAGGAGTTGATAGGCTTGAAGTCATAAACAGCGCTGTGAAGCAAGGATTGCTAAGAGCTGCTCGAAAACGCAGTAAAGTTTGAATGAATGCTTACGAGCCTGCTGCCCCCTACCACCGCTCAGTCAGACTGCTCTATCAAATCCTAGACTTAATTATAATATAATAAACACAGAAATTCGAGCCATTAATATGGTCAAAAACGGAAACTATCATTTCGAAAACAAAATGTATATTCTTTCACTGTAATACGGAACCGTTCCGTATTTTATCGAACGGGCGGCAAGCCTAACTCTAAATATTACTGTTACATTGCACAACCTTTAATGTTATGTCATAATTATGTAAAATTCTAGCAAACCAGTTCGCAACGAGCCAGGCGGCCCAAACTGTTGCATATACCCTGACTGCGTGCAATGAACGCAAGAGAAGTGTCACAATTTCCCTAATTAATATTGCCTGCTAACATTAATTTCTTTCAACTAAATATGCAGGTTTAAAAATATATACTTCTGTGTATTGATTTTAAGAAAGGCATCGATGTTTATGGTTAGGTACATTCGTGCAACGATTGTGCTTTTTTTGCAAATGCGCTTTTGTTAAATCATCCCCCGTTTGGCAAAGTAGGCTGTGATTCGATAAAAATTTTACAGGCACCGCATTGATTATATGCAATGCAAGACAAGCTAGTTAACCTAGTAATATCATCAACCATGTGTAGTTAACTAGTAATCATGTGAAGATTATTTGTTTTTTTTATAGGAAGTTTAATGCTAGCTGTAATGCTAATGCTGTAATGCAACTTACCTTGGCTCTTTGCTGCACTCGCGTAACAGGTGGTCAGCCTGTCACGCAGTTTCCTCGTGGAATGCAATGTAATCGGCATCCAAAAACGCCGATTACCGATTGTTATGAAAACTTGAAATCGCCCCTTGACCTCTAATAATAATCACAGTGGTTGTAGAGGGTGCAACAGGTCAGCACCTCAGTAGTAAATGTATGTTGGCTTTTCATAGCTGATCATTCAGAGTTAGAGACAGCAGGTGTGGTAGAGGGAGTCCAAAACAGCAGGTCCAGGACAAGGTAGCACATCTAGTGAGCAGGTCAGGATTCCATAGCTGCAGGCAGAACAGTTGAAACTGGAGCAGCAGCATGACCAGGTGGACTGCGGACAGCAAGGAGTCATCAGGCCAGGTAGTCCTGAGGCATGGTCCTAGGGCTCAGGTCCTCCGAGAGAAGAGAAAGATTGAGAGAGGGAAAGATTGAGAGAGCATACTTAAATGCACACAGGACACCGGATAAGACATGAGAAATACTCCAGATATAACAGACTGACCCTAGCTGACCCCGACACATAAACTATCGCAGCATAAATACTGGAGGCTGAGACAGGAGGGGTCCGGAGACACTGTGGCCACGTCCGACGATACCCCCGGACAGGGCCAAACAGGCAGGATATAACCCCACCCACTTTGCCAAGGCACAGCCCCCACTCCACTACAGGGATATCTTCAACCACCATCCTACTACCCAGAGACAAGGCCAAGTATAGCCCACGAAGACCTCCTCCACGGCACGAACCCAAGGGGGGGGGGGGGGGGGCGCCAACCCAGACAGGAAGATCACTTCAGTGACTCAAGTGACGCACCCATCCTGTTAGCTAGCTGACATTGAACCTGGTTGGTTAGCTCCGAGCACTGTGGCATTGTTCATTGTTGTTTAACTAGCTAACGTTAGCTGGCTGACTCGTTAGCTAACCTTACGTGACGTGTGTACAACGCCCGTGGAATATGGCCAGAGTCAGTAAATGTCTGCAAAAAAGCGTCATGAAATTGTTGCCAGCAGAGCTGGTTAGGCTGTTTTCATGTTATCCAGAGTTAAGCAAATCATCGGCCAGAGCGTCAGGTGTGCGTTCCGAGAGCGAAACGAGATGGGTGGGGCTAAATCTTAAGAAGGTGTGAACGATGCTGAATGGGTGTAGACAAAGAGGAGCTCTTCACTAGATACCAAAACATTCAAAGGCCATTTTCACAAAAGTGGGTTTACAAGTTGATCAACTTTCAAAGCAGAATTACTTGCCCATTGTTCCTGAAATGTAGTGTATGATATATCATTTTGTAGCTCTGAGTCTCTACTTTTATCCAATGTAAAAAAAAAACACTTTCAAAGACCAAATCCAGGTGGTGAGTCACATTTCTGTTGTCATTTATCTCAAGCATGTTGATGCTAAATCCACTCCAATGTAGCTAATATCTGAATACATTGTAGACAGCCTCAATATTGAACTTTGTGTGAGAGACAAAGGGAAATAAAAGAGCATGAGTTCCCAGGCCAAGCATCAAGCATGTCTGTCCCTTGTATTGTATGTGTACCTAAATATTCTCTCTCTCTCGCTGACACACACAGCCTATGTTCTTACTCACAGACACTTGACAGGGCTTGACATTACCACTTGTCCTCTTGTCGAACAAGAAGAATTTAGATTTAAGTTGTCCGAATGGACAAGTGAAAAAATATCAAACAAATCCGAATATCAAACAATTACACCTATCAGATTTGGATCAGAGGTGCTAACATTGGAAAAATATTCAGATCTATTTTTCATAGGCCTATACATAAATAAAAAAGCCTACATGTCAAAGTGTAGGTGATAGGCTGTAGCCAATATGCATCATGTCCAAACCGATGCTGACATGAGGGAGGCGCAAGAAAATGTAGACAAACATTAATGAGACTTTTAATTGGATAAATATAGGCTAAAAGCCAGTGATGTTTGACAAATATAATGAAGGGTAATTCACTTAACGTTTAAAGGCTTGATTCTGTCGACATACTCGAGGCACGGTTCGTTCAGCTCAAATGGTCATAAGACCGGAGAGTGAAGGACGGTGCCTGTTGCGCACCCCAAATCACCCACCTTGAATCTGAGCGGAGGAGATTAGCATTATGAAACAATTTAACCATAAACAGGATGTTTTATGTCATTTTATGACACGTCTAGTTTCAGTATGCCATTGAAACCAGCTTTTTTCCTCATGTTCTATTGGTTTTCAAATCAACTTTATTTTATTGTCCAGCAGCCAAAGGCACAATCCTAGTCATATTAGTAACCCATACTAGTTGATGCATCTTTAGATCTCCCCTCTTTCTTATTTTCTAATGGATATTTTTTTTTATCTCTGCCACATGAAACCGCTCACATAGAGTGCACGTTTGAGAAGTATTTTCCCGCTAATTGTTTTTTGGAACATTTGCCCGTAGCCTACAGACATGTGCATTGTTGAGCTTATAATATGAGGAAATAAAACTTTGTCAACAATTTTAAGCTAAATGATCTGATCTGTTGCATAAGTGTCATTGCTTTTGTTTTTCTTTTCTTTTTTACATTTATTAGGTGCAGTGTTTGTATGAATTTTGGATGTCTTCCCAGAGTCTGTATACATTTCTTTATCGTCCCAGGGATGAAGGGACGCCCTTAACTTCGAGCCCTGGAAGGAATCAATTTTTAAAGACATTTAGTTGTAATTGTAATGTTACCCTGTTAAGTGAAATATGTTTTAGGCTACCAAGGGTGGCCAACCATTCTCCAGGAGAGCCTTAAAAGGCCAGTGTTAAATTTGAAGACAGGCTTGAATATGCAAAGTTGCCAATAGACAGTGTGTGGCCTACATTTTTGTTTGATTCTCTATGCTAAAAAATATAGTAATGCATTTTATTTTGTAAAGTGGATCCTTGAGTCATACAATGATGTAAAAATTGTGTTAGAGAGAACTTTTTTGGGGGACAAGTGACTTGAGCTTTTGGACTCCAAAAAAATCTGTCCTACTTGTCCAAAGGACAAGTGCCTAAAAAATGTTGTCATGCCTTGCTTAATTGTTTGGGTAAGCCATTCAACTGTATGCTCTAATCTTTTCTAAACAGCCCTAAATAAAGGTCTAAATCTAAATCTCCCACCGGGTTTTAAGAGGATCTATCCTTTCTCTATGGCCTGGCCCTGGGAATATGCCAAGAGCAGGGGGGGGGGAACTAAGACTTGTGGGACTTGTAGTTGAGAAAGGATCTATTTTTCTTCTCAGTAGCTCACACACCAGGACCAGCGTCAGAGGGTATGGGGCCACCATTAAGCTCATGCCTCTGCTGATTGAACTAGCCTACATCAGAATGAAAAACAGACTTCTTTATTCAGCTACATTGCACTACGTTCACTATGTACTGCGATTTTGGTGTGAAAACAAAGACATAGGAGGACACAGTTCAGTTGAATGCATTCAGTTGTACAACTGACTAGTTATTTCCCTTGAGTTTGAGAAAGAGGGAGAGAGGCGGCAGATGGGATGGGTAGAACCAAGCCAGTAGGCTCACCACACTCCTGTAAAGGCACTTCTTTACAACCGAAACAGTTCGGAGCAGTTCATGTTGACATATTATGATGACATTTTGTGACGTTTTGGTTCATTTAGTTTTTTTGGGCACACGTTATTCTCGAGGCAAGCTGAAGTTGGTAGCCGAAGTCTACACCCCCTCGTCGGCGATTGGTCAACCGTAGGGATTCTTCAACGACTCGTCCTCATGCACAGTTTTTTACTTGAGAAATAAATAGTGCATCAAACATCCTAGTCAGATGCAACATTGCGCGACTAAGATCTCCTCGGCAAAAACAACATCAAAATGAATGACCGATTTCTTGAGTTATCAAACAGTAGATAAATTCTGACTAATTTGAGGAAGTTTATATCGGCTACGGCGTCTCAAAATGGACAAAAGTACAATTGCTGCTTTTTTCTTGTTTTTCAAGTGAATGTCTTCTAAGGGAGTATGCGAGGCTAGGCGCCAGCCAAACTGAAGCATGCTGACGCCATTACACACATTCCCACACTAGCACCCTCTCCTTCCTTGAATTCCCAATTCAGCAAAACCATAGCTTAGTTAACACATGTTTATATGCTGACCTTTACGTGAACTGCTTAAGTGTTTCCGTGTAGGATTGTCTGTTCCTGTGAAACATGGATGCACATACACTCACACACTGAATGTACGTTAGGTACGTGGACATGGGTTTAGACACAGGTGGAGGTAGTTAAGACTAAGCTCCTCATGTCTCAGACAGGCGTGTCTCATGCCTCCCTTCGACTCTACTGCTCCAAACACACTTCAGGAACTTGTAGGAAAGAAAAGGAGGAAGGGAAGCGCTGCTAAGGTACACAATAGTAGGTTTTGGTAGACAGAAGGTGCTAAGGTACACAATAGTAGGTTTTGGTAGACAGAAGGTGCTAAGGTACACAATAGTAGGTTTTGGTAGACAGAAGGTGCTAAGGTACACAATAGTAGGTTTTGGTAGACAGAAGGTGCTAAGGTACACAATAGTAGGTTTTGGTAGACAGAAGCTGCTAAGGTACACAATAGTAGGTTTTGGTAGACAGAAGGTGCTAAGGTACACAATAGTAGGTTTTGGTAGACAGAAGGTGCTAAGGTACACAATAGTAGGTTTTGGTAGACAGAAGGTGCTCTTTGGTAAAACGGGTAAATTGGTCATCAAAAAGAAAGGAGGATCAAGGCACTCTTCATATAATTAGTTAAAATGAAGAGTGCCTTGGGCCTCCTTTTTTATGACCTTTTTTTAATGACACTTCAGGAACTATAGGGCTCCCGAGTGGTGCAGCAGTCTAAGGCACTGCTTCTCAGTGCTAGAGGCGTCGCTACAGAACCTGGTTCGATTCCAGGCTGTATCACAACCTGCCGTGATTGGGAGTCCCATAGGGCGGCGCAATTGGCCCAGCGTCGTTGGGGTTTGGCCGGGGTAGGCCGTCTTTGTAAATAAGAATTTGTTCTTAACTGACTTGCCTAGTTAAATAAAAAAAGAAACTATTGGACAGTGCAACAACAGGCCTAGGTTTGCAATATTCCAGGAACTTCCCCAAAATCCCCAGTTGTGCATAAATCCTGGTTGGAGGATTCCCAACTGGGATTTCTGGAAAACCTGGGAGTTTTGGGAAAGTTACTTTTGCAACCCTACCAGAAACTTTGGGACAGGCCTCTAATAAATGACAGGCCTTTAATGTTTGTATTTCTAGGCCTGATTCTTTAATCAATTGTCACATCATCTGATCTGGAGTCCAACACATGACATGTCAGAGAGTGTGTCCGACCAAGTATAAAGTATCACAGTGGTGAGATGCATAGCCCCAGATACTGAAGAACTTTAGAATCATGCCTGACAAAGCCAATGAACACCGTGCCTCAATGGAAGCCCCGCCTTTCACAGTTGATAATCCCAAGGCACGGATTCATTCATTAAATTCTTTCACTCTTCACTTCAACCTGAGCAGAACAATTTCACGCATTCTTTAAAATAAACATGGGAATGCGAAATCTGTCAGGCTTAATCCAACCATTTCCTGTTTGCGAAAGTTGTAATAGTTGTCCTAATTTGAGTTTCACAAAACAAGCAAGTATAGTTTAGAGAATCATTGTACCATCTAAACCGCTGTGAAATGGCTTTTCCACAACCAAAAATATTGTATTTTCAGCTGTTTTAACCTGGTGTACAAAACCGAAAGTGAAAGATGCAAAAACTAAACTTAAGAACGGGAAGCATAGAAATAGCACAGATCATCTGCTTCTTAGACTTGCTTTCAATGACAGATCTATAACACACATTGACAGATCTATAACACATATTTCTATGTGAATTTGGTCTGGTCACCCAAAAAGTTACATATTGCAGGTTTAAAGGAAAACGCCATCCAAAAACTATTTCTCTATTTTTAAACTTGAATATCTTGAAAACTTGATTGCTGACATACAAAACATTTCCTGGTTCCCAGAAGGGGTGTGACTTTGCATCCCTCTTTAGACAAGCACTTCAGGGTCTACAAATTCAGAATGCTTACCAACAGCAGGTTGTTACAGTCAGTGTGCCTGGGTGATTGGAGGTGAACCATCGACCTGAAGGACGCGTACTTTCATGTGGCCATATATCCCCCTCACAGGAAGTTCCTGAGTTTCCATTTTGAGGCTGCAGCGTATGAGTTTCCGGTGCTCCCTTTAGGGCTTTCCCTCGCGCCTCACACTTTCACCAAAGTTGAAGTACTACTCCCTTAACAGAACAGCGCAAACTGGCTCTAACCAGAATAGAAAGAGGATTGGGAGGCAGAGTTGCAAAGAAAAAGCCATATCTCAGACTGGCCAATAAAAATAAAATATTAAGATGGGCAAAAGAACACAGACACTGGACAGACGTTGAGACTGGTGTTTTATGGGTACTATTTAATGAATCTGCCAGTTGAGGACTTGTGAAGCGTCTGTTTCTCAAACTAGACACTCTAATGTACTTGTCCTCTTGCTCAGTTGTGCACCGGGGCCTCCCTCTATTTCTATTCTGGTTAGTGCCAGTTTGCGCTGTTCTGTGATGGGAGTAGTACACAGCGTTGTACAAGATCTTCAGTTTCTTGGCAATTTCTCAAATGGAATAGCTTTCATTTCTCAGAACAAGAATAGACTGACGAGTTTCAGAAGAAAGTCTTTCTTTCTGGCCATTTTGAGCCTGTAATCAAACCCACAAATACTAATGCTCCAGATACTCAACTAGTCTAAAGAAGGCCAGTTGTATTGGTTCTTTTAATCAGCACAACAGTTTTTAGCTGTGCTAACAATTGCAAAGGGTTTTCTAATGATCAATTAGCCTTTTAAAATGATAAACTTGGATTAGCTAACACAACGTGCCATTGGAACACAGGAGTGATGGTTGCTGATAATGGGCCTCTGTACGCCTATGTAGATATTCCATAAAAAATCAGCCGTTTCCAGCCACAATATTCATTTACAACATTAGCAATGTCTACACTGTATTTCTGATCAATTTGATGTTATTTTAATGGACAAAAAAGTGCTTTTCTTTCAAAAACAAGAACATTTCTAAGTGACCCCAAACTTTTAAACGGTAGTGTACATAGATACATACATGCATACTGAATGCACCTACAGTAGAAACGACAACACGATATACAGAAAATAAGGAACTTACTTTGGTAGGAACGCACACATGTCCAAAGTTATTATTGGTAATGAAAACAACAAGGAAGGCAATGCGAGCGCCAGCCAGAAAATGTTCCAATTCGTGCAAGACTGCTCAAATGTCTGCGTACTTGATCTGCGCAAACATTGGTGAAGTACATGGGCTATCCTCGAAGAGAGAAGTTTGTCCGGCTCAGTAAAGCCTCAAACATAAATTGTCCGCAACGCTGAAATGGGCAACTTCTATGTGAATTAATGAGGAGGCGGAACACACCTCAATTCAAACTGTTGTTAGAAAATACAACTTGTTCGAAAATAATTAGAAATTGACAAGTTGAAACACAGCCTATAGATAATTAGCAGGCAGCGTGTTAACTGTCCGGTTGCGAAATAATCACATTTTGGAACAGTGAGTGCATTTTGACATCACGTGCCTAAAACAACTCATGCCGGGGCGACTGTTAGAGGTATTTGAAACTCACGTATGAAAAGGTTAAAGGGTTGCCTGTAGGAGATATTTGTGCTGCAGCGAGTTGGGTGTGCTTACAGCTGGGACAGGAGTGGGTCATTAGGCAGCGTGCAAATTGTGCAATACCCAGGTACCGCAGGTCTTCCTGTCGGGTTGGCACTCTGGGTTGTCTGCCGTGGGCCCTGCTTCGGGCGTGATTTCATATCCCAATAGTTGTGTTGTAGTGAGTTGACCGACTGAAAGGGAACATGCAGTTATGATAACTACTGTTCCCTGAAGGAGGGAAACGAAGGAACAGCACAAGTTCAGCCCCACGCCGCCCAGTTCTGGGCTATGTGAAGAGTGGTACTGAATTGAAGGAATTCATCCGTGCCTCAGTTTAATTACCTGTGGAAGGCGGGGCTTTCGTTGAGGCACGGTGTTCATTGGCCTTGCCAGAAGTGACTCTAATGTTCTTCGGGTTAGTGCACACAAACTACCTATAGCTGTGTTGTTCCTCCTTTTCCTTCATCAGGGAACAGTAGTTGTAGTCATAACTGTATGTTTTTCTGGGTCGTTACAGTAGTACATTTACCATTGTCGGCTGACATGTTGACTGGCTCTCTATGAATGAATCGCGTATACCTGCATATGGCTACTCACGACGTACTCGTATCCTCATCCCTTTGTAGAGGTGATAGGTGGAGGTCTTAGCTGTTCTCTGTCTGATACACAGCTAAGCCTGTCTGATCCTGGGCCAAACCGGTGTCCGTGTCTGAAATCTGGCTTGCCTACTACCTACTTAAACTGCATACTGTGTACTAATCATACTAGACACTATTTGTAATATACTGTTTAGTATGCAACAAATATCATCATACTAGGCCCATCCTACTGAGAATGCGTCATCCAATGCACAGTTGCGTTGAATACCCCCATTCGTTCATTTTGGTACAGGCGTCCCTTCAGCTGATTAGCAGCTGTCAGACACACGTGGGTTCAGAAAGACGATTATTTTCTTCCTCAATGGTGTTCATCGAATTCTACTAGATAAAAAGCAGCACGGCCACTGTCTTGGTTTGTTTTAGAAAGCAGGGATTGGTTGACGTCTAGGGTCAGGCTAGGGCAGGGCAGAGACGAGAGAGCTAAGGTCAGCTTATCCTTCCTGACCAACAGGTGGTATTGGCATGTGTGTCTACTGGCTGGTGAGTCTTATACCACTGTGGCCCAATTACATACGCATATAGTATACACGGGGTTATACAATGAGTGTTATAGCGACATTCTCAAATACCTAATAACACAATTGGTTCACAGTTGTAAACTTTGGACAGACCTACTCATTCCAGGATTTTTTTATATTTTCTACATTGTAGAAAAGTAGTGAAGACATCAAAACTATGAAATAACACATATGGGATCATGTAGTAACCAAAGTAGCCACCCTTTGCCTTGATAACAGCTTTGCACACTCTTGGCATTCTATCAACCAGCTTCACCTGGAATGCTTTTCCAACAGTCTTGAAGGAGTTCCCACATATGCTGAGCACTTATTGGCTGCTTTTCCTTCACTCTGCGGTCCAACTCATCCCAAACCATCTCAATTGGATTGAGGTTCAGTGATTGTGGAGGCCAGGTCATCTGATGCATCACTCTCCTTCTTGGTCAAATAGCCCTCACACAGCCTGGAGGTGTGTTGGGTTATTGTCCTGTTGAAAAACAAATGATAGTCCCACTAAGCGCAAACCAGATGGGATGGCATATCGCTGCAGAATGCTGTGGTAGCCATGCTGGTTAAGTGTGCCTTGAATTCTAAATAAATCACTGACAGTGTCACCAGCAAAGCACCATCACACCACCTCATCCATGCTTCACGGTGGGAACTGCACATGCAGAGATCATTCGTTCACCTACTCTGGAACCAAAAATCTTTAATTTGCACTCATCAGACAAAAGGACAGATTTCCACTGAACAGTTGATGTTGAGATGTGTCTTTTACTTGAAATTTGTGAAGCATTTATTTGGGCTGCAATTTCTGAGGCTGGTAATGCTAATGAACTTGTCCTCTGCAGCAGAGGTAACTCTGGGTTTTTCTTTCCTGTGGCAGTCCTCATGAGAGCCAGTTTCATCATAGCGCTTGATGGTTTTTGCCACTGCGCTAGAAGAAACATTCAACGTTCTTGAAATTTTCCATATTGACTGACCTTCATGTCTTAAAGCAGGGCTGCCCAACCCTCTTCCTGGAGATCTACCACCCTGTGGGTTTTCAGTCCAACCCTAATTCAACACACCGTATTCTACTAATTATCTGCTCAACAAGACCTTAACTAGCTGAATCAGATAAATTAGGGTTGGACTGAACCTACAGGACAGTAGATCTCCAGGAAGAGGGTTGGGCAGCCCTGTCTTAAAGTAATGATGGTCTGTCATTTATCCTTCCTTATTTGAGCTGTTCTTGCCATAATATGGACTTGGTCTTTTACCAAATAGGGCTATCTTCTCTATACCACCCCTGCCTTGTCACAACACAACTGATTGGCTCAAACGCATTAAGAAGGGAAGAAATTCCACAAATGAACTTTTAACAAGGCACACCTGTTAAATTAAATGACTACCCCATGAAGCTGGTTGAGAGAATGCCAAGAATGTGCAAAGCTGTCATCAATGAAGGGTGGCTACTTTGAAGAATCTCAAATGTAAAATATATTTTGATTTGTTTATCACTTTTTTTGGTTACTACATGATTCCATATGTGTTATTTCATAGTTTTGATGTCTTCACTATTATTCTGTAGAAAATAGTAAAAATAAATAAAAACCCTTGAATGAGTAGGTGTGTCCAAACCTTTGACTGGAACTGTATGTCTATTGAATAACCCAGGGTCAGTTTTGTTGTAGCAGCTAGCTGTTGAGTGAATGAGTTCAGCTTTTCATTCTGTGTCTGCACAAGATCCTTATGATGATTCCCACTGTAACTCAATAGCTTTGTTTAGTTCTGTCCTTCTTTGTCTGTATGAAGCTATAAGTGAATTATTCTGTAGGCTAGTTATTCTTACAGCTGTCTCTGATTTGACTGAGCTCTTCCTTTATCTGTGTGACTCGGTCCAGATCGCTGAACTGTTAGTGGGCGTGACCAATTGCGTGGTCTCTGAAACATTTTAGAGGCCCTCTTGGCTACAAAGACAATATTTATCAGTTTTAAAGCTAATTTCCTGCAATTCTATAAATATTTGCATCGCTTATGCTGTGTTTATATGCTATATTACCACAAAATGAATGGGGGTGCCATGCCATTGTTTAAATTTTAGTTCCTCCCAGACTGTGTAGTTTTTATTTTGGTGATTGTTAGTTCTCAATTATCTTTTTTAAAATATATATAGCTCCATTATGTTTTCTACATACTTTATACAGTTGAAGTCGGAAGTTTACATATACTTAGGTTGGAGTCATTAAAACTAGTTTTTCAACGACTCCACAAATTTCTTGTTAACAAACTATATAGTTTTGACAAGTCAGTTAGAACATCTACTTTGTGCATGAAACAAGTAATTTTTCCAACAATTGTTTATAGAATGATTATTTCACTTATAATTCACTGTAATTCCAGTGGGTCAGAAGTTTACATACACTAAGTTGACTGTGCCTTTAAACAGCTTGGACAATTCCAGAAAATGGTGTCATGGCTTTAGACGCTTCTGATTGGCTAATTGACATCATTTGAGTCAATTGGAGGTGTACCTGTGGATGTATTTCAAGGCCTACCTTCAAACTCAGTGCCTCTTTGCTTGACATCATGGGGAAAATCAAAAGAAATCAGCCAAGAACTCAGAAAAAAGATTGTAGACCTCCACAAGTCTCGTTCATCCTTGGGAGCAATTTCCAAATGCCTGACGGTACCACGTTCATCTGTACAAACAATAGTACCCAAGTATAAACACCATGGGACCACGCAGCTGTCATACCGCTCAGGAAGGAGACGCGTTCTGTCTCCTAGAGATGAAGTGCAAATAAATCCCAGAACAACAGCAAAGAAACTTGTGAAGATGCTGGAGGAAACGGGTACAAAAGTATCTATATCCACAGTAACCTGAAAGGCGGCTTACCAAGGAAGAAGCCACTGCTCAAAAACCGCCATAAAAAAGCCAGACTATGGTTTGCAACTGCACATGGGGACAAAGATCGTACTTTTTGGAGAAATGTCCTCTGGTCTGATGAAACAAAAATAGAACTGTTTTGGCTGTAATGACCATCGTTATGTTTGGAGGAAAAACGGGGGGGCTTGCAAGCCGAAGAACACCATCCCAACCGTGAAGCACGGGGGTGGCAGCATCATGTTGTGGGGGTGCTTTGCTGCAGGAGGGACTGGTGCACTTCACAAAAAATCATTAGGAAGGAAAATGATGTGGATATATTGAAGCAACATCTCAAGACATCAGTCAGGAAGTTAAAGCTTGGTTGCAAATGTGTCTTCCAAATGGACAGTGACCCCAAGCATAATTCCAAAGTTGTGGCAAAATGGCTTAAGGACAACAAAGTCAAGGTATTGGAGTGGCCAAGCCCTGGCCTCAATCCTATTGAAAAGTTGTTTGCAAAACTGAAAATGTGTGTGCGAGCAAGGAGGCCTACAAACCTGACGCATGTACACCAGCTCTGTCAGGAGGAAGGGACCAATATTCACCCAACGTATTGTGGGAAGCTTGTGGAAGGCTACCAGAAGCGTTTGACCCAAGATAAACAATTTAAAGGGAATGCTCCCAAACACTCAATTCGTATATGTAAACTTCTGACCCACTGGGAATGTGATGAAAGAAATAAAAGCTGAAATAAATCATTCTCTCTTATTCTGACATTTCACATTCTTAAAATAAAGTGGTGATCCTAACTGACCTAAGACAGGGAATTTTAATGTCAGGAATTGTGAAAAACTGAGTTTAAATGTATTTGGCTAAGGTGTATGTAAACTTCCGACTTAAACAACTCAACACCAGATACAGTTGAATTTTACACTGAAGACGTTTTACAATCCCAGCAACGATTTAGGGGAAACACTGTGTTGGGAATGTAAAAAGAAATGTGACGTGGCATTGTGTAGTTCTCTTCATCCCTCTCTCTCTCTCTACCCCCCCCCCCTCCCCCTTACAGGGAAATATTTTGGTGCTCTTGCTACTGACTCAGCCAGACCAAGCAGTGCCTGCCTGCCCACCCAGGCCTGTATTAGTAATGGAACATTTGTCTTGTGAGAACATGTCAATGGTCAGTGGCCTCCGTAATGCCTCAGTGCTCAAACTAGCAACCCCTTGGCATTGCTTCAGCCACACTGACTGACATGCCGGTGTATTTGTATACACAGTGCGGAGAAAGAGAGGTTAGATGGACACAAGTGAGGCGGGAGAAGAACCCTGGCTCTGTTGTAGCTGGGTTTTTTTTGGACCGTTCTGCTCCAGCGTCCTGTTACATCATCAGTTGGCACAGTGTCCCTGGCTGTGTTCCAGATGGCACCTTTTTCCCTATAAAGTTCACTACTTTTGATCAAAGCCCTATGGACACTGGTCAAAAGAAGTGCACTATATAGGGAATAGGGTGCCGTTTGGGTCGCAGACCCTGTGATGCGGACTGAATGTTCTATAAGCCCAGGGGTCAACTGTCTGTTAGTATCTTACATTGATATTTTCAGGCCATTTAAACTGTTGTTTTTTACCTTCACTGGCCTTGGACATCTGGGTTATCATGCCTGTTATCATATCTGTCTTAACCCTACATGTATGCTCTTCTGGTTGTGTTAGATGCGTGAAGACATATTTCGGTTGAACGCATTCAGTTGTGCAGCTGACTAGGTAACTCCCTTTCAGTGTTACCCAACACGTTACAAAAGTAATCAATTATCTTGGCCAGGTCGCAATTGTAAATGAGAACTTGTTCTCAACTTGCCTACCTGGTTAAATAAAGGTGAAATAAATAAAAAAATAATTACTTTTATGAGTAACAGAGTAATATAACGATTTACTGTGTTCAAATATTGTAAAACTATTAGTTACTTTTTAATGTAACACGTCTGTAACTTTCAGAAGTTAACGGCCCATTCTTTTTCTGTGTTTTTATTTTTTTACTTAGCGCAAAATTGTTTTGCTCACCCTTCCTTCACATTCATCACTGTCAAGAGAATTCTAGAGCAGATGGTGTTAAACAAATTGTAGCCTACTGTACCTGTGTCTTGTTTCAATCTATTTTGCATTGTGGCACGCACTGTTGAGTTTTGTGGCCGCATAAGCGAAAAATCCGACCATTCAGATTTTGTCTTACAGTAACGTTATAGTATGCTATTATATTCAGTTCTATAGTCTATAAAATAGAGGTCGAGCGATTATGATTTTTCAACGCCGATACCGATTATTGGAGGACCAAAAAAAGCCAGTGCCGATTAATCGGCCTATTTATTTATTTATATATATATGTATTATTTTTCTTTTGTAATAATGACAATTACAACAATACTGAATGAACAATTATTTTTTTAACTTAATATAATACATCAATAAAATCAATTTAGTCTCAAATAAATAATGAAACTTGTTCAATTTGGTTTAAATAATGCAAAAACAAAGTGTTGGAGAAGAAATTAAAAGTGCAATATGTGCCATGTAAAAAAGCTAAAGTTTAAGTTCCTTGCTCAGAACATGAGAACATATGAAAGCTGGTGGTTCCTTTTAACATGAGTCTTCAATATTGCCAGGTAAGAAGTTTTAGGTTGGAGTTATTATAGGACTATTTCTCTTTATACCATTTGTATTTCATATACCTTTGACTATTGGATGTTCTAATAGGTACTTTAGTATTGCCAGCCTAATCTCGGGAGTTGATAGGCTTGAAGTCATAAACAGCGCAATGCTTGAAGCATTGCGAAGAGCTGCTGGCAAACTCAGGAAAGTGCTGTTTGAATGAATGCTTACGAGCCTGCTGCTGCCTACCACCGCTCAGTCAGACTGCTCTATCAAATCATAGACTTAATTATAATATAATAACACACAGAAATACAAGCCTTAGGTCATTAATATGGTCAAACAAAACGTTTATTCTTTCAGTGAAATACGGAACCGTTCCGTATTTTATCTAACGGGTGGCATCCATAAGTCTAAATATTTCTGTTACATCGCACAACCTTCAATGTTATGTCATAATTATGTAAAATTCTGGCAAATTAGTTCGCAACGAGCCAGGCGTCCCAAACTGCTGCATATATCCTGACTCTGTTGCACAGAATGCAAGAGAAGTGACAGAATTTCGATTATATGCAACGCAGGACAAGCTAGATAAACTAGTAATATCATCAACCATGTGTAGTTAACTACTGATTATGTTAAGATTTATTGAATGTTTTTTTATAAGGTAATTTTAATGCTAGCTAGCACCTTGCCTTGGCTCCTTGCTTCACTCGCATAACAGGTAGTCAGCCTGCCAGCAGTCTCCTCGTGGAGTGCAATGTAATCGGGCATAATCGGTGTCCAAAAATGTCGATTACCGATTTGTTATGAAAACTTGAAATCGGCCCTTATTAATCGGCCATTCCGATTAATCGGTCGACCTCTAGTATAAAATGATCATTGTGATCTCGCAGACATAGATTTAGCTTTGATCTAACTTTATTAAAGGTCCAATGCAGCAATTTTTATCTCGATATCAACAAAAAAATTGGGTAACAATTAAGTACCTTACTGTTATTGTTTTCAATTAAAATGGTCAAAAAGAAACAAAAATATATATTTTAGCGAGGATATATTACTCAAGCAAGAATTTAGCTAGGACTTGTCTGGGAGTAGTCTGAGTGGGGAGGGGAAAACTTAAAAACTAGCTGTTGTTGGCAGAGAGGTTTGGAACTCTCTTTCTTATTGATTTATTAACCCATTTACCGCAGTAAGATGTCACCAGGCAGGCCCAAACTCCATCCCACCCAAACAGGAAGACATTTCAGGTGGTCTTTTCAAACAGCAGTTACACTAAAAGGGCATTATCATAATTTTCACAATTTCCCAGTATTTATTATTATTCCAACCTCTTAGGGTGGAAATATAAAACACAGGCAAATCGCATTTTTGACTGCACTTGTCCTTTAAACGAGCACCATTCTCCATTCATGTTCTGAAATGCTGAATGGAGAAATGCTGGTATATCCTTAGTCTATATGGAATTATTCCACAAAAATGTGTAAAAGAGGAGACATTTATACTCATTATGATAAATAATTTTTCCAATTTCCATATAAACAACCAAAATGTTCAATAAATGCAATTCAAAACGTCAAGAAAAGTGTATATCACATCAAAATGGATCTTGATATATCTAACGCATCAAATGAATATTGTCCATAAACATTCAGGCAACTTTAAGAAACAAAATATACATATTAAATGCCAGTTAAAATCTAACATTTTTTCAGCTGGAAGACGAAATATTAAGTCAGTAAGTCATTGTTTAAGTCAAATTATGATATATTTGGTCTTGAAGTGGGAACTTCGTGGAAATCTGTGTCAATGACGTGTAAGTTCATTCTGATTTACGTGTCAGTTGTAGGGCTGGCTTTAGTTAATTTGGAACCACCTGCCTAGAAACATGTTAGAGCTAACACGTGGGTTCCTTACTTCGTGCTTACAACCTTTTGCTACTGTGGCTTACTGCGGTCTGCAATGCGTTTCCACGGTTGGATGGGCTGACGCCGATGAAAGGGTGAGTAAGAAAAGAGCTATATTATTCTGATGAAGTGGATAGGTGAAATGTCAAAACAGCTGGGACACCTCGTAGTGTCTGGAGACGTGCTGGATGTCGCTACAGCAAGACTGCAGCTAGCTGGCAAGTAGCATTTGCTCACTTATTATACAAGTTTGGTTGGCTAGCTATAGCTAGCATAGCTAACTTGCAGTGAACTAAATTCAAATGAAGTAAGTTAATATATAGCTCAGTGAGTAAATCAGTGCTTTACCAGTACAAATGCTACCACATCGCCTTACTTTTGTTAACGAACTCGAAGCGGTCTCCAAAACTGCAAGGTGTCTCTACAGTAATGTACCTAGCTGTCAAAGAGAATGTGCTTGCAAAGTCATATCAAAACATTGAAACTACAGTTCAGGTAAAGTTGTAAGGACAAAACATAATACAGTGCCTTCAGAAAGTTTTCAGACACCTTGACTTTTTCCACATTTTGTTACTGTTCAAGCCTTATTCTAAAATTGATTGAATAGTTTTTTTCCTCATCAATCTACCCACAATACCCCATAATGTTTTTAGAAATTTTATTTTTTTATTTTTAATAAATTAACTATCACATTTTCATAAGTATTCACGCCAGTACTTTGTTGAAACACCTTTGGCGGCGATTACATTATCGAGACTTCTTGGGTATGACGCTACAAGCTTAGCACACCTGTATTTGGGGAGTTTTCAAGCTCTGTCAGGTTGGATGGGGAGCGTTGCCGCACAGCTATTTTCAAGTTTCTCCAGTGATGTTTGATCGGGTTCAAGTCCAGGCTCTGGCTGGGCCACTCAAGGACATTCAGAGACTTGTCCCAAAGCCACTCCTGCGTTGTCTTGGCTGTGTGCTTAGGGTCGTTGTCCTGTTGGAAGGTAAACCTTCGCTCCAGTCTGAGGTCCTAAGTGCTCTGGAGCAGGTTTTCGTCAAGGATCTCTCTGTACTGACTATCACAACAAGGCCGACTAGTCTCCCAGTCCCTGCCGCTGAAAAACATCCCCACAGCATGATGCTGCCACCACCATGCTTCACCGTAGGGATGGTGCCAGGTTTCTTCCAGATGTGACGCTTGGCATTCAGGCCAAGGAGTTCAATCTTGGTTTCATCAGACCAGAGAATTTTGTTTCTCATGGTCTGAGAGTCTTTAGGTGCCTTTTGGTAAAGCAGGCTGTCATGTTCCTTTTTTACTGAGGAGTTGCTTCCATCTAGCCACTCTACCATAAAAGCCTGATTTGGTGGAGTCCTGCAGAGATGGTTGTCCTTCTGGAAGCTTCTCCCATATCCACAGATGAGCTCTGTCAGTGACCATCGGGTTCATGGTCACCAATCGTCTTCCATTTAAGAATGATGGAGGCCACTGTGTTCTTGAGGACCTTCAATGCTGCAGAATTGTTTGATACCCTTCCCCAGATCTGTGCCTTGACATAATTTTATCTCGTATCTCTACGGACAATTCCTTCGACCTCATAGCATGGTTTTTGCTCTGTGGGACCTTATATAGACAGGTGTGTGCCTTTCCAAATCATGTCCAATCAATTGATTTTACCAGAGGTAGACTCCAAGTTGTAGAAACATGTCAGGGATGATCAATGGTAACAGGATGCATCTGAACTCAATTTTGAGTCTCATAGCAAAGAGTCTGGATACTTGTGTAAATACGTTTTTTTTATGTAAATGTACAAAGATTTCTAAAAGCCTGTTTTCGCTTTGACTTTAAGGTATTGTATGTAGGTTGCTGAGGATTTAAAAAAAAAATCATATTAGAATAAGGCTGTAACGTAACAAAATGTGGAAAAAGTCAAGGGGTCTGAATACTTTCCGAAGGCATTGTATGTTTTAATTAGCTAGTTGAGAGATTGGCTGTATGCAGCTAGTGAAATTAGTTCATCTCTCAATTTTGCACTTCTGTGTTTAGCAGAGTAACATTCAATCCTATCCAACAGACAGCAAATGTGAGAACTAATATTGTAGTTGCCTACATGCCATTTTCTCTTAGGCTACCCATCCCAGCCCCCCTCTGCTCTGCATGGCCACATAAGTGAAACAATGGCCAGACAGACACCTTCCCCTCCACGGAGAATGTTTGAATATGTTATTGTCAAGTTCATAGAATTTAGGCTACGTTGATCCATGACAGGCAGACAATGTGACTATTCACTAATTCCACCTTTTGTGTCTGTGTTTCAGGAGTCAACAGACAACAACAATTCACCCATACTGAATTTTTTCCAGAGAAATGCAGTGTACACATTCATTTAAGTAGCTTATTGCAAATCAGGTCATCGTCCATGATTGTCGAACCCTGCTAAAATTCAGTCGGGACTACAACAAGGCTGGACAGTCATGGGAGGCTTGACCAGGGTGTTGATCTACACAGTGGGTAGGAACCTGGCAGCACTGTCTTGACTGTGTACAGAGAGAATCCCTGCCTGATTCTCAGTTCTCTGGGCTGAACTGAGAACAGTTTATGATCCATGAAAGACATGTGTTTCATGTGTCTTACAGGACTGAGGACTCTCGGTCGGTGTGACACAGACCAAGGACAGAGGCTGAGCAAGCAGCAATATTGTAATATTGACAGAAAGTGAAGATTTCGTTGAAATTGTTAAAAAATATATATCATATAATGGGTCCATGTTTTGTTCTGTTTATCATTCAATGCCTGTTCTGATAATGTTTACATAACCAACTACAAAGCTGAGCAAACAATGGAATGGGAAATAAATGATTACACTGTACAGAAAGACCACATGTTCATTATAGCCTACTCCTGCACTCAGGGTACTATCATAAATTGACTGCTGAGGGTTCCCAATGTTACAATATGTTTGTGGGGGGCCACATTGACATTTCAATTGTTATGGGGGTCCTGATGAGCACCACTGAAATGTGAAAATGTGCTCTAACAAGCCACCAATTCCTCCTCTCTCGGCTATAACCTATCTATATTACATTATACACATTATTTTACAGGAACACTGGTGTTATTGTTTGTAGAATACAAGCCAACTAGTAATATTGTACTCCTACACACCAACCGTGTAATATCCGGATGAAGTTTGATAATACTAAGTAAATAATTAGGAACATACAGTAAGTAGAATTACATGATATGTATGCATTGAAATATGTTTTTTGATAGGCAATGCATTTGGTACAGAGTATGATTTTTATTTATTTAACCTTTTAATTAACTAGGCAAGTCAGTTAAGAACATTCGTATTTACATTGGCGGCCTACCGGGGAACAGTGAGTTAACTGCCTTGTTCAGGGGCAGGATGACAGATTTTTACCTTGTCAGCTTGGGAATTCGATCTAGCAACCTTTCGGTTATTGGCCCAACGCTCTAACCACTATGCTACCTGCCGCCCCGATTTGACCAAGTGACATCCTTATTCTATTTGCCTCATCAAAACAATATTCAAGAAGTTGGGCGATTTTATTAGTAGCTAACTATATTGCTATTAAAGTATTGGTCCATATTCTAGCTAGTGTCCAACACTGATACCGTGTTGGACACTGCAGCTAGGTCGTTTAGTTAGCTAGCCAGGTAGCTACGGTGCCTTTTGGATTAAATGTAGATTGTGTCTCGCTGGCCTATAAACAGTACCCCATAATGTCAAAATGGAATTATGTTTTTAGACATTTTTACAAATTAATAAAAAATGAAAAGCTGAAATGTCTTGAGTGAACAAGTATTCCACCCCTTTTGTTATGGCAAGCCTAAATGTGTTCAGGAGTAAAGATGTGCTAAACACGTCACATAATAAGTTGCATGGACTCACAGTTTTTGAATGACTACCTCATCTATGTACACCACAGATACAGTTATCTTTTTATTTGTATTCTTTTTATTTAACCTTTTATTTAACTAGACAAGTCAGTTAACTCAGGGGTGTGAATACTTAGGTAAATGAGATATATTTCTTTATTTAATTTAATACATTTTCAAAAATGTCTAAAAATATGTTTTCACTTTGTCATTATGGGGATATGTGTGTAGATGAGGGGAAAAAATGGCATCTATTTTGAATTCAGGCTGTAACACAACAAAATGTGGAATATGTCAAGGGATATGAATACTATCTGAAGACACTGTAGCTAGCTACATTTTGAGTGCACTAGCTAATAACTACCTACCTGAATGGTAGCTAGATAGATAGTGACAATGACAAATATTTAAGATATTAAAGCTAGAACTATAATTTTTCCTAGGTACGCTTGTGCTCTTAAGTAAAAATTCCAGGTTGCACAACAAAATATTTAGGTGCATTTTTCAAGTAAAATGTTGGCACTGTAGAGCCTTGTATTGGTCCAGGGAGTAGGTTAGCTAGCCTCTAGCATCACCAGTAAAACTCCAGTATTGGCGCTGCACTGTATTCATCCTTGATCATTCAATTCTGTTGCAGAAGAGGAGAATGGATGGTCCTTCGCCATGTCATAGCTACCGTTAGCTGTGCTTTGCTTCGCGACTCTGACCCTGGATTTTTTGTTTGTTTACAAAAATTGTGGAGTATGGGCAGTGTAGACATGCACGCCTGATTTAATCAATATTTATAAGGAGCCATACCTCTGTGTTCGGATGGTGGAACTATACAAGCATTTTCGCATTAAGACAGGAATTAGGTCGTAATAGTGGCAGAAACTTCCTCTGGAGGGGTCCTTTTAAAGCCATTAAATACCGGCTATCAAGTCACAACAAGGCCGACTTCAAATGCCGACTTCAAAATTCAAATAACCAGTGCATTAATATAAGGATCGGACCCTTTTTTTCCAATTTTCGCCAAAAATGACACCCAAATTTAACTGCCTGTAGTTCAGGACCTGAAGCAAGGGTATGCATATCATTGATACCATTTGAAAGGAAACACTTTGAAGTTTGTGGAAATCTGAAATTAATGCAGGAGAATATAACACATGAGATCTGGTAAAAGATACAAACAAAAAAGCATGTGTTTAAAAAAATGGTGTTCCATCTTTGAAATGGAAGAGAAAAGCCATAAAATGACACAGGAGTTTAGGTGCAATTTTGACTTTGCCACCAGATGGCAGCAGTGTGTGTGTGTGCAAAGTTTCAGACTGATCCAGTGAAGCATTTCATTACTGCACAACATTTTGAATCAAGTCTTCCCAAATGTGCCGAATTGGTCAATTGATTAATTCAAGTACATAACTATGGAGAACATACAAAAATGATATGGTAATAAAAAATTAAGTTTACACACTCCCAGGGAGGTCATACATGATGGAAAATTAGCTTCCCTACAGTAAAGACACTAACCTTCACACATCTAGATGGCGGGGTGGGTGTGGGGCCGGAAACAGCAGGGGTTCAAACTGTAGAACCCAGTTCCTACATTTGAATATAAAAATGTATTTTATCTCTGGAACCCTCAGGATGACAAATCAGAGCAAGATTGCTGAATGTAAGTAGATTATTTACCTCCAGAGGTGAATGTTGCCGTGACACAAGTTTTTTGTTGTGCACTCTCCTCAAACAATAGCATGGTCTTTTTTCACTGTAATAGCTACTGAGAATTGGACAGTGCATTTAGATTAATAAGAATGTAAGCTTTCTGCAAATATATGACATGCATATGTCCTGGAAAGTTTGCTGTTACTTACAACGTCATTCTTGTCACATTAGCGCACGTTAGCGACAACCGTCCCGGTATAGGGACACCAATCCCGTAGAGGTTTTAAATGACTGCGGCGCGAATTCAAACTGTCAGATAAATCCTAAATATAATAATGCATTGAAATAGACTGCATATAATCAAAAGGATTACTTATCATCAAGGATGCATGTAAGTCAAACAAAATTGACCAAAAAATTGCCTTTCCATGCAAAGTAATATTGCAAGGTGATTACTTTTGTTAAAAGTAACAAGTAATAGATTTACTTTTTCAAGTAATGAATCCCAACACTAACGCTGATGACTCTCAACTAGTCATGATGTCCACCCTTCTCCTCCCAGTTCTGTACTCATATGACTGTTCTGTCCTGGTACTAATCTATGCGTATATATGTTTCTCCCCTCCTGTCCCCAGGCGTTCTGCAGGCATACTCCACCCTTAGGAAGGTGTTCCACTTCAGTCCTAGTATTAATCAATGTATTTTTCTCCTCCTGTCCCCAGGCGTTCGGTCAGGCCTACTCCACCCATAGGAAGGTGGCTGCAGATGGGGAGAGCAGGGAGGAGTCACTGATGCTGGAGTCAGCCAGTAAGGAGGCCCAATATCAGCAGATGGTCCTGGATCTGCAGAATGAGCTGCGGTTGGCCAGAACCGCCCTCACTAGCACCCAATCAGAGAATGAGCGCCTGGCTGCTGTCGCCCTGGAGATGAGAGAGGTGAGCTGGAAGGTGGAGGACCTGCCAAAAACACAACCATGGTCAATGTGGAGAGGTCAAACCACAATGTGGAAATACTCTTGTATCTCACCAATCTGACGAAGAGGACCATGTCTTTTTAGTAGGCACTCTCACTCAATGGCCTAGTCTGGTAACTGGATCTTGGTCCTCCCTAATTAGAGTTAACAAGCTTCCAAGATCTCATCTCAACACTATTCCACTGGCATACAGCCACATAAGCTGGGTGTTGGGTGTTCCTCAATATTCATACTACCATGCTGCACATTCTCATGCTCCGAGTACATTCTCAAATGACGTTCTCTGGAGTATATTCTTGTGTGGATGAGAGTGTGGAGAACGCATAAAACATTTGAGAAGCACTGCTTTTTTATCTCACGCTGCACCTCCCCATTCACTGAATTTTTCTTTATTTTACTATTTTCTACATTGTAGAATAATAGTGAAGACATCAAAACTATGAAATAACATATGGAATCACGTAGTATCCAAAAAAGTGTTAAATCAAAATATATTTTATATTTGAGATTCTTCAAAGTAGCCACCCTTTGCCTTGATGACAGCTTTGCACACTCTTGGTATTCTCTCAACCAGCTTCATGACGTAGTCACCTGGAATGCATTTCAATTAACAGGTGTGCCTTGTTAAAAGTTAATTTGTGGAATTTCTTTCCTTCTTAATGCGTTTGAGCCAATCAGTTGTGTTGTGACAGGGTAGGGGTGGTATATAGAAGATAGCCCTATTTAATAAAAGACCAAGTCCATATTATGGCAAGAACAGCTCAAATGAGCAAAGAGAAACGACAGTCCATCATTACTTTAAGAAATGAAGGTCAGTCAATGTGGAAAATTTCAAGAACTTTGAAAGTTTCTCGAAGTGCAGTCGCAAAAATCATCAAGCGCTATGATGAAACTGGCTCTCATGAGGACCGCCACAGGAAAGAAAGACACAGAGTTACCTCTGCTGCAGAGGATAATAAGTTCATTAGAGTTACCAGCCTCAGAAATTGCAGCCTAAATAAATGCTTCACAGAGTTCAAGTAACAGACACATCTCAACATCAACTGTTCAGAGGAGACTGTGTGAATCAGGACTTCATGGTCGAATTGCTGCAAAGAAACCACTACTAAAGGACACCAATAATGAGACTTGCTTGTGCCAAGAAACCACGAGTAATGGACATTAGACCGGTGGGAATCTGTCTGAGTCGTCCAAATTTCAGATTTTTGGTTCCAACCACCGTGTCTTTGTGAGACGGAGAGTAGGTGAATGGATTATCTCCGAATGTGTGGTTCCCACCGTGAAGCATGGAGGGGGAGGTGTGGGGGAGCTTTGCTGGTGACACTGTTGGTGATTTATTTGGAATTCAAGCACACTTAACCAGCACACTTAATAATCTAGCTAGCCAGCTAGTTTAACAGACAAAAACTACCTAAAACTAATGTTATGCAAGGTAGATGACTAGCTGTCAATTCTTCATGGGTAGCTAGCTACCAGTTCTTGATGGATAGCTAGCCAGTTAGCCCTATTGGCTTACCATGGGCTTGCGATCTACTCACACTAACACAGTATGTATTTATTAACTAATATACAAAATATTTTTGTCACAGAACATATGAGATGTTATTGGTCAACATTTTATTCCGAAGTCAGAGCTCATTTCATCTCCCTTCAGCTGAAATACTGTCCGGCATTGATTTCAATACATTTTGTGACGTTTTTTTCATGGTTGCGTCATATTTCTGTGCATACTTTCCGTTGAAGCTCACATTGATGCATGCTTCAAAATATGTACAAACGGAGTACGCATCCAAGAAGTGCCCTCCGTGCTCCGTTTCACACACTTTGATACTTCGGAGTATGCATATTGAGAAACACCCACTTCGTTGACATTACAGTACAGCCACGGAATGCATTTTTATCAAATCCACATTTCCTTGTGTTGCACTCTCTGACATTACTTTTTCCTCTTTCGCTTCTTCTCTCACCCATTTCTTTCCCCGTGTCTGTAGAGCACTGAGCAGGTCGAGTTGCAGCGCACCCAACTGCGTGATGACATCAGAGAGTATAAAGTGCGGGAGACACGTCTGCTGCAGGACTACAGTGAGCTGGAGGATGAGAACATCTCCCTGCAGAAACAGGTGTCCCTGCTACGACAGAGCCAGGTGAGAGGAAGAGGAAGGGACCAAGGGGAGGGGAAGTATGAGGGAGGGGGAGGATTCGTTTAACATTTTAGTCATTTAGCAGATGTCCTATCCAGAGCGAGTGATTAGGGTTAAGTGCCTTGCTCAAGGGAACATCTACAGATTTTTCACCTAGTCGGCTCGAGGATTCGATCAAGCGACCTTTTTGTTACTGGCCCAACGCTCTTAACCACTAGACTGTCTGCCGCTTCCCCTGCCCTAGGATAGTCCGCTGGGGGCAGGGGAGGAAGTGGGCGCTGTTGTGTATGGAGATTAGGGGAGGATGAGGGCTTATTGTGGGTAATGGGTAGCGGTAAAGGTTATAGAGACTGGCCAATACACTTCAGATGTTTGGGTGAAAAAGTGACAAGGCTCGATAGTCGAAAGCCGTTGCCAATGAATGAGGCTATTGATACAAGGACCAACTGGACGGGATGAGACAAAAATATGCTTTTGTGATGAGTGTAAGGGGGATTCTCCCTATTTAGTTAGTGATTCCTCTGATGTGCTGTGGCTTCTCTGTGATCTCTAGGTGGAGTTTGAGGGTCTGAAGCATGAGATCTGTCGCCTGGAGGAAGACTCCCAGTGCCTCCACAGCCAGCAGGAGGAGGCCATGCGCCTGAGGGAGATCGCCGAGCGCCAGCTGACCGAGGCTCTGGAGACCATTAAGACTGAGCGCGAGCAGAAGGCCGCCCTGCGTAAAGAACTGTCCCACTACATGACCATTGGGGACAACCTGTTACCGTACCACCACAGTTCCCTCAACATCTCCCTGGACGGACTCAAGTTCAGCGAGGATCCCACTGCTGCCACCAACGAGCCGAACAACGATGACTCGTTCCGCAGCTACGAGAACGGCCTGGCCAAGATGGCCACCGACGGCAACGAAGATAACAAAGCCAAACTTCGGCCCGCCCCCAGCCTAGTGGATGACCTGCTGAGTGAACTCAACATCTCAGAAATCCAGAAACTCAAGCAGCAGCTCATGCAGGTAAGATGACCACATAGTAGCTTTAGCAGGCAGGACTGTAAAAATGCTTAGCTTGTTTGCTTTATTAACAGTCAACTTTCAAGGTGTCAGCGTCCCTGGTAAAGCAATAAAGTAATAATTAGCATTATTGAGCTGTGTTTGTAAGTGTTGCCAGGAAAATAGATAGGCTTACATGCAGCTGTGAACAGTTCTCTGACTTATGGCTGGAAAGTTCATTAAGCATTGTGGAACACAGTGTTCATCCATTTAGGGACATTGATTACCTATACTGGCCTTAGTGGCCTAGTCAAAGACTAATCAATTGAGCCCTATGTGGGACTTCATGGACTGACTTGGCTACTTCTCTTATACATGCACTGTTGACTTGCTGGTAAATAAATACTGTGTGAAATTATTGAGTGAGTACCTCACACTACATATGGCGTTTTGGATTACACTTCATTTTAGAGCCAGATATTTACCTGGTATTTACATAGAAATTAGAAGAAGAAAAAAAAAGACAAGTGTAAATATATAATTGTTACTTAATTTCTCAATCAAAAGTAATAAACACCAAGCTGAAATAGGACTGTATCGTAGTGTTGCAGACATTTCTCAGTGCTGTTATGTGACTGTGTCCCGTGTCTGTTCTCCAGGTGGAGCGAGAGAAGGCGGCGCTCCTCTCCTCTCTGCAGGAGTCCCAGAAGCAGCTGGAGGTGGCCCACGGGACTCTGTCAGAGCAGCAGGAGACGGTGGGACGCCTCACCGAGAACCTCAGTGCCATGAGGAAACTCCAGGCCAGCAAGGAGCGCCACTCGGCCCTGGACAGCGAGAAAGAGCGAGACAGCCGCGATGACGGCGACGGGGACTACTACGAGTTGGACATCAATGGGCCTGAGATCCTGCAGTGTAAGTACACCATTGCCGTATCAGAAGCCGGGGAGCTCAGACAGGAGCTGAAGACTCTTAAAGCCGAGTACCAGTCGTGCCGGAGCCAGTACGAAGAAGAGCGAGTCCGCCTGGAGAGCGACGTGGCAGGGCTGAGCGAAAAGCTGGCCTCCCTGGAGAAGAGCAGCCGGGAGGAGCACGAGGAGGTGGCGAGGCTGGAGAAGGAGCTGCGGCGAGTGAGTGAAGCGGTTGGCGAGTCGCAGGGAAGCCTGAACGTGGCGCAGGACGAACTGGTGACGTTCAGCGAGGAGCTGGCCAACCTCTATAACCACGTGTGCATGTGCAACAACGAGACGCCCAGCCGGGTCATGCTCGACTACTATAAGGAAGGTAAGGCCAGTATAGGGGGCAGGGGCAGCCGAGAGGGGAAGACACAACATCTGTCCCATGTTCTGCTCTCCAATGGGCTGGTTCCTGAAACTGAACCCAATAAATCTGAAGCCAGTGACCCAGCCACCCCAGCCCCAATCCCAGAGTCCCGTTCAGAGCCCATGAACATCTATAACCTAGTTGCCATCATCAGGGACCAGATCCGTCACCTGCAGCAGGCGGTGGACCGCACCACAGAGCTGAGCCGCCAGAGGATGGCCTCCATGGAGCTGGGTACTGTGACCGATAAGGACAAGGAGGCCTGCATGGGGGAAATCCTCAAACTCAAGTCTCTGCTCAGCACCAAGAGAGAGCAGATCGCCACCCTGAGGACCGTGCTCAAGGCCAACAAACAGGTGTGTGCGATAGTGTGATTTTTCTGCCAAAACATGAACAGTTGGTACTGTTTAAAAGTGGAGGTGATACGGTATGAAATTAACAGTAGTTGAGAGAATTTACTTTTTGTGTAGAAGTTCAGAATGAATATTAGCATAAGATCTTACTAATCCTGTGACTGTAACCTCTGCCCTTCATTCTAATAAAATCGACAATAAAGTATTCTACTCTACTCTGCAGACGGCTGAGGTGGCACTGGCCAACCTGAAGAGCAAATACGACAACGAGAAGACCATGGTGACCGAGACCATGTTGAAGCTCCGCAATGAGCTCAAGGCCCTGAAAGAGGACGCTGCCACCTTCACCTCATTACGGGCCATGTTTGCTACAAGGTAAGGCTTAGTAGATACACGTTTAGCGCTTATTGGTATACTTAAGTTATCAGAAGTCTGCCTTTAAATGTAATGTAAAAATGTAGTTTCCCACCTAAATACACATACCCAAAAGTAATTTATCACGAGTACAAATATGATACAAAAATGAAAATATGAAAAATCATGATTCTTTTTTTTTTCTTCTTTTCAACAAATGTGGGGGAAATGGGGCTTGAAATTATTGAAATACTTTCCATGTAGTAACAATCAAATTATAAACAACTTACAATAATATTTCATCTTTTCTCATAACTGTAAAATAAATGATATACTTAGTAATATTATTATAAATATACTTAGTGACAGTACAAAATTGCCACGATTTCATAACTGTCAACAAAGCATTTTCTGCCCAGCTTCCTCTGAGAGACTCAGAGACGTCATTCAAATGCCTGCTGACTCGTTACAACTTCAGCTTTATGCACAAAGTCATTTCGTCCCTCTGTGACCAAGAGGAAGTGGTCTTGTTTCAATTCTACAAAATTATTTAGTATTTTTTTCATGCTGACAGCTCTAAATCCACCTGAGAACATCACAGTGAGATGACTCATTTCCTGAAATCGCAAGGTTTTCTTGTTTCATATGCGATATTGCATGCAGGGTTCCCCATTTTATTTGTCCCCCCCCACAATTTTTTTAAGCCCCCCCCCCCCCCAAAAAAATGTACACCATTTTTTTTTGCATAAATAACTGTAAAAAGACCAGAAAATCAGCTCCATGTGATTTTAATTTTAGAAATCTGTTCCAAAGTATTACCACACATAATATATATAGATACAGTGCATTCACACTATTCAGACCCCTTCCCTTTTTCCACATTTTGTTACGTTACAGCCTTATTCAGCCTTTTTTCCTCATCAATTTACACACCATACCAAAATGACAAAATCAAAACAGTTTTTTTTTTAAATGTTTGCACATTTATAAAAAATAAAAAATAAACAGAAATCCCTTATTTACATAAGTATTCAGACCCTTTGCTATGAGACTCAAAATTGAGCTCAGGTGCATCCTGTTTCCATTCATCATCCTTGAGATGTTTCTAAAATTGATTGGAGTCCACCTGTGGTAAATTCAATTGATTTTAGACATGATTTCTCTATATAAGGTCCCACAGTTGACAGTGCATGTCAGAGCAAAAACCAAGCCGTGAGGTCGAAGGAATTGTCCGTAGAGCTCCGAGACGACAGGATTGTGTCGAGGCACAGATCTGGAAAGAGTACCAAAACATTTCTGCGGCATTGAAGGTCCTCAAGAACACAGTGGCCTCCATCATTCTTAAATGGAATACATTTTGGAACGACCAAGACTCTTCCTACAGCTGTCCGCCCGGCCAAACTGAGCAATCGGAGGGGAAGGGCCTTGGTCAGGGAGGTGACCAAGTACCCGATAGTCACTCTGACAGAGCTCCAGACTTCCTATGTGGAGATGGGAGAACCTTCCAGAAGGATAACCATCTCTGCAGCCTTTATGGTAGGGTGGCCAAACGGAAGCAACTCCTCAATAAAAGGCACATGACAGCCCGCTTGGAGTTTGCCAAAAGGCACCTAAAGACTCTCAGACATGAGAAACAAGATTCTCTGGTCTGATAAAACCAAGATTGAACTCTTTGGCCTGAATGTAAGCGTCACATCTGGAGGAAACCTGGCACCATCCCTACAGTGAAGCATGGTGGTGGCAGCATCATGCTGTGGGGATGTTTTTCAGTGACAGGGACTGGGAGATGAGTCAGGTTTGAGGGAAAGATGAACGGAGCAAAGTACAGTGAGATCCTTGATGAAAACTTTCTCCAGAGCACTCAGGACCTCAGACTGGGGCAAAGGTTCACCTTCCAACAGGACAACGACCCTAAGCACACAGTCAAGACAATGCAGGAGTGGCCTTGGGACAAGTCTCTGAATGTCCTTGAGTGGCCCAGCCAGAGCCCGGACTTGAACCTGATTTGAACATCTCTGGAGAGACCTGAAAATAGCTGTGCAGCGACGCTCCCCATCCAACCTGACAGAGCTTGAGAGGATATGCAGAGAGGAATGGAAGGAACTCCCCAAATACAGGTGTGCCAAGCTTGTAGCGTCATACTCAATAAGACTTGAGGCTTTAATCGCTGCCAAAGGTGCTTCAAGAAAGTACTGAATAAAGGGTCTGAATACTTATGTAAATGTGATATTTCAGTTTTTTATTTTTAATACATTTAATACATTTCCGGAAAAGCATCAGATAGATAGTCAACATATTCTGAGACTGAGGGGAGCTGTTTCGCTCGCTCGGATGCTTTACCTGAGATTGATGCGTCTTTCTGTCGGGGCGCGCGTCTCGGTCAAATAAATGATCAATACTTTATTTGATTTGGACGGGCAAGGAGGTACATTAGGGCGGGTCAGGCTCCCTAAGACCCGCCCATAACGCCGGCCCTGAATGAGCTTCTAGGTTGTTGAGGAGCTGTGTTTCTGCCAGAGGCTGCATGCAAAGATGTTGGATAAATGAAGATGCTTCACTTAGGCCGTTTACCAATGATAAAAATGGTCAGTTCCTGTCTACTTAGCTGGGGGTGTCTCCCATAGACACCAATGCAATAGCAGGTGGGTCTGGTCTACTTACTTCATTGACTTTCATCGAACTAGAAAAAAAAACGTAAAAAATAAAAAAGTGAGTGGGGTGTCTCACTTCCTCTTCCGTGTCTGCTACATGTGTGTGTGGGAGAGACGGGGCATTGTGGGAGCAGTCTGATGTAATACTGAAGAGATTCAGAGGCTGCTGGCAGGCTCCTCCTGACAGCATCTGGAAAATGCGGCTCTGTGAGTCTGAATGGAGGAAACATGCACCGACTGGCAGCAGGAAAAGATTTGCGCCATCTGGTGGAGAAAATTACAAGTTCCTTATTTGGTTTTCATTTGACTAATATTTTCCCTTCTCTCACTATTCCTGTCTCCCTTTTGCTCTCGACCTCTTTCTTTAATCCCTCTTTATCGCTCTTTTTCTCTGTCTCCCTCCCCCCTCCTCTCTCACCCTCTCAGGTGTGACGAGTATGTGACCCAGCTGGATGACATGCAGAGGCAGCTGGCTGCAGCGGAGGATGAGAAGAAGACCCTGAACTCCCTGCTCCGCATGGCCATCCAGCAGAAGCTGGCCCTGACCCAACGACTGGAGGACCTGGAGTTTGACCACGAACAGGCGCGCCGCGGCGGGGGAGTGGCTGCAGGCGGGCGGGGAAAATCCTCCTCATTGGCGCGGGGCAAAGTGGCATCGGCCAATCATTATGTAAGTCAGAGACGCTCCTGCAGGGTCCTCCCCGAGCCCAGCGGCATCCTGGGAGGCCCCGTGGTCCTCTGCAGCGAGATTTACTTTGACCTTTGAACTCTAACCTCCATCATAACCTCTAACCTCCATCATAACCTCTAACCTCTCATCACGCTTTGCACTGCTGAGCTTCACCGGCATGGTTCTGTCTAGGCTGTTGCTGTGACTAGGACAGTGGTGGCTAACGGTGCTTTACCACACTACTGTGTGATGGCTATGTGTTCATATCCAGCATGGCATGATACTAGCTTGGCTCAGGCATACCTTTTCTGCTAGTAATACTCACAGAGTGGCAGAATGTTGGCAAGGTTGCAGAATTTACTGCTATCAGCTCTCCTCAAACAGTCAAGAGTTCAGAGCAGGCGTGTGTACATAACATAATCTGTTATGTCTATGTTATTTCATGTTTATGACTGTGTAGCTCTTATGACGAAGGCTTCCAGTAAAGTGTAACTGAGTAAGCTTATAACTTTCATTCAGACAGGCAGCAGTGCAGGCTGCAGAAAGACCTCTGCTGCGTCCGTCTAGTCCATGCCATTCGGGGACCATTAAAACAGTGCAATGAAATGTACCGTAGCTGCTAAATAAAAAAGCACTGTGGCTAAGCACTTGTCATATCACTTTTGCTGTGATGTCACAAAGTGATAACTGTGGTGTGGCACATTCGGTTTACAGATTAAGTTCCCTGGCACTTGATGTAATAGAGATTGTAGGGCAGTGGTCATTACAAAGGCAAATAGTAAAGCACTTCTAAATAGGGGTTAGTTACAAACCCTAGTTAAGGAATAAGCTTTTAAAAATGATATATGGGTCTAGTTTTGTGTGAATTAGCCTGGTGGTTTTAAAATGTTTAGAGTAAGGTGAAGACTGAGTGAATCTGTTCCATACACTCCAACTCTTATAACCCTCATCCAGTCATCCATGTCTGCCTCATCCTCCTCATCTTCTCCTGCCTGTCACCAGAAACCTCTATGCTGGTGTAACTTACATTTACCTCATAACTCATGATCATCCCTTACCTGCATGTTGAGTACCATACTTGTGAGTCTTCTGCAGCCAGTTGCATCATGGTCCGCTGTGCACGACTAACCCTTACCATCCTAACCCCACTGACTCCCCCACCTTTCCAATGCAACTAACGCAGGTAATGATTTTATCAAATTAGATTGTATCAAATGAAGACTGACCAAATGATAATCAAACGCTCAGATTTTAATGTTATTTAATTTTCTCTCCATTTTACAGTAATTTAATCAAGCCCAGTGTTGACAGTAATCAAGCCCAAAAGGTTGACAGTCACCTTGCCGATGATTACTTCAGTACCCCCACCCCCCGTGGCCTGGGACCCATGTCAGAGACACACACTGCTGTAATGTGAGGACTTTGATTTCTGAGTGCAAACACACACCAGAGTATGTGAGCGGAGTTGAGCGGTCAGAGATCCCACTCATTGCTCACGGAGGGGTCTTCTGCCACTCCAAATTTGCTCCATTCATTTTCTGTTTAAAAGGGATCACTTAACAAACACCCCATCTACTTTTGTGACTATGTACTCGTATCAACATCTCTTTGCATTAGTGGTAGGGGTAGGCTAAATAAATACAACAGAATAGGCATAATTAAAAGAACATAATGAAGGAAATTAAAAATGCTGGCCAGAGCATGCCCAGAGATCGTGGCTGAGCAGTACCGGAGCGAAATTGGAAGCGGGATAGAAGGCCGACGCTCCAACATTTTAGAAATTCGCTGAAGCACGATCCACTTCAGCTCCACTCTGCTCACGTCCTCTGACACACACACACACACACACACACACATGCTCCAGGCCCCTACAGACACACGTGAAACCCCCAGGGTTTAGTCCCTCTGTGCGGCTACATGAAACAAGAAAGTCTCCTCGGTATGATGACCAATAGAGGTCTATTTATATGTATATGACCGACAGTATGACCCTCATTTGTGATCCAGTCATTCACTCCACATTGTCCACCACTATACTATTATAACTCTTGTGTCTTTCCCCCGACTATAGCCGACTCCAACTCAACTCCACGATTTACGATGGAGTTGAGTGGCGACTAGTGTTGACGAACTGGAGCGCCGACGTCACATAAAAACCCACTGTCGCGTGTAATTACGGGCTATGTTTTGGGTGCTGAAATCATTTTATGTGATAGTCGCCGCTCAAATCCATCGTAAATCATGGAGTTGAGTTTAATCGGCTACCCGGATGACTGCGCCCTTTTAATGTATTTATTTATATTTTTTTGCTTGTTGTAACTCAGTGAACGTGTGAGGTGTTCATAAGCTTTTTGTTGCATTTAATAATTGTTGATAATTGAAGCATTCATAATAGAATTTCCATGGAGAGCAAACCTGTGTTGATTTATATTTATTTCTAGAGAAAGATCAGAGGCAGGAAAGTCATAGGAACTAAAGTGACTTGCTACAGTTTTCCCTGGGGGTCAATATTCAGTGGGACTCCCAGGCTAATGTAAGTTCTCTGCAAGAACATGGATGGAAATCTTGATTGGAAATAGTCCTTTCTCTCTTTGTTTTAAATCTTGTCACATGTATTTAGATGTTTTATTTAACCTTTATTTATCCAGGCGAGTCAATTAAGAACAAATGGTTCTTTACAATGACCGCCTGGCAAATTTTTATAATGTGCTTCAAAAAAGTTAACCAGAGAGCAGGATGTTCAAGAAGGCTTTTTGGCGCCTTATTCTTCTACCTTCTGGTCTTAGTTTTGACTAGTAGTGCCTTACTGTCCATAAAATAGAAGCTAGATTTGGTTTTTTTATGTTTTCTATGTCTTTGAGAAGGAATTGGGGTGAGAGGTTTTGACCCCAGTCATTACAGATTGAGGAAAATAACAGGAACTGTGGCGAATTCTTTTGTAGTGATTCTGTGATCTTGCAGAATTGCACATTTAGGGGCTGTTATTATGATTATTATTCTAAAGAAAAAACGTATTTTAAAAGTTTTCATACTATAACTGTTAACTTTGGCTGCCGAGTTAGTGGTTCGAGGCATTTACAACAGTGGCTGATTGAGAGATTACTAATGCACATACTTATTTATACTCTATTGTGTATGGCAAAGGTCAGGCAATGTCAATATAGAATTGACAAGTATGGAGGATCATTTCTTTAATTGTCTGTTTTAATGCAATTTTATTAGCCTTTTTTATGTCCTCTAATAGAGTTGTTGTGACTTCAGCAAACAGAAGAAGTAAAGTCATCAACACTTCTGCAGTGCCATTTAATTCACAGCTTTGTTGATGCAATAAAAGTTACATTTATGACTTTCTTTTCTTTCTTTCTTTTTTACAAGTGCAATTTAAACGCAGTATCAATATGGAAATACGGTATAAAAATGCTGTCTGTTTGCTGATGCTATTATGTTTTACTACTTACTCACAATCTTGATCCAATTTGAGTTTATCTTTGTACTAAATAACTTGTTTGTATTTATTTTAAACAATGTCATGTATGTTGGTATTGTCAATAATGTGGATTATGATTAGTGGCATATTGATACCATATTGATGTCATTTTCCATGTTATCTTCAAGGGACTTTGGGTGGAGATGGTGGTCGCGTTCCACTGCTAGGTTCGTTGCATGCATCAACCAATGGTTGCTTGCCATGTCATCGACTGACAGATTGCTATAACATAACGATGTGGTTAGCTGATAGGTAAAATACCTATCCAGGCGTTGTAAGATCTGGCAACGTCTAAGCAGTGGAACGCTCAATAGAAGCCAGTAGCCTACCTACCTACCTATGTGGTGGTGATGATGATGTTGCACTGGCAAGGTGCATGCTTAATAGTATAAACTTAACTTCAGACTTAATGTGGTGTTGTTGGGGTTATTATTAAAACATATATATTGATCCTATCTAAGCCTATTTCTGCTTCGGTCATTCTATGTCTCCTTCTAAAATAGTCTGTGTATCAATTTAGGAAGTTTTCCAACATGCATTTGTCAACAACAAAAATGTGGCCATAATAGCATAGGCCTAAAATTAGTCAAATTGGGAAATTGAGGCCTACTGTAAATCAAACGAGATCAAATTATAACAAATTCCTTTAGTAAAAATGTTTAAATAGATAATATGGATGTCAATTCAACGTTCAATAAAAGAAATGACATATTGATACTGTAGGCTACTTCATAGTTACTATCCAATGTACTGTTGTCGGTCTAAAATAAGACAGTGTATCAGGCGTTTCCGGGAAAGTTCTAGCCACTCCCTGCAGTGCTGTCGTGTTAATGGTCTCGAGGAGGGAGGGGCCACTCAAAGGAAAGAAGGGACCACACAATGGGAGGTTTGTAGGCGACTTCTTAAACTATTGTACTACTGTGTTTCTTGTTTGTTTTGCCATGGGTATATGGGTTTTGTCATTTACACATACCCACATATTGTCGCTGCGCTTGAACAATTTAAGAACCCCGTCTGTCTTTTCGATAGTTTTGGGTGGCACATGGCGCTTTCAACTTCTGTTTTCTGTCGGGCTAACAGCGCTTGATAGCCTAAACTTTTGCAAAGTGTAGTGTTCCCGACAGCTACGTCTATTTCTAGCAACATAGTTTCCGATGTAGGCTACACCTCGTGTCCGCCTTTGACCTAATGTAACACGACATCACCAGTTGCTGTATTCTACTACCCTTTGCCACATTGTAACACATCCCATATACTGTATGCCACTGACAGCGAGAGAAGTTTTGGCCAGATACTTTACTAGCAATTACGCAGGCAGACTGAGGTGAATTCAACAAATTGTCTGAAGAGACAATTGTATAGCTACTGACACATTTTCATCTTTTTCGGTAGTCTATTTCGGTTAACTTGTCCAGTGATTTGTTTTGCTGTCGACATTTAGAAAGTTCGTATAGAAAATAGATGCGACAATTGCCAGCTAGAGTGCGTTGCCATTTAACCATCTCGTGTCGATAAAACATCTGGACGTCATGACGTCACACCTACCGTTTATAATATTTCCATAAAACCCAGTGTCGAATAAGAATGTAGTGGTTGAAGTGGTTACTTTACCCATTTAGGGAAATTGCGAATTAATAACGACAGCCTATATGCCCTCCCATTTATCTTTTTTTTATGTCTCGGAGCCAGCGAAAACCACCATGAATAGAATGCAATCATTTACAAATATTTTCCATATACTAATAATTCTCATGCGCCAACGTATCACCGCGGTTCATGCCATGGTGAAACTTGCACTACTGTAGATCTGAAATAATTGGACACGGTGAAACCTGCCAGCCAAGCAGAAAAGCAAGGGGAAGCAATTCCGACATTCTTGGAAGTCAGGACAATCCTTGTCCTGCAAAGAAACATACATTTTATGGTTGAAAAATACTATGTTGCAAGTAGCAGACTACCTTAAATGATTCGGCAATAATCATTTATTCGAAAAACACCTTTCCACCATAATTTTTTCGCAATAAAGGAAGTTCGACAAAAGAAACATCTGCCCCTGTCAAACGATTAAAAATGTCGTCGCTCTTTAGAAAATGTCTCATATCTGCCGTTTCCATGACACATTTTTCTTGCAACATTGCTTTTGTCGAATAAACCTGGGTCAATGGAAACCTGCCTGGTGTAGCTATACAGTTTATGCGAGATATGTGATAACTATGGCATTGTGGGGTATTGTGTTTAGATTGAAGAAAGGAGAAAAAAGTATACATTTTTGAATAAGGCTGTAACGTAACACAATGTGGGAAAAGTCGAGGGGTCTGAATTCTTTCAGAATGCACTGTATTCTATAGGATAGGTTCCAAAATCGAATAGGGTTTTCTATTGGATTCTAATAGGATATTTGTATTGGAATCCAAAATGATTTTTTTTTTACTACCGCAACCACAAAGGAGCTTGCTCTCCCTGCCTGTTTCATTACTTCATGATCAGAGCCGCTTGCAATGATCAGCTAGGAGGAAATCAGATTTTCAACATTCTGATGCCTTATAATTATATAAAATATATGCAACGATTTTTCCATCACAGTGTGCCAATGCACCACACAACCAATAAGCAAAACATACTGACATGGTTTGCGTTTTCAACAACACAATAAATCGACTATGTCAATCTCGACAAACAGAAAATGCATCCCTCCCTACCTTGTAGGCATACCCAGTATCGAAGGCTTGGCTTGACAATCTCTGAATGTCATTAAACTTTTTGGTGTATTCTAACAGATGTCTCATTCCATTAATCGAATTGCCTTTGCACCGTTTGGATTGATTGATTTTTATTTGTCAGTAAAAAAAAAAACATATACACAAATAATTATAAATGAGACCGGGATTTCACAACAGAGTCGGGACTTATTTCCATTGTGGTCCCTACATTTGCTGCAGCATATACAGTAATATAACTACTGAATGCACGTCTAATTTATGTCCATCTGGCTTTCGGGGGTCGCCTTGTGTTTTTCTGTTGTGGGTAGCCTATATCTTAGGCTATGTATTGGATAACCGCACAACCAGTAGTGTTTCCATCAAATTGACTTGTTGCAGATAAAAGTCTACGTAAATATGTAGTGCACATAAAAATACATTTTGGGGGGTTAAATTCCCATGTACCGAGTAAAAAATACAAGTTAAATGAGATTCCATCGCATTTTCAACTCCAGGTGTACTGATGGTTTTGTCACAATGTTGCGTGGTTATAGAGAATGTGGCCACTGGTATTGGCACGTGCGCTGATGAGATTATTATGGACAAAAGTGCGAGATTATTTGTTTTTGTCAAATGGCAGCCAAGCATTGATCATCATGTCACCAGAATAAGACCCTTTTGATATTTATTGAAAGGAGAATCAACCTCATCACTGTGGACTTTCACTAACCTGTGAAGTGCATCATCATTTATTTCGTTTCCTAATAAACTGCATGCTTTCCCGTGATGTGGTGCCATTTTTTTATTAGACAATTTACTCTCATAAAAAGATTGGAAACCTGTTTAATGTCAATCCATTTTGAGGCTGCTGGAATTCTATTTGGACGGACGTGGGCACGCCTACACGAGACTTTTGAAGTAGTCTGGTAATATTACAACATTTTGACTGGTTGTGTTTATGCCACATATAAAACGTAATACATTTTTGAAAAAAAAAGCTAAATTAGAACTATTTTGGAGTTTAGATTGGAGAAGCTGCAGAGCGTGTGTTAAGCTTTTTACTGGGCCTTTCTAGACCTTATAAACTGTTGAGAGTAGACCCGCAACTGATCCAAATCGAAGGAAACATTCAAATCATAGGTGCTTTTGCGCCATTATTCAAGTGACATTTTCACTCTAGGCTAGAATGTTGTACTCACTTGAAAACACTGACGCAATTATTCATTGCATTTTGGTGTTGTAAACTAGTCTAGGTAGCATAATTCCATTGTCCCGAAACGAGATCAATAGTGGAGATTTTTTAGCTGTGTCTCATGTCTTCACTGTTCTTTTTAGATGAGCCATGATGCACCATGCCGCTCCGCTGCCTATCAGCTTCTCCTATGTGTTCTTGTCGATTCATATTTAAAATGTATGCAGCCTTGGATGTTTTTATGTGTGGTATACTTGCTAGATCTGGACAAACGATCCACCTACCACTGTCACTATGGTATAGTAAAAGTTAGCACACGGAAAATCGTAGTGCACAAGGGAAGTACCAAAACACCTTGATATAGGTGAGGTGCATGCAAGCGGGCGAGGAAATGTGGCTAGGGTGGAATAAATTATATAGTAACACCTGCAAAAGAGTGAATGTAAAAGAGCCCCCCCCCCCCCCAGAAAAAAACACAACCATCCCCAAAGCCAAGTAAATTGGGATCTGTACCTAAATCCATTGTAATTCAATCACTTTTTGACAGCGTTCTTTTTGTTTTAAACAAAACTTTTCAGACATGTGTTTGCCCTTGGAAGAAGTGGTCAGAAAGTGACTTTTTGGACATCAATGCCAAAAGAGAAATGTGCTCAAAGTTGACACATTTTGCATATGCCTATCCCAAAATACATGAGATATCCATGTCTTCATCACTGGAAAATATAAACGTTTGAGTTTGATATCATTTCAAAGGTTACAAACAATGCTGTCAAACTATTTTATTGTTTGTTTTTTTTAAATAAAAATTGTCTTAAATCTTGAACGTCAATTATCTAAAAACGCGTAAACTCCGATTTTAATATGCGCATACGTTGTAGCTTAGACCCTATTTCACATCATCTGAGGTTTCTGTGTTGTGCCGCCATCGGTTGAGACACAACGTGCTCTTGAATACAGCGTGGGTGTCATTTCAATCATAGCCTACCCTGTAGCTCAGTTGGTAGAGCATGGTGTTTGCAACACCCGGGTTGTGGGTTTGATTACCACGTGGGGCCAGCACAGAAAAAATATATATATATATATATATATATATGAAAAAATGTATGAAATTGTATGAAATGTATGCATTCACTACTGTAAGTCGCTCTGGATAAGAGCGTCTGCTAAATGACGTAAATGATAGACCACTGCAATTTAGCTGGTACACACACCATTGACATTTAAGTTGAATTGAAATGGTATCTAATTCATAATACTACAAAGATGACTGCTGGCCCACCCACCATCACATCATGTCCATTCTATTATATCTATTTGTATGATTTCAAAAGGTTTCCTTTGGAGGATTGACAGTATCATTTAAAACAACCGATATTCCCATTTAAGTCAATATTCTCTGATGTGTGGACCTCCAACTATCTTTTTGGTAGACATTTTTATTTTAGTACATTTATCAGCCAAAACATGACACCCACGCTATATTCACGAGCATGTTCTGTCTCAACCGATGGCGAGCACAACACAATCACTTTAGATTACTAAACTAGGGACTAAGCGACAACATATGCATATATGAAAAAAATAGGACTTCATGCATTTTTTGATAATTGACAAAGGACAAAAAACAAACGTCATTATTATATACATAAAAACATCTCCAGAAATGGTTAAATAGTTTGACAACCCTGTTTTCAAGCTTTTAAATAATATCAATCTCAACCATTCATATTTTCCAGTGTCTCATGGTATGGTGGGGTATCCAAAATGTGTAAACTTTGAACACTATCTCTTGAATGATTTGGCATTCAGGTCCAACAGTCACTTCGAGTATTTCTACAATGGGCAAATACACTACATGGCCAAAAGTATTTGGACACATGCTCGTCGAACATCTCATTCCAAAATCATTGGCATTAATGTGGAGTTGGTCCCCCCTTTGATGTTATAACAGCCTCCACTCTTCCAGGAAGGCTTTCCACTAAATGTTGCAACATTGGTGCGGGGACTTGCTTCTATTCAGCCACGAGCATTAGTGAGGTCGGGCACAGATGTTGGGCCTGGCTCGCAGTTGGCATTCCAATTCATCCCAAAGGTGTCCGACGGGGTTGAGGTCAGGGCTCTGTGCAAGCCAGTCAAGTTGTTCCACACCGATCTCAACAAACCATTTCTGCAGGGACCTCGCTTTGTGCACAGGGGGCATTGTCATGCTGAAACAGGAAAGGGCCTTCCTGAAACTGTTGCCTCAAAGTTGGAAGCACAGAATTGTCTAGAATGTCATTTTATGCTGTAGCATTAAGATTTCCCTTCACTGGAACTAAGGGGCCTAGAACGAACCATGAAAACAACCCCAGACCATTATTCCTCCTCCACCAAACTTTATAGTTGGCACTATGCATTCATGCAGGTAGCGTTCTTCTTGCATCCACCAAACCCCGATTCGTCCATCGAACTGCTTCCACTGCTCCAGAGTGCAATGGCGGCAAGCTTTATACCACTTCAGCCAATGCTTGGCATTGCGCTTGTGTGCGGCTGTTCGGCCATGGAAACCCATTTCATGAAGCTCACGACCAACCGTTACTTTGCTGACATTGCTTTCAGGGGCAGTTTGGAACTCGGTAATGAGTGTTGCAACCGAGGACAGATGATTTTTACGCGCTACATGCTTCAGTACTCAGCGGTCCCATTCTGTGAGCTTGTGTTGCCTACCACTTTGCGGCTGAACCGTTGTTGCTCCTAGACTTTTCCACATCACAATAACAGCACTTACAGTTGACTGGGGCAGCTCTAGCAGGTCAGAAGTTTGACAAACTGACTTGTTGGAAAGGTGGCATCCTATGACGGTGCCATGTTGAAAGTCACTGAGCTCTTCGGAACGGGTCGTTCTACTGCCATTGTTTGTCTATGGAGATGGCATGGCTGTGTGCTCGATTTTATACACCTGTCAGCAAGTATTCAAATCAAAAGGGTGCTGTCAAAGTGATTGAATTCAAATGGATTTACCCTACAGCTTAGTTTATGCAAAACGCTGCCATATATATGTCTGTCAAGTTGCCGGTGGTTCTACAAAAATGAGAGAAAATTCTGAAAGATGTTAATAAAATCCATGTTTTGTATCGAGTGAGATGTCTCTTGCATGTGTAGATCTTTGTTTTCGTCGCAAAGTGTGACGCGCTGTCGTGTACTTCTACAAGTGACCACGGCTGCGTCGCATAGAACCGACCAGTTCCTGCAAAGACGCTGGGAAATGCTAGATGTGCGGCAGTTAAGATGGCAAGGAACCTCCTCAGGATGTACAAAACATGGATTTAATTCATATCTTTCTGAGTTTTCTGTGGTTTTTGTAGAAACCACCAGCAACATAGTTATCACATATCTCGCGTAACTGTAGCTACACTGGCTCCTGAGCACTTCGGTAGCCTATACTTGCCTCTTCAGACAATTTGTTGAATTCATTTCTAGCAATCGGTAGGTGGTGCCAGTGAGGCATCATGCGTATGTATCTCACCCTAGAGAGTTAGTACAAGCACTTGGCTATTTTAGGACGAACGGTGTCCCTGACGAGCAATGTTGAGGTCGACCTCCTGGCATAGCTTACCTATTCTTTAAAAACGTTCAAATTCTGCTGTAAATGTAAAAGCCTGTTTTGAGATTTCGCTTCCCTCGTTTGTTTGTTGATATATCCTCATTATCAGAAAGTGAATCCTTCCTTATCCTGGACCTAATATGAAGAACTGTGTTCGGTGTTAATCAATTACCGTTTTAATCATGTTGTGATTCATTCCCACGTGACTGTCAGACAGTTTCCATGACCAGCTATTGGAGGACAGCCGGTTCCTCAGGACAGACCGTCGACTGGACACAGAACTAGTGGATAAGCTCATCCTGCAGCTCAACAGGATCTACCCACAGATCCTCACAGACAAGGAGGCCACCAAAGTGAGTAACCTCCTCCTGGACAAATTAGTTTGAACCAAGGTCATTTGTAACTTCCACATGCAGAGCTCTTTGCTCTAAGGGATGTGTCCTACTGAAATGTAGCGAATGACTGCTTGTTCAGGCAGCTGTGGTTTAAAGCAGCACTTTGTTACATCTACAGTATTTTAACTCGATCTAAGCATCCGTTCCATTTCCAGACCACTTGAACATGAATTTAGTTCCAGAACGTGCAGTTAGTCAATTAGTAGCCCCTCGTGGCCGACTGTAACAAAAAAATTCTAATTGAGTAACAGGCTAGCGTGTACAGGACATTCGTTTCTGGTTTCCGAAGGTAATCACTTAGATTCAGAGAGAGAGGTATTCTACACACACATCTGGGTTTCTGAATATGACATGATGATCCAGTTTAGGGACCTTGATGTGCCCACCTGCGTCCGACTGGCCGAGCTCCTGGCTCACCTGCAGGGGAAAGGTGACGAGGCCTGCCGGGAGTTCTACCGGGCGCTTCACCTGCATGTGGAAGAGGTGTACTTCAGCCTACCAACACGCCTCCGCCTCAGAGGTTAGTCCCTCCGCCCCGACAGTCAGTCTCTGGAGAGCTGAGATTTGCTCTCATTATTATTCACGTGAAAATGTTCTAGTATTTTTTTTTTTGTACACTACCGATGGCATATTTGCATCTAAAAACCTGCATACATGTATTCACCAAAATCACTGACATTTTGTAATCCCTTTCCCAGATTCTGTAGACCCGTTCACGATTAAAGCCTCACCCACCCAGCCGAGATATGTGCTGAACGACCGAGGTAAGCATACACACAGAAAGCTGAAACTCTGTCACACATACAAACACACGTACTGTAGACACACATACCTTTCTTTCTCACAAACAGTCTCCTCTTCTCTCTCCTCTGTCTCTAGGTCCTCTGTTCTTCCTCGGTTGTTTCGGTGTTGCGGTGGGGATGGCTCTACTGTATTACTATGGCGGTGAGTACAATATGTCCCTTCCATGTTTTCTTTCTTTCCCCACAGAAAAAAACAGAAGTCATTATGTCGTATGGCTCCGAAACGGATTATTTTGAAACCAAGCTAAGCTTAACATTGCATCTTCATGTTGTGCCACAAATCAAACTCCACATCAAACTTGATTTAAAGGGTATTTAAAATCGCAACCCACTTTTGAAGTATAACAAACAAGAAGCGGTGAACAGGATGAATAAAAGACACATAAAAACCTCCGTGGTGTCTGCCCCTCTTACTTGACTGGGCAAGCTATTCTGTAACGCACAGACCAAATCATGTACACCTATTCTGTTTCCATTAGGTTGAAGTTGTCAGTGTTATCATGCTTAGTTGTTAGGAAATAAAACAAAGTGTAAACCGTCCATGTGTTGTCCTACAGAGGCCAAAGTAACAGGGGGAAGCAGGGCTCTTGGCATGGCTGCTCTTGGACTGGGCCGACGAGCCAGAGAGGTTCTCATATGGTACGCTGAAGACCCCATCAGGAAGTAGTCTGTGTGTCTCCACTACCACAGCAAAACAAGCACTCCAAAGGTGTTTCCCGGACATCTATAACACACTACACAAATACCCTTTTCACATTACAATGCCAACCTGAACCAAACTGTGCTGGTTACAACAACTATGGTCGATGAGTAACTGGGCCAGTTGATTACAGCTTGGTTTGGCTCAGTTCAGTTTGTCTCAGTGGTGTGAAAAGCCAGGGGGTTACAACTTTGTACATACTGTATATAGCAGTCTTTTGGCTTTAGGAATCAGAGTTTTTTTGTTGTTGTTGACAATTTGTCATACAGCAACTGGTTTTCTTATGAACTTTCATTGTCTTCATAATGGTTAGATATTAGACATGCGTCTTCTCTGGTGAAAGGGACTATTAATCACACTAAAGCTCTGTTACTGAACAGCATCTTGTCAAGAGCCAGCCTCCTTTCGTTGTTGTTCTTTTGGTGGGGTTTGGACACCGTGTACAGAAACCGATGAACCAGACTTACTTTAAATAAACCTTTCCTATTGAATGTGTTGTACTACTTACGGTATACTCAGGAGATTGACGTTAGGAAACATCAAACGGCAAAGGAGGGTATTTATAAAAGTCGGATGTTTATTTGTTTACTGAAGGAAACCAACCAAGCACTACGTTTTATTGCATTTTGATTTGTAATATCATCTCTGTTATCAGGGAGGATCTATAAATGGAAAACATGAATGTTATATAATTTGTCTTTTTAGCAGACACTCTTATCCAGAGTGACTTACAGTAGTGAGTGTATACATTTCATACTGGTCCCCGTGGGAATCAAACCCACAACCCTGGAGTTGCAAGTGCCATGCTCTACCAACTGAGCCACACGTTGTAGCTCAGTTGGTAGAGCATGTTGTTCGTCCGGTGTTTTGTCTTGGATGAAATGTCTACCACATAATGCCTTTCAATTAGATCAATCCAGGCCCACTATGCTCGTAGCTAGATAGCCCGGCACTGGTTCAATGAATGCGTGACCTAACCATATCAGAGAGATTGCAATATGTTCACTAGAACTATCACATTATAGCGGTTGATTACACTACTTTTGAGTGACAATAGTACTTAGTTACTGTTTTTGAAAGTGTTCTTTTTGTTATTATGCCCACTGAAAAGCCAATGCAAAGTACTACATTTCAGGTCTCAGCCGTGTTGTTTCACCTCAGTCTGTTTTTCTCTCACTTTTTTCTGTTATTAAGCATTTTCAAAGTTTTCTCTAACACAGTGTGAAGCCTTTGTTCGCTAACTTGCCTTAATCTGTGCTTTGTTTGGGACAGGAAATATTGTTCATTGGGGAAGTAGATTATAACGGTTATACTGTTTTATAGTAGGGAACATTTATAATATTAGATACACATGTAACCTTCCTGATATATATTCAATGTGAGGAGAAAATCCTAACTCCCATTTAAGTCAAATGGACATCAATGCACGACTAAGTGGTTTTAGTGGAAGTTAGGATTCTCCCCAGAGTCTCTGTCTAACAAGTGCCATCATTATGATTTATATAATTGTATGACTTTTCACTATTTATTCTTTTCAAGCCTTTCTATGCGTGGACAATACAAAACAATATCTGGACAAATGGTTACTTTTCATTTACAAACTTCATTTCAGGATAGTACAGTTTTCTACTGCATACAGTGCATCAAACAACAAAGTGCATTAAAAGTGGGGCTAAAATATGATTTGGTCCTTCATTTAAAAAAAGAGAAGTCCTTCAATCATAAAAAAAAGTATATTGGCAAAGCTTATGGTCTAAACAAGGCATGAAATACACACTTAGATTTTTTTATTAAAACAATTTTTACATTTAAATTGTAATGGTACATACTGTATGTTGCATAGACCTGAGATTACATATAAGGCAGCATGCAAAGTCAATGTCCGGTTGTAAAATTCCAGTAACTTAACATGAGAATTTTGGGTATAAATCCACTAATTACCAACATTTTGCAACGCTAGATCAGTGGTTCACAAACTCTTCACACCCCTCTTGTTGGCGGAGAGAACATTTTGCAGGTTTAAAGCATATTTCCTGCAGTTCTATACACTCAGCTATCACATGAACACACAGAAGATATGGGAAATGTGTGGAATACAGGAAATGACCTTTAAAATGGCGGCCATGGAGGGTGATATTTTTTGGGGGCATTTAAAAGCTAATTTCCTGCATTCTACACATTTTGCCATATCTTGTGTGTGTTCATCTGATAGCTGAGTGACTCAAACATTACAACAAATCAATGGGCTAAAAAACACAGCAGCTGGGTCTGTACAGCTTGAGTATTTCTAGAACAAAGTTACCACGACGGCAGCTCTAAGATATGATATACTTTAGTGTATGTGGACACCCCTTCAAATGAGTGCATTCGGCTGTTTGTTTGCCAGTGACCGTCTCTCTCGTCCCATTCAAATATTTGTTTTCAACAAAAAGTTCAGTAAAAGACCCATGTGATTCCATTTGATATTGCGAGGGTTGTTTTGTTTGCGCGTTACGCTGTCTATGCGTTGGTATATTGTCTATAAAAGTGGATCCTCGTGATTGTATCGCCTTTCCCTTTTAGACCACAGGCCTAATAAAATACTTCCAATGGTAGGCTAACCGCTTCTCTCACTCTCTCTCTCTCTCTCTCTCTCTCTCTCTCTCTCTGTGGTGACTTAAAGAAGAGTACAGGTAAGGCCTCAAAATCTTGCTGAATTTATATGAATTAACGTCTGTCTGAATTTCTGTCGGTGTCCATTTTGAAGGTGCTTGTTTAAGCAAGTCAGCTATGGTTTTAAAAAGAAAGCAAGTGAGGCTGAAGGAACTGTTTTCGCCGCCGGACGAGGCTCCGCTAATAGCCAGGTGTAGCGATGGTAAGGATTCACTCCATGGTGCTGAAAAGAAAGCTCTGCTGTTAGGGCCTACATCAAGCTGTCCCAACAGTTTGTGGGCACCGTTTGTCACCGTTATAATGCAATTAATGTATTTTTTTTAGTGTTGTGGTTGCATCAAAAAACTAAAAATGGAGTTTGCCCCACCAAGATTTACATGCTAAAAATCGCCACTGAGCAGTGTGTGTATATATAAAATAACCCTGATATGTCCATATTTGTAAAGGCAATACATTAACACTATTGGTCATTTGAACAATGTATTGTTCACACAAGTGATAGCAACATATGAAGTGTGACAGGATCGTCATGAAGAAGGGTCAACCTGACTGAGATTGTGACTGGCCGTGTGTATGAAAGGCCAGTGGGAATCCTGCATAATGGATCGATCCATTATCTTTGGTGTCACGGAGAATCTGATGGAATACTGGATCCGTGAACCTCTCTTGCTTGTAAAGTGGCAGTGATGTGCTTAGTGCAGCTATGGCATTCCGGTATAAAACATTTACTTTAAGATTCACCTATGTGTATTCTAACTCTAAGTCTATGTACAATACATATATTTATTAAACTTATGTAACCTGACAATTTGACACTGATTACCAAACACTTGTTTGATGGTTTCAACCAAGGGTACACGTTGGCATATATGTGTGTATTGTGCATATAACACCAGTATAATGCCTTTATAACTGTAATAATTGATGACCGGGGAGTAAGGAGTGAGGGCGGTTAATAGTTTTGATTGGGCTTCTGGACGCCGAAGGCCGTAATAAAGACGTTGACTACGACGATGATGAAGATGAGCGCTGTGGCGATGTTCTCCATAATGTTCAGCTTGTAGTGGGTGCTCTCATCGTTCAGGTTCCACTTCACTGCAGAGCAAGAGAAGAGCACAAACGTTGCGGATTAGCTTAGTGGCTCCGAGCATGTCCTCAGTTCATAGAAAGCAACCAACAGAGGGAGCTATGTCAAAAGTTGTTTCTAAGACTGGGGGCCCTGTTTTGAATTCCCTAAAAGTGCATTCTGCCTCTTCCCCTTGACGTAATCCCTGAGAGGTGCAGGGGGCTGCCTTAATCCACATCCACGTCTTCGGGGAGCAGTGGGTTAACTGCCTTGCTCAGGGGCAGAACGACATATTTTCTTTACCTTGTCAGAGCGGGATTCGATCCAACAACCTTTCGGTTACTGTGCTCTAACCACTAGGCTTGATGGACTTTTAAATAATCAGACCGAGGCCTGGCTTTTGAACCATCAAATACCCATTGTCGTCATATTTAACTAATCATTATTGAACCATGTGATATGAAGATACAGCATTTTACATTTCCTACACTCAGGTGAATGACTATTTAGGACATTAGTTATATGCCTCACCAGAAAGGAATGCCAATATGTTGTTGTGGGTGTTGTGAGAGTTGAAGCCCAGTTAAGCATTTTTTCACATGCTGACTCAGAGCCACACCTCCTGTAACATTAGCAAATTCTGCCCGAGGACATTAAACTGAGTATTCCTCATTTGAACCAACTGACAGGAGAAATACAATGGATATACAAACACTGTCTCCTATGGTCCCATTCTTTAACTCTCCCACCCACACAATGGGAGCCCCTGGCAAGGGAAGATACGGACATTATAACCAGGTACACAGATAATAACATTTTGCTGAGAGAGCCGTTCAAACATAAAGTAGGGTCAGAAACGTAGGGAGTTTATCTGTTCTTGGAGCTGAGGAGAAACAATGGCACCATAAACCAAGTGTTTATGTCTCGTCAATAGGGTCAGGAGTTTGTCAGGTCACATGGTCAGGAAAGACTCTTGGCCCCATGCCTCATCAATCTGTGGCTACGTCCCAATTATCCCTCCTTCCTCCCAAAGTGTGCATTTCCCTTAACTAATTTGAAATGAAATGACTGGAACAAGAAATATGGTGGAAACTCCTTTTAGCCCATGCCTCCGCCAACCCAATGCTTTTAGATTTGTGGAAAGTATTAAATGACTTCACTCTTCAGGAGAAAGGAGATCTTATTGGGTTGCGGTCATTATGAGGAAGAGGACTTTGCTGGTTAGAGCCAGACGGGAGTGACTACGACTTTCTTAATTGCCTCTGAGGGGATAAATACAGTTGAGTAGAAAAGAACTGAGACCCACCAATGAAGATGAGCAGGATGCCCACGGTGATCTGCAGGATGAGGGATATGGAGATGAAGGTGATGAGGGGGGTGTAGAAGGTGAAGTCTGGACCCTGCTCCAGGACGGCCTTCAGCTGGGAGGCGTTGGCCATGAGTAACGCCACGTCCAGCATGCTCTCTGCTGCGCTCTTCTTATTAGCATACCGGTTCATGTTTATAGGCTGGTCTGCCTGCCTCCGATTCCAGCTGCCTCGACGCGGCTCCTGGACATAGAGAGACTTAACGTCAGTACAACATAGATATACAGAGATTTAACACGGGCACATCACTGTTAGGACTTAAGTAATCTAGCTTTCTACTAACTGGCAAACATGGCATTTAACTGATTTAACATGCATATAGCCATGCTATTACCTGGTACTCCCTGTACATAGCCATGTTATTGCCTGGTACTCCCTGTATATAGCCATGTTATTACCTGGTACTCCCTGTACATAGCCATGTTATTGCCTGGTACTCCCTGTATATAGCCATGTTATTACCTGGTACTCCCTGTATATAGCCATGTTATTACCTGGTACTCCCTGTACATAGCCATGTTATTGCCTGGTACTCCCTGTACATAGCCATGTTATTGCCTGGTACTCTCTGTATATAGCCATGTTCTTTTTACTCTTATTGGTATTCTTTATTCACTGTGTATTTAATCCTTGTGTCACTTTCTGTTTTTTACCAAACAATTCTTATCCTTAACTCTGCATTGTTGGAAAAGGACTAGTGAGTAAACATTTCACTGTTAGTCTACACCTGTTTTTTACGAAGCATGTGACAAATGACATTTGTTTTGATGGGGAAAGATGGGGAAATTCTAGTGATTTCTGCAGTTACTCTGCTGTGGTTTGTGGGAAATTAGTGTTGTGGGACTTTTAACAGGAAGTGTGACCATGCACATGTTTCTCACCCATCTACACACAATACCCCATAATGACCAAGTGAAATAATCTTTAGTGGGAGGGGATTTCTGGGGATTTCTACAGGGACTGCTGTTCATTTGTGGGAAATGGCCATTGTTCCGGCTCACTGTGCACAGATAACTGCTAGAGAGGACAAGAGGTCTAGTGCCATGATTCCTCTGTCATTTCCTCCCAACCAGGGTGTAGCTACTGTAACTGTCAACCAAGAGGAAGTTGGATAATATGAATGTAGAAAGCAGAGAGGTGTGTTATTGTGTCTTAAGTGATGCGGAAGCATGTTTTGTGTGTGTGTGTGTACTGAACATGTACTACTTGAGTGTATTGTAGAGCAGTAGTGAATACTGTTCAGTAACAGTCCATTCGTTGTATAAGTTAATTGTATTTAGGAACTGTAATTGTCCTATAATCAATAGCATGATAATGACTAATGTCAGAATATAGCAATGTTATCAAATGATGAGGACTGAGGAACACTTCCCCTAAAGTATGTGCTACTATGCTATGGTAATAACATTGTGTAGTACAGCAGTGAGGAGAGGAGAGAAGCAAGGCCGGTCTAATGAGTGCCACTCATGACTCATGCTTACAAACAGAGTAAACCCCAGGAATCCATTACAGCAGAACTGATGTCATGCTGTCTGGCTCAGTGGTCAAACACATGACAGTGTCTATATATCTTGTCCTGTCTCAGCTTTCAGAAAGTAGTTCAGAATGTCCGCTCCAGCTGTGAGCCAGGTTACTCAGCTTTACATTGCTTTACTTTCTCCACTAATTCAGAAAGGCATAGAGAGGGCATGACTGTACGGTGATGTAATTACATTGTTACGTCATTGGAAAAGTGGGCCCCTAACCCAAACATTACCCAGGTTTTTGTGTGGGTTGAAGGACAGAGTTTTTTTTGGGGGGGTGAAGTACAGTCTGGCAGTCCAACAGCCAACAAGGAGTGCTTTGTGCCCAATTTGACAGTGTAAAACAGAGAAGCCCACATCCACATGCCTCTTGCCACCTCTGAAAACACACAAAGCCCACAGAGGGGAAAAGTCTCCTTGTGACCAAGGCTAGCGATGACTGGACAGTTAGTTATCTCTGAGAAGCAGCCTGCTTTCCCTCACTGCCTTATAACCCTCAAATTCCTGCACTCGTCTTTCTTTCTTTTGTTCATTCCATTCTCTCTATTATTCCCTTTCTACGGCCCTGTTTTGTGTGTGCCATTTTCCTCACTCGATCTTGTTGCCCATTTTTCTGCATGCCCTTCCCGATCATGAGGGCTAGTTTCATATACCGGCGTTCTAGAAATAGGCCTACTGAAAAGGGTGAACTTCCTCAAATTCCGTTTCTCGTAGTCCATTACCTCCCCTCGTCTTCCTTCTTTGTTCTCCGTTTGGTCTGGTTATCTGTCCAACTCCCTCTCTCTCTCGGGCTGAGGAGGGACTCGCCTCTACCGCTGATGTTCAGAGTGTTATAAGGCGCTGAGATACAGTACATGTCACGTAATTCCCTGTGACGGCAGACACCCTTCTTCTGCGGGATTGTTGAGTAACAGATAGATCATTGTAGGTCTGAACAGACACTGCTGACTAGTCAGTGTTGTTACTCATGTAGAGATGGGAGTTCCTTTCAGCTCTTCTATTGACTTTTTCTTCTCTGCCTCTGCCCTTGTTCATACGCCGGTAGTACATCCACTGAACAACTGTTGTTGTTTGACTGTGAGCTTCACATGTGGGCTCTTTTCATGTTGCTTTTCACTGAACAATTAGACTCGCCAATGAGTCTAAGCCACAGGTTTAAGATCAACACTGACGGGTTAAAAAAAACAACAAAGCGTGACGATCACACAGTTTTCAATTGAGTTCAATCAGGACCTTTCGGAGTAACCTAGTCGTCATTTCCAGAATACCAGGCCATGATGTCACTTTGCTCACAGAGCAGAGCGGCCTCAGACTGGACACCTCCTTCATGTTGCTCATAGCACTCTTTCAGAGGTGTGAAATTGCCCTAGGTCATAAACAATATTGTGCTTCCGTATTTCTGGACTGTCTGAAATAGGCCTGGACAATGTCTAGCAAATGGTTTTGAAAGCTATCTGACAGACAGGACACTGTGTTTTCTGATGGTGCCAAGTCTAGTTTCCTCAATATTATAAAAGGGGTACCGCTGAGGTTGGTATTGGGACCTGTTCTCTTTACTATTTATGTAAATAATATTAGTCTATGTATTAAATTGTGTAATATTCATCCGTATGCAGACAAAACGGTTACGTATGCCATAGCCTGGTCAACAGTCGGTGCAATGTTGGAGCTGCAATCTGAATTTGTTGCATTACGGAAAGCCCTGGTTGATTTAAAACATACTGAATATATGTTCTCTAATTTGTGGGAACATTTCTCAGGTGGGCTACATATTCACTCATTGGATGCCTCTCTTATCGAGCAGGTTCCCGCCTATAAATATCTCTGTGTTTTTGATTGATAAAGATCTAACATTTCAAAAACATAATGATGAGCTAGTGCCAAAAAACTGATTTGAAGTTGGCTTTTTTAATTTATTTTATTAGATCTTGCTTCCATGAACAGAACGAAACGGGTAGTGCGGTCAACTTTCCTGCCAGTTCTTGACTATGGTGACACCGTTTACCGGACGGCAGCAGCCCCCACTCTTAAACCAGTGGGGACTTGGGGAATTCTACTGCTTTCCTCCTCACATTTGACATGGTTATAACCTCTTGGTGTTGTGTAACAGGAGTTTACGCAGTGACTGAAATCTTAGGTGGTTTCCCCCTTAGTATCTGTTCACCAACACATGTTCCCTGAATAACCTCTGATTTAACTTTAAGACACACCAGTGGGAAATAATTTACTGCTGTTGGATTGATCACTGTGCTCAACAAAGTGGGTTTTAATTTGAAAATCATCAAATACATTAAACAATGTTTAACATGAAATGTTTGAAACACTAATATTTTTGGTTTACTAAGTATTTGTGTTACATCAACTCATTAATCATATTATCATCATATTATTACAACTTATTCAAGTTTAGAATCCAAAACAGGACATTACATCTACTCAATAATATAGTGTGTAAATCTATTGCCTTCATTTTATTATGTAGATTCAACACTTTTTAATTATTATTATTTATTTTTTTACAGTGAACACTCTTCAGCTGTTAGACTATCATAGATAACTTCCTCTAAACGTGTTTAGGTTATAACTGAGTTATAATGCATCACAGTTTGGTTGATTTTATAAACAATTGATAAATCTCGTTATTGCCATCTTCTAGCTACCCAACATTGTTGGATCAACTCCTTGGTTGAACAGTGAAAGTGATACTTTTCCTCATTTGGGTTTTCAAACACATCAACATAATATTTGAAGGTTGGTCACTATGCTACATAAAATTGTGTGTTGTCCAAGTTGCATGCAAAAAGGAATTCCCCTGCTGTCGGTAGCCTAAGTCAGGGCAGGGCCCATGTTGTGGCTCCCGAGTGGCGCAGCGGTCTAAGGCACTGCATCTCACTGCGAGAGGCGTGGTTCAAATCCAGGCTGTATCACATCCGGCCGTGATTGGGAGCGGCATCGGGTGGCGCACAATTGGCCCAGCGTCGTCCAGGTTTGGCCAGGGTAGGCCGTCATTGTAAATAAGAATTTGTTCTTAACTGACTTGCCTGGTTAAATAAAGGTTAAATAAAAAAAAAATTAAATGATGGTCTCACACCTAATCCTCAACAGGTGCACTTTGGACTAGAATGAATGAGTTTATTTGATTAGCTGTAGGCCTTGTAGTAGAAACCCTGACCTATTGTCCCAAGGTTCGTGTGACAATGGTCTTTGAAATAGGCCTAAAAAGTGATCAAGCTTTGTTTAGGGCAGGCTATGCTCTGTTGCCAAGTGTTAAAGCACCCTGCAGCCACTGATAATGTAATAAATGTTGATAATGTAATACATTGCCAATAATGCAATAAATATGCTGAATGCATAATGTAATAACGTTTTTTGCGTTGATTACTACATTATGTTGTGGGTAAAAGATATCCATGAATAGTGTAATAACTATATCCAATATTGTAATATTCACTGCCTTTCCCCCCCCCCCCCATGTATATCAAGTGCCATGCTTCAGTAATAGCTGACTTCACACCAAGCCACATTCCTGAACCGTAGCTTGAAACCTGACTTTAGCAAGACTTTCAAAATACACATTTGACCCTCAATACACACCCACAGTCTGTCTGTCTGTCTGTCTGTCTGTCTGTCTGTCTGTCTGTCTGTCTGTCTGTCTGTCTGTCTGTCTGTCTGTCTGTCTGTCTAAATGAGGGCGAGAGTGTGTGTGTGCGTGCTTCTGCAGTTTTTTTGTTGCAAACTACTACTAAAATCCCAAATGTTATGCAATGTTTTTATAGATATAACCCTGCGAACAGCATCACAAAATGGTTGCCTAAAGTGGTAAGGACTTTGTTTCATGGTCCCACAAAGGTTTTGTCTAGTTCCCGGTTTGTCCCAGGAACGTTCACAATAATGGTTTTAGGACATTCATGGGACGTTGTTTCATGGTCACCTGGAGGTTTTTGTGTAGTTCCCGGTTTGTCCTGGGGACGTCCCAGAGGGCATTTTTAGGGCGTTCTCAGGATGTTTTGTCATGGTCCCCTGAAGGGTCTTGTACCCGGCTTGTTCGCTTGTGTGTTTCAAAGAGCTGTCAGTCAAGGCAGCGTAGGGGTGGCAGCGTAGCCTAGTGGTTAGAGCTTTGGACTAGTAACGAAAGGTTGCAAGTTCAAATCCCCGAGCCGACAAGGTACAAATCTGTCGTTCTGCCCCTGAACAAGGCAGTTAACCCACTGTTCCTAGGCCGTCATTAAAAATAAGAATTTGTTCTTAACTGGCTTGCCTAGTTAAATAAAGGTTAAAAAAAAGTCAGGGACATGAATAATAGCTTCCAGCCCACTCAACCTGTTCTTTCAGGCTTCCTGATTGTTAGAGATGAGAGAAAAGGTGCAATATCTTCAATTTTTAGCTTTATAATAGTGAACAAATATTATGGGTGATGTTTTGGTCATTCAAAATAATTTTTTACTTGGGAAATAGGATGACTGTGCGGGACCTTTAACACTCTGTGTTATTTCTTTTTTTTGTAACTGTGTGACTATAATATAAATCAATTTAATTAAGATAAAATATCAGAAATAAATATTAGATAACGGCCAGTATCATCTTATTTACTTAAATAAAAGGGAATAAATAATCTCAAACTGCAGCAGTCAAATGATTTGCGCTCAGAAGCAAGCACCAACAAGCTTCACATTGAGCGTGGGAAATGAGCTCTACAAAGTAAATAGTATTATTATTATTATTATGAAGACAGAAAAATGCACATGTAAAAGCTTAATTAAATAAAGGAATATTCGTGGGAATGTAGCCATAATATACACAAGAGAAAGAATATATTCGAAAAGGCATTTTTTTTATAAATTGAAGCAGCCCCCATGTGTGAATGCTATTTTTCAAACATTTTGATATTTCTTAGTGTCTATTGTGCAAATAATGTTATTTTTTATTGGAGAAAGAAAACAAGTAGGTGGCCAGTAAGGTGCAATAAACTTTTGTGAACTATTTACCGAAAATATACATAAAGGAACAAATCAGCCTGAATATCAGGACGCGCAACTGCAATGTGTTTCGACTACTTATATGAACATTACATCTGAAACTGTTCTTTAGAGATTGCAACCCTTCTGTCCCAACGCACTGTGCGTTTAGGGATCTATCTACGTTCATTCCTCCTGGGCCTATTGATCCAGTGCTGGATGCGTACCTATGGCTGCTTTGTAAAGACATATATCCAAGCTAGAAACCTCTGTCCCCTATGCCAGAAACATCTTTACCCACTCTGACAAACAAGCCCTTAAATCTCCAGAATGACACCTCTGTCATCCACCTAGTGGACAAGGTAGGTGCTGTTACTGTACAAGATTACACTGTCTTTAAGACTGAAGTACTCAGAACGAAATGATCAGACGTTCTATAAGAGACTCACTAAAAAACCCACGAAACAGTATTTGGCTGTAATCGAACAGACTGTCACTGAGGGTATGTGCAATGGTGATCTCACCCAAAGAAATCTTACCTCTGCGTCGGCATGTCCGTTCATTTCCATGTTTTCAGTCGCCATATTTGCCTCTTAACTATTGAATTTGAAATAAAGCGGGTTAAATTCCAAAAGTATTGTGGGAGTTCGTGTCGTTGTTTCGCTGCCGGTGTCCGCCAGGTCTGTCGCTGTGTGAAATAAAGACTGAGATGAGGAAGAGTGCCTAGCACCCGTCGACGAGGGGCGTCTCCACACCGGGGCTCAGGAACTGAAAGTAGATCCAGAATTGTCATGTTCTCATCTATAAGGAGAGCCCCTTTTCATTTGGAATGAGAAACAAGAGATTCCACAGAGTTTCACAACATAAAATATGCAATAAAGGGTTTTTATGAAATTATGTAAATTCTCGTTGATCTGATCATTTACAAGCCTCTGTTTCTAACTTTGGGTTAAGCCTGATATGTATAGCTTTTGACAAAGCATCATGTCAACATCAATTGAATAACCTAATGCTTATTTTTCGACTGTAACACCAGTGTTACACTATTGTATAGGATACAAGGGAAATTATGTTTTCATAGCACTGACTGTGAGAACTTGTGAAGCGCAGAATCAACAACAACCTCTGCATAATCTCATACTGAACAGTTGCTTTGTGAAAAGGTGTTAAAGTTCACTGTGAGCCATTGTTATGTAAATGACAGCTGAAAAGTATAAGTGGCCTGGCTTTGGGCTCAAGTGAGACACGGGTACCGGCCCCCGAATGGAAACAGAAAGGCCTTTTAGGTAAAACACTGGGGTAAATCCTGTATAGAAATGCACCATAACTGTTGTAGAATGAGTCAGAATAACGATCAAATTTTCAGTGCTGAATGAAGGTGCCACATTGCGTACATCTTCAGAAACAACACCTCCACTACGCTGATCGTCAACACAGGGGCCCCACAAGGGTGCATGCTCAGCCCCCTCCTTACTCCCTGTTCACCCGTGACTGCGTGGCCAAACAAGCCTCCAACTCAATCATCAAGTTTGCAGATGACACAGCATTAGTAGGCCTGATTACCAACAATGACGAGATAGCCTACAGGGAGGAGATAAGGGCCCTGGCAGAGTGGTGCCAGGAAAATGACCTCTCCCTCAACTTCAACAAAACGAAGAAGCTTATCGTGGACTTCAGGAGACAGCAGAGGGAGCACGCCCCTATCCACCTAGGCAGGACCGCAGTGGAGAAGGTGAAAAGTTTCAAGTTCCTTGGCGTACACGTCCCTGACAATCTGAAATAGTCCACCCACACCTCAGGAGGCTGAAGAAATTTGGCTTGGCACCTAAAACCCTCACAGACTTTTACAGATGCACAATTGAGAGCATGCTGTCGGGTTGTATCACTGCCTGGTACAGCAACTGCACCGCCCGCAACCGCAGGGCTCTCCAGAGGGTGGTGCGGTCAGCCCAACGTATCACCGGGTGCACACTGCCTGCCCTCCAGGAGACCTACAGCACCCGATGTCACAGGAAGGCCAAAAAGGACATCAACCATGCAAGCCACGGCCTGTTCACCCCGCTACCATCCAGAAGGCGAGGTCAGTACAGGTGCATCAAAGCTGGGACCGAGAGACTGAAAAACAGCTTCTATCTCAAGGCCATCAGACTGTTAAATAGCCCTCACTAGCCGGCTACCACTCGGTTACTCAACCCTGCACCTTAGAGGCTGCTGCTCTATGTACGTAGACATGGAATCACTGGTCACTTTAAACATAGAACACTAGTCCCTTTAATAATGTTTACATACTGTATTCTACTGTATTTTAGTCAATGCCACTCCGACATTGCTTATTCTAATATTTATATATTTATATATATATTATATATGAACTCTACAAGTTGTAGAAAGCATTCCACAGAGATACTGGCCCATGTTGACTGCAATGCTTCCCACAGTTTTACCAAGTTGGCTGGATGTCCTTTGGGTGGTGGACCATTGTTGATACACACGGGAAACCGTTGAGCGTGTAAAACCCAGCAGCGTTGCAGTTCTTGACACACTCAAACCAGTGCGCCTGGCACCATACCCTGTTCAAAGGGAATTAAATCTTTTGTATTTCCCATTCACCCTCTGAATGGTACATATACACAATCAATTGTTTTAATGTTTAAAAATCCTTATTTAATCTGTATTCTCCCCTTTATCTACACTGACTGAAGTGGATTTAACAAGTGACATCAAATAGCACCTTTTTTTCTAACAGTGTATCTATAACCTAAAAGGGTTATTTGGCTGTCCCCACAGGACAACCATTTGAAGAACACTTTTTGGTTCCAGGTAGAACCCTTTTGGGTTCCACAGAGCTTACAGAACTTACTAAATGACTGAGAGTTTGACTGTGTGATATTAGGTTGCTTCTTGTGTAAATATCTTCCGTTTGGATTTTAATGATTTGTATGGGTTCTCCTATGGGGACAGCCAAATAACCCTTTTGGAACCCTTTCTTTCTAAGGGTGCAAGGGATCATAGCTTTCACCTGGGTTCACCTGGTTAGTCATGGAACGAGCAGGTGTTCCCAAATGTCTTAAGTATAGTCAGTGTATTTTCTGAGGCAGAATACGTGAGCAGTAGTAATAGAACTCTCCTGTAGGTGGAACAGTCTGCACGGGCAAAAATAGCACTGTCATGCAAGTTTCATTTCAACAGAGATTGGCGCAGCGCCATTGAGAAATGAGAACTGAATAACTGTAGAACTCAATTCGTTTAATAGAATATAATATGTTTCTATTGTATTCTATTGAACAGAGTATAATATATATTATGTTATCAAAAACAAGCATGTTGCCTACTTATCGCGGATCACTTTTAGGCTATTATTTGCTGGCTGTTCTATTCCATTCCAATCTATTCTATTTCGTTATTTTCTATTCTATTCTACTGCACTTAACTCGAATGAATAGAATGTAGGCTAAAATATATTTTAGTCCATCAAGAACAAGCAATTAGCCTACTTATCAGTCATCATTTGCATGCTGTTCCATTATATTCTATACATTTAAGTGCAGTAGAATAGAAAACAATAGAATAGGCAATTATCCTAGTAATCCCTTTTCGGAAATAATTTGCAGGTTTCTGCCGGGCACAGAGGGAGCGCCCTACAGGCTTCTCGTCCTTCACGGGAGCCTGTAGCGTCATGCAGAGGATGGGAGGACACAGCGAGTGGTGTGGTCCATTACAACCCGTGTCACGGAGGCTGAAAGGTAGCGCCTAAAAACGTGCGTATTTATTGGATGCGTGTTGTTGCTAGGGGCGTGGGTTTGTGTCTTAAAATGGGCCTGTCTCCTTACCATAGAAAGTGTCATTCGAGAGAGACATGGCACAAATACTGTCCGAACGAACGGTGAGATGCTCTGGGCACATGCTCTGGGAGAAAACTGTGCCGCAGTGAGCAAACCATTTGATCTGATCAGCGTTTTTACTCCGCACCCGGACACCGCTCAACAGAGGAACTGCCCCCCCAGCGGAGTGCTGCGCATAGGGGGCGATGCAATGGGGGCGATGCTCTGATGTGGAGGTCACACTTCCCTGACTTCATTCTGCTTTTCAATCGATAAATAACCGTAATACATGCGCAATAAACAGCTACTGGATCGACTAGCCTACGATTATAGTGGTCACAGCTGCTCACCTGACAGTTGCATGTGATGGGTATTTTGAGTGATTAGAGAGAGACAGGGAATTATCCTTGCCCGACAACCGTGAGTGTTCATCGTAGCAGTTCTACCTTCTACGAGTTCTGCAGCCTACACTGTAACCAATTCGATCAGTTGATGAACCAAAGTCGCAATAAACGAAGGCTTTACCGAAACTGCATATGATAGCAATTAATTACAATTGTAATGTATTAATGCAACATTTCAATTGGCTGTTTGGCTGGCTGGCTTGATTCGTGATAAGATGAGCCGTATTAAATCATGCGGTGGCACCATTGCGACTGTTTTAAGAGTTTGTCGTTATTAATTGCCGTTTTATAAATATGCTAAGATATCTCAAGTGAGATTGTTTAAGGGATTGTATAGCTGCCTAACTGCGTCAGTACATGCGAACGTTGCAGGTAGCCTATGCACACCCTCACTGCTGGGGAAGGACCATGAAAGCAGTAGCCTCTGAATGTCACCGATAAGTGTCTAAATATTTCCCGGGGATGGATTCCGGGGATGACTCGGGCTCGGACGCGCCACTTGGATCGACATTCTCCTCGGTTCCCAATTTAGACTCTGACACCAACGCGAACATCCGTATCTATGAGAACGGTGGAGAGCGGAATGTCAACAACATGGAAACTGCAGCGCAGAGAGGGGCAAGCGATCCGAGCGCGTACCCCTTATCGGATTACCGGGGACTGGTCCGTCAGAGGTTTATTCGCAGAAGTTTGTGGTTTTCCGACGCGGACGACCAAGCGTTGGACGCGCCAGAATGCGTCAACAGTACTCCAATGCTCAGCGTCCACCTGCGCACCATCGTGGACCGTACCCGCGCGCTCGGACCTCGCGTGGCTTTCCAGGTCCAGGAGAGCTCGAGCACCGAGAGCCAAGTGGGGCAGAAGGACAGTGCGACTGAGAGTGTGAGCGCGGATGAAGAGAAGGAGAGGAGCGAGGCCGAGCCAAAACCAGACGATGCAGCTGCACCGTCGCCTGACACCACCGGGAAAGCGGGGATTGATGAGAACGAGGATGAGAACGAGATAAAAGCCGTGTCCACCTCACCCGGGGGCCGGTTTCTCAAGTTCGACACTGAGATCGGGAGAGGGTCATTCAAGACTGTCTACAAGGGTCTGGACACAGACACCTGGGTAGAAGTTGCTTGGTGTGAACTCCAGGTAATTCAATAGGACTCCTTGGTTTACACTTGAAGTTACTAACTCCAATATCATGTCTAATTGTTTAGAACTAGAAAAATCCTTCTGAATCCATTTCTATCCTGGTGATAAGTTCTTACACTGCAACGTGAGCAGCATAACTATTTTATGAAGCTGTAATAACACCTGCTCTTATGGCTGCCTAAGGTGCCCATATAACACTTTGCACTAAACGTGGCAATTGTTAGCACATTAAGTATGCTGAATTCCTCCCAGATTTTTTTTTTTGGGGGGGGGGTTATGAGGGCCTTGGTCATGAAACCGTACTCTATTATGAGGCCTAAGATACCACTGCACAGACACACTGACAGAAACGATGTGTTGCATTTAAAAGCATTACTGTAGATTGCCACCACTTGAACCGGTGCTAGTTCAGACGAGACAGAGTCGGAGGCTGGTAGTACTGATGATGGGACGCCAGTTTTGACGATGGGTTGTCAGGTTTGCACCACCTGTCCCTCCCTCCACCCAGAAATGCAAGCAGACCCAGTCACCATTGTGTTTAATACAACTCTGTAATGTACATTTTCAGTGGACTGAACAAAAATACCGTCATCTTTCTGCACGTCGGTTCTGGATTGGGTCCATTTGCAGTCAATCGGAGGTTTCCGTACTGCTGCATAGAGCGTTTCAGGGTGTCGCCAAACGAGCTGAGAGAGGAGTTTAGCGTCAGAGCGGAGACGGGTGAAAGAGAGACTCGGCTAGTTCCCCGAGATGATCTTATACCAGCATTTTAGAAGTTCCACTGATATGTGTATGGATGGATGTGATCATTTAACAATACACAACCTACTATTTGCACCATGCCAGCCATTAGGTAATGCTATGAATACACTGTTTCAGTGTACAGGTAGGTGAGTCAGAGTCCGTGTTGTGGTTCCGGAGCTAAGCCAATGGAAGGGAGAGAGAGATATTCAGTATTTCAGACACATAGGGGCGAGAGGGTTTTTTGTTATGGAGCTGATGCAGCATTTCTCAGTGTTAGACCCAGGAGCGGAGAGCTGGTGTTTTTTAGGAACAGTTTTAGCCTGGAGCCCCCTCATTGTTTAGGTTCCCCTGGGGAAGTCAGGCATGAATATCATACTGTACCTCCAAGACATGCTAACCTCTCATCATTACCGATAACAGGGGATGTTAGCATTTTTGGGGTGGGTATGATATTTATGCCTCTAACTTTCTCCCTCCTCATTATTCACGGTTCATTCATGATTATCCGTAATCACGGTAGCATCCACATGAATGTAGAAGTGTTTAGAAACATATTCTATTCTTATTTACAATAAAAGTGACAGCAAAATGACACAATACATTATTTACCAATTTGAGCTCCAAATAATCCGAAATGTTGTTATTATTTATTTATTTATTTCACCATTATTTAACCAGGTAGCCAAGTTGAGAACAAGTTCTCATTTACAATTGCGACCTGGATACATCCAAAACAACCAGAAATACAACCAAAACAAACTGAAAATGCATCCAACAAGTTTGTATAGTCACAGTCTTGATGTAGTCATTGAGTGCTAGGAATATGGGATGAAAATACTAAACTTTTGACTACTTTAATAGACATAAGTGAATTTGTCCAAATACTTTTGGTTTCCTAAAATGGAGGGACTATATACAAAAAGTGCTGCAATTTCTAAACAGTTGACTCAATATGAATGAAAATACCCTTAAAATAAATCTGACCGTCTGTACTTTAACCTCATAGTCATTGTATAATTTCAAATCCAAAGTGCTGGAGTACAGAGCCAAAACAACCAAACAATTTGTCACTGTCCCAATACTTTCCGACCTCACTATATAAAGAGAGATAGAAAAGAGAGCGATACAGAAACATTAGCCAGATGAATGAGAGAGCAAAATAAGGATGATTGAGTTAAAAATATTTCAAAAGACAAAAGGGATACAGCCGTCTGCAGAAATACACAAATGTACACATTCATTTAGTAAATCAACTGATCATATGGATGTGTTTCCCTCTTTCTCTCTGTCCCTATCTCTGGGTCAGACAGACTTACCAGCTCCTGATTGTCTCGGATCAGTGGATGATGCAACATGATTCAGGGAAAAACTGCCAGCTGCCAGTGTGTCTGATCAGCTGAGGATACAGTTCTACACACACGCAAACAAACCTTCCACTCGGCGCGTCTCCACATCATGTGGACAGGCCGATAGTACAGCATACTAAACTAAACGACAGCCTATCCCCTGGAGCGTTACTGGGCAGATCTGTCTGGAGAGGCTAAACCTGCTGATGCAAGCGCACCCTTCTGCAGAGAGAGAGACAGAAAGAGAGAGAGAGAGAGAGAGCGGGAAAAAGGGAAAAAGGGAGAGGGAAAGAAAGGGAGTGTGCGCCTGTGCGGGTCAGTTGGGGATAAGCAGTGATCGGCTCTGGCTTGCTGTGTATCGGGGACAGGAAAGCTATGCGTCTTATATCATAGCTCATTGCTGTCATGCTGGGTCTCACCCATTCCGTTAGAGCAGAGGGCTAATATAGCTTCTCTGTCTTCTTTCGCAATGACAAAGCTCAGTAAGGCAGGCAGATGCTGTAACTGCCACGCCCTGCCTGGGGGGGGGGGGGGGGGAATCCATAAACTGCCACAGGATCCTTAGATAGCTCTGAGCAATTCCCACTCCCCAGTTAACCTCCTTCCAGAATAGGATCCTGAAAAATGTGTTGTATAGGAAACAGTATGGGCAATTAAGGACATGCTTACTAGGCTAGCATCTGTTTATCAACATGTTAGATATATACGGATATACGGCAGCTTAGGTCGCTATGGGCTTTAGGTGAAATACGACTCTGCACCTTCCTCCAATAATCCATGCTGGTGAATGGACATTATGTGAACATTCTTTATTACTGCCATCTGGAAATCTGTAACACTATATGCACACGCTTCCCAGAAGAAAAAGTGTGTGTGTGTTTGAGAGAGAGAGTGTGTGTGTGTCTTTGCCACTCAGTATCTCAGTATTGTTGCATCCCTCTGCGTCCCTTTGACGTTTCTCTCTGATTCTCAGTGGGTATTTGGTTATGTGCACTGTAGCCTTCCCTGTAGCTCAGTTGGTAGAGCATGGTGTTTGCAACACCAGGGTTGTGGGTTCGATTCCCACGGGGGGCCAGCACAGAAAAAAAAAAATTTTATGAAATGTATGCATTCACTACTGTAAGTCGCTCTGGATAAGAGCGTCTGCTAAATGACGTAAATGTAATGTAAATGTCTGTAGCCACGGTTTCTCATTGCTGTATGCTGCGGTCCCCTCTTCTCCATCACTGTTTAGTGGTCATTTGGGTCATGTACACAGTACACAGGTGTGTGTATACTGTCTGTAGTGTGAAGAGTTTGTACAAGTATGTAGGAGTATGAATCTTGTTACAGACAAGATCTTGGGTTCATCCTTCGTTTTGTGGGTCTCATGATTCAAGGCTGTGACTAAACTGTGTGTGCGTGCGTGCGTGCGTGCGTGCGTGCGCCCAGGCCGGGGTTGTCTAAGGTTTCTGCCAGACTGTGCTGAGTGGAACAGAGATGTAGAGGATCTTTACTGTCAGCTGTTTCACTATTTAAAGAGAAGGAGAGGGCCAAAATATTGATCCACAGTAAACTCCATCACCCAGAGGCTGTATAGCCAAAGACACAGGTGTTCCATTCAGCCTCTCCTCACTACAGCTGTGGAAGGCATCCTCATTCTTAGTGTAGAGCCTATATCTGCTTCACAACACCTTTGTAACAAAGCAAGACTCTGATCCCACTTCTGGCATCACCACATGTCATTCAATTAGACATCTTTACTGAACATCGTGCTTTCAAAAGAGGACATCACCTATGACATCATGTCCAGATCACACTGCATGTTTCACACATGGCTGTTACGAGAAGAATGATTCCCACCCCTGCGCTTTCCTCACTCAAAATATCACACTTGCGTTCAATCCCAGTCTTTTCCCTATATTCATTTTGCAGCGGTGGCCGACCGCTGCTAAATCGTTTCCACCGCTCCAAAAGATAAGTCATTTAAAAAAAAATATATATATTTCTGCCGAGACACACTTCGGCAATTGAGCCCTTTATCTACTTACCCAGAGTCATATGAACTCGTGGACACCATTTTTATGTCTCTGCCTGCAGTCTGAAGGAAGCTGCTAACTCGCGTTATGGAAACAGCTACCTTTTCCACCGCTGCTGAAAAAAAAAAAATCCTTGGGGAAAATTCATAGCATTACTCCCAAACATGGCCCACAGGAGTCCTACAGTACATTCATGGGTTTCTAGACCATCCCATAACGGTCGAGACACTGGAATGATGTCATTGTCTCCCCTTTCTTCTCATAGGACCGTAAGCTGACCAAAGCGGAGCGTCAGAGGTTTAAGGAGGAGGCAGAGATGTTGAAGGGTCTTCAACACCCCAACATTGTGCGTTTCTACGACTTCTGGGAGTCACCGGTCAAAGGGAGGAAGTGCATCGTTCTGGTGACAGAGCTCATGACCTCAGGGACACTAAAAACGTGAGACAAACACAACCAGCAGCATTCTCTCTCCCCATCACACAACACTGCTGAGCTTAACATTAAACAAGGTCAGGTAAAACCTCCTAAACTGTTCTTATGAAATGAAAAACAGTAACTTTCCAAAAGGGGAAATTCCACTGGTGTCAGTGGAAAGTTTTCATTGTATAAATTAGTTCATCCACAGTTTGACAACTTAATTGGGCAAACTAATAGGTGAAGGATAGTTGTTCTTATCAGATGGATTGTAGTGGTCGTGATGATGATGATGATGCCGATGATGACAATTATGATGATGATAATCATGATGCTGCTGATGATAATGGTCAGCTCTTCATCCTCCAGCAGTGGAGGCTCCTCAGAGGAGGAAGGGGAGGACCATCCTCAGTGAATTTTATAAAATCAAAATAGTGAAACATTTTAAAGTTATCCTTTTTAGATACAACTATACAAAATATATCTAAATGTCACCAAATAATTCATTAAAACACACTGTTTTGCTATGAAGGCCTACATTAGCCTCAGCAGCACTCGTAGGGTAGCAGCATGGTGTAGGCGGAGGAAAGCTAGCTTATGTCCTTCTCTGTGTACATTGACTTCAATACAAAACCTAGGAGGCTCATGGTTCTCACCCCCTTCCATAGACTTACACAGTAATTGTGACAACTTCTGGAGGATGTTCTCCAACCTATCAGAGCTCCTGCAGCATGAACTGGCATGTTGTCCCACCCAATCAAAAGATCAGAGAATTAATCTAGTACTGAAAGCATAAGCTACAGCTAGCTAGCACTTCGGTGCATACCGAGTAGTTGACTTAAAGAGAGAGAAAGATAACAGTTTAACAATTTTGATCGAGAGAGCGGGAGAAAAGGAGAGAGAACTATATTTAGTTGTATTTTTTAAACTTTCACTTTCACTTAGCTGGGAAATACAGCTAGCTAGTTTAGCCTACTCAAATAGAGATGTTATGTTAGCTAGCTGGCTATGGCTATCCGACACTGGAACTCTTTCAAGACAAGGTAAGCTTTTGATTTTATGATTTTTTTTTGCCACCGGGCCCACCGGTGTAACTACTAAACTGCTTTCTGACTGTACCGCATGATTGTAGCGTGTTTACTAACACGTTAGTTCTATTAGTTTTAGTTGACTATGATGTTACAGCAATGTAGGCTGTGTGTAGTGGTTAGCGGTCATAATATGAAGGTTTGGCTTGGAACGTTTTTTTTTGCCTGGTCACAGACAGCTGATGTGTACTGAAGTCCACAAATGAAGGGAAAAGGTGAGAGGAGGAGAGTGCGTAGATAGTTGAAAGAAGGAATTATTTATACAACAACCAAAGTGATCATGCTGTTTTTATATGGCTGCTGTGAAAGTGAACTGTTTGCGTGTGATCAGAGGTGTATTCATTCTGCCGATTCTGTTGAAAAACATTTCTTAAACAGAAACAAAAGTAACGAAACGGGGACAAACATACCTGAATTTGTCCAATAGAAACTAATTTGCAACTGTTGGATTAATGATTACACCCCAGATCAGCTAGATACAGGCAAGAGTGTGCAAGGCGGTATTGAATGTGTCACTGTCTGTCACCTTGATTACTCAAAATTATTTCGACCTGTGCACTTACGCTGTAAACTTTCATTAATTTGATAGGTTGTAGAAACCTCATGATGGGTACAGGGATTTGAGTATTATGCAGTAGCCTAAACCTATCGGTGATACATCGAGCTGGGTGAATGGAATATGAATGACAGTCATCCAGTATGCTGTAACAAAAATAAGGCCATGCTCCTAAAAAAAAGAGAGAATCATCCTCCCTCTTCTTAAATGGCTCCGACCGCCACTGTCCTCCAGGTATCTGAAGCGGTTTAAGGTGATGAAGCCTAAGGTTCTGAGGAGCTGGTGTAGACAGATCCTGAAGGGGCTCCACTTCCTACACACCAGGGACCCTCCCATCATCCACAGGGACCTGAAGTGTGACAACATCTTCATCACCGGCCCCACCGGCTCCGTCAAGATCGGGGACCTGGGATTGGCTACCCTCAAGAGGGCCTCCTTTGCCAAGAGTGTCATTGGTGAGGAATTACACATGCTCTTTCATGCTCTGCTTGGAAGGGTCGTAAACGCATCATCTGTAAAATGGTATGGAATCTATACTGTAACTATGCACTTAATGGATTGTGACAGTACTTTAGCCTTGACTCCACTTGATCCCTGAAAGGCTGTTTCTGAATTCATTGATCCTCTTTCGGATGGGTATACAGTATGTGAGATAGCTTAGCATGTTTATCATATTTGTGTGTGTCAGTGTGTTAGGGAGAGAACCTTGTTTCTTTCAAGAGGAGCCCTGTAACTCTTGTGACCTTTGATGTTTGCTTTTTGCCTTCTCCCCTGACCTCTGTCCTCCCAGGCACCCCAGAGTTTATGGCCCCTGAGATGTATGAGGAGCACTATGACGAGGCGGTGGACGTCTATGCCTTTGGCATGTGTATGTTGGAGATGGCTACCTCAGAATACCCTTACTCCGAGTGCCAGAACGCCGCTCAGATCTACCGCAAAGTCACCAGCGTGAGTTTAGCGAGTCCAGCACAATACTGTCTATCACCCACACCGTGCTGGCGCGTATGTTTTTCCACCAGCACTAAGTCACCCGTCTCATCGCCATCGCCAATGTTTACTTACTAGCACGAACAGCAACGCCATGAAGATCTATATTCAGTATATAGTTCAAAAGGTTACCACAGTGATGTGAGATGCTACTGCTTACAACAAAAACCTACGAAAGCACAGATACAGTCACTCAAATGAGTTAAAGTAAAATACCAAGAGAAATGATCAAAATTCTCTCTCTGCTGCTTTACAAGAAAATAGTTGTTGCAGTGTGCTTTTTGAAGTACAACAACAACCCAGAGGAATGTACAGTGCAGAGGTTTAAAAGGAAGTGAATCATCACATTTTCAGAAATAGTTTGCAGTTCTTTCAACAAGGATAAATAAGATGTTTATGACTTATGGAGAGCATGCCTGTATTTCAAAATGCACCTTATTCCCTACAGTGCACTACTTTTGATTGACTTTTGGTCAAAAGTAGTGCACTGCATAGGGAATAGGGTGCATTTTTGGGACGTAGCCCATTCATTTCTTCACAGGGAGCTTCCTGCCACAACCTTCCTCTCTAGAGCAGTGTAACGGCAGCTCATCACTTCTCATTGGAGTGGAGTAGACGACATGTCACCATGGGGAGTCTGTTCTTAATGGGGTGGGACATTTGTTAGCCGTCTTACTCCTGTCGCAAAGAACGAAGGTCACACACTCTGTGTGTTATTTTTGTGACACTGACTCAGTGCAAGACTGTGTGAGAAATGGTATTTGTGGACTCCAGGACCAGTAGCTGTCACACCCGGGGATCCAAATAAACAAATGTGTTTTATATTTGTCTTCAGGAAGATTGTTTTGGTTTTTCTGTCTGTGAGTGTCAGTGTGCGAATGTGTAATATATCCCATGACATTCTTCTTACGTCATACTTTGTGAGATATCGCGTAGAATATACTTCCCATCCTGCATATTGTTGTTCTTTGTGTCTGGCATCTCCAGGGGGTGAAGCCTGCCAGCTATGATAAGATCAGTGACCCAGAGATTAAGGAGATCATCGGGGAGTGTATCTGCCATCGGCGGGAAGAGAGGTAAGTGGACCAAGTCAAGTCCATCTGTAAAGTAAAGTATGCCGGTAAAGTACTGAGCAGGTAGAGGGCATTAAATGGTCACAACCAACACATACACACAGGGGTATATCCATTTAAATTCAGTCACTTTTTGACAGGACCCGAATGCCAAAACATTCAAGAGATAAAGGTGCTGAAAGTTGAGGCGTTTTGCATAACCCACCATGCTATGAGACATCCATGTCATCATTATTGGAAAAGGTAAACGGTTGAGATTGATATAATTTGAAAGCTTACAAACAGGATTGTCAAATTATTTGATAATTTCTTGAAAAAAACATTTTGTTAATTAAAATGATGACATGTTTTAATCTTTAATGTCAATTATCAAAAAATGCGTGAAACTCCTAGTTTTCTTTTCTCCAACCGATGGTGGGCACAAAACGTATGATGATGTAAAGAGAGTCTAAGCTACAACATATGCGAATGTGAAAACAAATCTGAGTTGAGATAATTGACGTTAAAGGTACGAAATGACAGAATAAAAATATTGAATAATAATTGATTTCAAAAAAGTTTAAAATTTTTTGACAACCCTGTTTTGTAAGCTTTTAAACGATATCAATCTCAAGCATTTATCTTTCCAGTGATGAAGACATGGATGTCTCATAGTATTGGTGGGGTATGCAAAATGGGTCAACTTTGAGCACCTCCATCTCCTGAATGTTTAGGCATTCAGGTCCAAAATAATAATTCACATTTCCTGTTGCTGTGGGATTATTGTCCTGCTGAAGCAGACTGGCTCAAATTAAGATCCTACGTCTGCACTGTTGATGTTCCTATGTGTACTGACGTTTCGGATCAGTCATTCTGAGTGACACCATAACCGTTCCACAGCAGCGGCGTTGTGTGAGTGTGTGTATACTTTACTGTATGTTTGTTGACTACAGGTACAGCATAAAGGACCTCTTGAACCATGCCTTCTTTGCGGAAGACACAGGCGTGAGGGTGGAGCTGGCCGAGGAGGACGATGGGAAAAAGAGTTCCATCGCCCTGAAGGTGTGGGTGGAGGACCCCAAGAAGCTGAAGGGGAAGTACAAAGACAGTGGTGCCATCGAGTTCACCTTTGACCTGGAGAAAGAGACCCCAGAGGGCGTGGCCCAGGAGATGGTGAGTAGCAGAGTAAAGGTCTTCACGGGTCCACCAGACCCGGAATTCCGAGATCTGTCCCGGGCCCAAGTGGGTCGAAGTCCAAAATTTGGACCTTTGTCTCGGATCTAGGTCGGGTCTGATATAATTGCCACAGGACTCGGGTATGTGGAATTAAAATTGATTTACCAACTGGACCCGATTGGACCCGTCCTCTAGTAATTTAATCAGTGAGGTGATGAGAAAACTGTGCAAGCTTGTTATCTGTGTCACTCCCATTGCAACTTAAAACATAGCTTATGCCGGCCAGGTCAAGCTGAAACTTGTTCCGGCCGCTCACCTCTCGTACGTATGTTGCTGAGGAGAGAGAGCAGCCTTGGCCTAGGCTGCTGTTGATTGCGATGTGTGGAGGCATTTTTCATTGAAGTAAAGCAAACGTTAGAGGGGAAAGAGTACAATGAAAAGAAGCTGAGAAAGGGAACGGACAGGTCGCTATTCAGGTTTGATGCAATTTTCTAACTTTTTATTTATTTTCGTGTTTATTATCTTTATTATCCTTATTATTATTATTATTATTATATATCATGATTATTATTGTAGGCCTATTTATCCTAATCTAAACCAGTTCTTTAAGTATGCAAAAAGTGTTTTGTTTCATTCTGTTGAGACATTTTCGTTGGCTAAATGAAGTTTCAACTGTAGGCTCATCCTAGTGTTCACTGCAATATAACAGCCTGTTCATATTTTCCCTATAAACACAGACTTTACTTACTTTTGATAATACCCCTATAAAGATTAGAAACCTTTGTGAAGGTTTGTTGTGGTGTGGCTATTATTAGGCTATAGCTGCAGGCCTATGAAGTTCAGTGAGCACCGACGCTCCCTCGGACGCCGACAGTTGAATTTGACATGACAGTTTAACTTGATATGATTGATATGTGACAAAGAATGTTTTAGGACTACCAATGTTACTCCTATAATCTAACAATATAATGCTTATCTTTAATAAACAAGTATTGATTTAATCATATCGGGTCAGGTAGGAAAGCCACGGATCCATTTCGGAACAAGTCCAACTGTTTGGACCCGTGAAGACGTCTATAGCAGAGCCATATGTAGAGACTCTAAATGGCTGTGGTGAGCAGGGTTCACATTATCATGGCTCAGATCTGTCTTGCAGACACTGTTGTTGTATTTGCACTACCAGTTGCAGAGTATGATATTTATGTTATAGTGAGAAATTATATAACTGTCCCCTAGATACCATTTATTTGATGAGCAATTTTTTGATTTATGATGAGTAAAATGTAGCGTTTTACTTTAATCTAGCCATGTGGCATCCTCATGGAAACAACTCTGTCCTCTAGACATATATATATATTTGGATAACAGAAAAAACAAGCAAAAATGAACCCAGCCATTATCACCTTGGCTGTTGTAGGTTCATTCACCTCAATCGATCTACACTGAACAAAAATATAAACACAACATGTAAAGTGTTGGTCCCATGTTTCATGAGCTGAAACGCAAAAAAAAGCTTATTTCTCTCGAATTTTGTGCACAAATTTGTTTATATTTGTGTTAGTGAGCATTTCTCCTTTGCCAAGACAGGTGTGGCATATCAAGAAGCTGATTAAACAGAATGATCATTATACAGGTGCACTTTGTTCTGGGCACAATAATAAGCCAGTCTAAAATGTGCAGTTTTGTCACACAACGCAATGCCACAGATGTCTCAAGTTTTCAGGGAGTGCGCAATTGGCATGCTGACTGCAGGATTGTCTTCCAGAGATGTTGCCAGATCATTTTATGTTAATTTCACTACCATAAGCCGCCTCCAACGTCGTTTTAGAGAATTTGGCAGTACGTCCAAACAGCCTCACAACCGCAGACCATGTGTATGGCGTCGTGTGGGGGAGCGGTTTGCTCATGTCAATGTTGTGAACAGAGTGCCCCATGGTGGTGGTGGGGTTATGGTATGGGCAGGCATAAGCTATGGACAACGAACACAATTGCATTTTATCGATGGCAATTTGAATGCACAGAAATACTGTGACAAGTACCTGAGGCCCATTGTGAGGCCCATTTCTTATAAGGTATCTGTGACCAATAGATGCGTATCTGTATTGCCAGTCATGTGAAATCCATAGATTAGGGCCTAATTAATCTATTCCAAATGACTGATCTCCTCATATGAACTGTACCTCAGTAAAATCTTAGAAATTGTTGCATGTTGCGTTTATATTTTTGCTCAGTATACAAACACATAGCCTATTAGCTATACAATTGTAATGTTGTTCCCCTGAAAGGGGCGAAATATGAGAAATGATTCACACTGACACGTAGCATCAGCAACTGTTCAATCAGTTATAATGATGAAATGCATAAAATCATCAACTCTTTACATAGATAGTTATTTTCTCAAATTACACAGTGTTCACATTTGTAATCCTAGGCATTAATAATCAAGCTCCGCACAAACAGACATCAACGGAGCACACAGATGATCGTATTATCACATTCACATGAATTATTACGATATTACTTACGATTCTGTATTGCTCTCAGTGATGTAGTGGTAAAAAGGTGAGTAATGGGTAAACTATAAACTCCAGTGGGCGATCGAGATGAGACGAACAACCACAGATATAAATGTAAACGGATGACATTTTTAGAACTGTATTGATTGCATTTTAATGCAGGTCTATAGGGAAGATAGTCCATGTGGAGATGTTCATATTGAAACATATCTTCTTTTTTTTAAGTTCCTAACTTGTTTGATAAGATTAGTACCAATTTTCTTAGGGGACTCCACATGGGGCCATGACCCCAAGTTTGTGACCTACTGTACTAACCCCTCTCTCTGCTTGCTTCCGCTCGCTCTCTCTGTCTCCTCTACTTCCTCCTGAATGCATTGCAGCCTGCCTCAGCCTCACCACTGAGTGCCACATCACCGTCTGTCTCAGTAGCCTCTGTAAAGCAAATTTATTATGAGAACTTAATACCTTATTGTTTGCTCTTGCTGAAGTAGGCTCCATTTAACATTAGCTTCTTACTTCATTCTTCTAGTTGGCTAAGTAATAAGTTTACCTCCACTGTACTCACATCCTACCATACCCTTGTCTGTACATTATGCCTTGAATCTATTCTTCCACACCCAGAAATCTGCTAATTTTACTCTCTGTTCCGAACGCACTAGACGACCAGTTCTTATAGTCTTTAGCCGTACCCTTTATCCTAGTCCTCCTCTGTTCCTCTGGTGATGTAGAGGTTAACCCAGGCCCTGCAGCCCCCAGCACCACTCCCATTCCCCAGGCGCATTTGTTGACTTCTGTAACCGTAAAAGCCTTGGTTTCATGCATGTTAACATCAGAAGCCTCCTCCCTAAGTTAGTTTTATTCACTGCTTTAGCACACTCCGCCAACCCTGATGTCCTAGCCGTGTCTGAATCATGGTTTAGGAAGTCCACCAATAATCCTGAAATTTCCATCCCTAACTATAACATCTTCTGACAAGATAGAACTGCCAAAGGGGGCGGAGTTGCAATCTACTGCAGAGAGAGCCTACAGAGTTCTGTCATACTATCCAGGTCTGTGCCCAAACAATTCGAGCTTCTACTTTTAAAAATCCACCTTTCCAGAAACAAGTCTCTCACCGTTGCGCTTGTTATAGACCCCCTTCAGCCCCCAGCTGTGCCCTGGACACCATACTGTATGTGAATTGATTGCCCCCCCATCTATCTTCAGAGTTTGTACTGTTAGGTGACCTAAACTGGGATATGCTTAACACCCTGGCCGTCCCACAATCTAATCTAGATGCCCTCAATCTCAACCAAATTATTAAGAAACCTACCAGGTACAACCCTAAATCCGTAACTATGGGCACCTTCTTAGATATCATCCTGACCATCTTGCCCTCTAAATACACATCTGCTGTCTTCAACCAGGATTTCAGTGATCATTGCCTGCGTGCGTGATGGGTCTGCGGTCAAACAACCACCGCTCATCACTATCAAATGCTTCCTAAAACACTTCAGCGAGCAGGCCTTTCTAATCGAAATGGCCCAGGTATCCTGGAAGGATATTGACCTCATCCCGTCAGTAGAGGATGCCTGATTGCTCTTTAAAAGTGCTTTCCTCGCCATCTTAAATAAGCATGCCCCGTTCAAAAAATGTAGAACTAAGAACAGATATAGCCCTTGGTTCATCCCAGACTTGACTGCCCTTAACCAGCACAAAAACATCCTGTGGCGTTCTGCATTAGCATCAAATAGTCCCCGCGATATGCAACTTTTCAGGGAAGTCAGGAACCAATATACTCAGTCAGTTAGGAAAGCTAAGGCTAGCTTTTTCAAACAGAAATTTGCATCCTGTAGCACTAATTCCAAAAAGTTTTGGGACACTGTAAAGTCCATGGAGAATAAGAGCACCTCCTCCCAGCTGCCCACTGCACTCAGGCTAGGAAACACTGTTACCACTGATAAATCTACGATAATCAATCATTTTTAATAATAATTTCTACGGCTAGCCATGCTTTCCACCTGGCTACCCCTACCCCGGCCAACAGCTCAGCACACCCCTGCAGCAACTTGCCCAAGCCCCACCCGCTTCTCCTTCACCCAAATCCAGACAGCTGATGTTCTGAAAGAGCTTAAAAATCTGGATCCCTACAAATCAGCTGGGCTAGACAATCTGGACCCTCTCTTTCTAAAATTATCTGCCAAAATTGTTGCAACCCCATTACTAGCCTGTTCAACCTCTCTTTTGTATCGTCTGAGATCCCCAAAGATTGGAACGCTGCCGTCGTCATCCCACTATTCAAATGGGGAGATACTCTAGACCCAAACTGTTATAGACCTATATCCATCCTGCCCTGCCTTTCTAAAATCTTCGAAAGCCAAGTTAACAAACAGATCACCGACCATTTTGAATCCCACTGTACCTTCTCCACTATGCAATCTGGTTTCCGAGCTGGTCATGGGTGCACCTCAGCCACGCTCAAGGTCCTAAACGATATCATAACCGCCATCGATAAAAGACAGTACTGTGCAGCCGTCTTCATCAACCTGGCCCAGGCTTTCGACTCTGTCAATCAACACATTCTTATCGGCAGACTCAAAAGCCTTGGTTTCTCAAATGACTGCCTCGCCAGGTTCACCAACTCCTTCTCAGATAGAGTTCAGTGTGTCAAATCGGAGGGCCTGTTGTCCGGACCTCTGGCAGTCTCTATGGGGGTGCCACAGGGTTCAATTCTTGGGTTGACTCTTTTCTCTGTATATATCAATGATGTCACTCTTGCTGCTGGTGATTCTCTGATCCACCTCTATGCAGACGACACCATTCTGTACACATCTGGTCCTTCTTTGGACACTGTGTTAACAAACCTGTTGTATGGCTTCAATGCCATACAACACTCCTTCCGTGGCCTCCAACTGCTTTTAAATGCTAGTAAAACTAAATGCATGCTCTTCAACCGATTGTTGCCCGCACCCACCTGCCCGACTAGCATCACTACTCTGGACGGTTCTGACTTAGAATATGTGGACAACTACAAATACCTAGGTGTCTGGTTAGACTGTAAACTCTCCTTCCAGACTCACATTAAGCATCTCCAATCCAAAATTACATCTAGAATCGGCTTCCTATTTCGCAACAAGGCCTCCGTCACTCATGCTGCCAAACATACCCTCGTAAAATGACTATCCTACCTATCCTCGACTTTGGCGATGTCATTTACAAAATAGCCTCCAACACTCTACTCAGCACACTGGATGTAGTCTATCACAGTGCCATCCGTTTTGTCACCAAAGCCCCATATACTACCCACCACTGCGACCTGTATGCTCTCGTTGGCTGGCCTCACTACATATTCGTTGCCAAACCCACTGGCCCCAGGTCATCTATAAGTCTTTGCTAGGTAAAGCCCCACCTTATCTCAGCTCACGGTTCACCATAGCAACACCCACCTGTAGCACGCGCTCCAGCAGGCATATTTCACTGGTCATCCCCAAAGCCACACTTTCTTTGGCCGCCTTTCCTTCCAGTTCTCTGCTGCCAATGACTGGAACGAATTGCAAAAATCACTGAAGCTGGAGTCTTAAATCTCCCGCTCTAACTTTAAGCATCAGCTGTCAGAGCAGCTTACCGATCACTGTACCTGTACACAGCCAATCTGTAAATAGCACACCCAAGTACCTCATCCCCATATTGTTATTTATCCCCTTGCTCTTTTGCACGCCAGTATCTCTACTTGCACATCATCATCTGCACATCTATCACTCCAGTGTTAATGCTAAATTGTAATTATTTTGCCTCTATGGCCTTACATCCCTACTCTTCTACATTTGCGCACATTGTTCATAGATTTTTATTTTGTGTTAGTGACTGTACATTTGTTTGTGTGTAACTCTGTGTTGTTGTTTTTGTCGCACTGCTTTACTTTATCTTGGCCAGGTCGCAGTTGTAAACAAGAACTTATTCTCAACTGGCCTACCTGGTTAAATAAAGGTGAAATAAAAAATAATAAGTTAGTAGTTTGTTTCTCATTCGTTTCACGTCCTGTGTCGCAAAAGGGCAGAGTTACCCGTTTCAGAGATTGGTGAATGTGCTGCTAAAAAGGCAAATCTGGGGGATGCAGGCGAACATAACTAACAAACCACTGTTCATCATTCCAAGAATATAAGTTTTCTGAGCTTTGATCAATGCTGGGAGCAATATTTAGATGTTGACCCGTAATTGATATTCTGTATTGTGTACAAAATATATATTTTTATTATTATTCTTTTCAAATTAGAAAAGAATGAAACATTACTGTAGTCCGGATCTCAGTGTCCTCATATGTAGTTATGGCCTTGTCTGTACAGACTACATCTCCCAACATGCCTCTGGGGGTTGGAGCCTGCTGTGCAATTGGCGATAGTCATGTGTTTTTGAGATTACAGTCAGACTGCACAGAATCACAGATCTACAAATAACCTCTAATCCCATTTAAGACGGAATATACTGTGTTCAATAGCGGATAAAATGAAAGTGGAGCGAGTTCCAGGTCGCGTGCCCCAAACAAAACAGTCCACTTGGCTCTACACTCAGAAAGGAAAGGGCTACTTCATTTCTCAAAGGAAAAACATCAACCACTTTCTAATGACTGTTGACATCTAGTGGAAGCCATAGGAACTGCAAGCATATTTCTATTAAAAGGGATTGCCATAGGAAACTAATGGAAAACAGATTGAGCTCCAAAACATTTTTCCCTGGATGGATTGTGCTCGTGGTTTCACCTGCCAAATCAGTTCTGTTATACTCACAGACATTATTCAAACAGTTTTAGAATCTTCAGAGTGTTTCCTATCCAAATCTACTAATAATATGCATATCGTAGCTTCTGGGCCTGAGTAGCAGGCAGTTTACTTTGGGCACGCTTTTCATCCGGACGTGAAAATACTGCCCCCTAGCCCAAAGAGGATAACAACTCATTATGTGATTAAACTGATCTTCCTCAAACACGCTGAAAGACTTCATATCGTGTTACAGTCCATTCCTGGACAGTAAAAGAACTAATCTCCACAAGCCGGTCCTGATATAATTACCCATCATGTAATCAGTAAATTCTAATTGGTCTTGTGGTCGGGCCAGTATCATCCAGGAAGGTATTGATTTAAACCAGTCTGTCTGGTAGACCCTGCCTAACCCTGTGGCCCATCAGAGAGCTGTGGGCTAAGGAGGGGCAAGCTTTTATCTCGTTGGGTGACTGTGATACAAAGATAGGGACAACTGATGTCCCTAAAGTGCTGTCTGATCAATTCAAATTTCCACGTTAGCTCTTATGCGTCCCTGTTTGATGATAACACCTCTGCTTTGCTGTCCTGTCTACTGTAGATTTAGTCAGGGTTCTTTGTGATAACCTCTGTCCTTCCCTGTTCTGTCCTGTCTGCATTGTCCTGTCTACTGTAGATGGAGTCAGGGTTCTTCGTGATAACCTCTATCCTGCCTGCACTGTCCTGTTCTGTCCAGTCTGCTGTAGGTGAAGTCAGGGCTCCTCCTGGTTTGTTTAGTGATAACAAAGACAATCTACTGAAAGACCCTAAACTGTAGGAAATATTAATATAGAAATGCCTAACGCTCTGAGTTTTTTGACCAATCACATTGACATTGTCATGCTGTATCACACGGTTGCTAGGCCATTCATCACACAGTTCCTTCTAGAAGGTCAGGGTATGAGTCGAGAAACTTGTTTTTTCACTCAAAAGCATGTAATGTCACGATTACAAAGCAGAAAATATTACAGAGAACTTAATAATCTCACATCTCAGAAAAGATCTGTAATATTGTGCATCTTGTTCATGTAATTCAGGCTATACTTGGGATGTTGAGCTAGTGCCCAATTGACTCCCATTCACTCCTTGAAGGAGTGCACTCCTTGACCCAGAATGCACTGCACTGCTAATCGAAAAGAACTGGATTAGCATCTCGTCCTTAGAGTATTTCTGAGGATAACCTCTTTACTGTCGGTGGAGTCAGGCTTCTTCCTGGTTTGTTCATGCTGCATTCATAAAAAGTGGGAAACTCTGAATATACTACTTGTAAATTTAGAGCAACGAGTTGTGTGCATTCACGTGCTTTCAACTCATTGAGATCGCCAATTGGCTAATGGCAAACAAGCTGCAGCAATCATAAAGTAAAAGTACAGATCATGCTCGTAAACAAATTATAGTGGTCAAAAACCATATTAATTGTTTTTTAAAAATAATGTTTTTTTGTAGCATTTAACCCTCCGAAAATTCTGTTATCGGGGTAATTTTAAGTTTCAAGTTTTATTAGTCGGATGTATGGGATACACATGTTATACACCATCCAACGAAATGCTTACTTGCAGATTCCTTCTTGACAATGCAACAGCAATAAGAAATGATAAAATATAAGAATACGAGTAGTAGCATAAGTATAATACAATTTATAGTCTGATATTTACACATGTTTTGGGGAAGAGGGGATTGGTGAGCAAGTTTTTAAACTATGCGGCATTTAGCAATCATAATGGTAGCAGCAGTTGTGATGTGTGTGTTTGTGTAGCATGAATGTACACTGCTCAAAAAAATAAAGGGAACACTAAAATAACACATCCTAGATCTGAATGAATGAAATAATCTTATTAAATACTTTTTTCTTTACATAGTTGAATGTGCTGACAACAAAATCACACAAAAATAACCAATGGAAATCCAATTTATCAACCCATGGAGGTCTGGATTTGGAGTCACACTCCAAATTAAAGTAGAAAACCACACTTCAGGCTGATCCAACTTTGATGTAATGTCTTTAAAACAAGTCAAAATGAGGCTCAGTAGTGTGTGTGGCCTCCAAGTGCCTGTATGACCTCCCTACAACCCCTGGGCATGCTCCTGATGAGGTGGCGGATGGTCTCCTGAGGGATCTCCTCCCAGACCTGGACTAAGGCATCCGCCAACTCCTGGACAGTCTGTGGTGCAACGTGGCGTTGGTGGATGGAGCGAGACATGATGTCCCAGATGTGCTCAATTGGATTCAGGTCTGGGGAACGGGCGGGCCAGTCCATAGCATCAATGCCTTCCTCTTGCAGGAACTGCTGACACACTCCAGCCACATGAGGTCTAGCATTGTCTTGCATTAGGAGGAACCCAGGGCCAACCGCACCAGCATATGGTCTCACAAGGGGTCTGAGGATCTCATCTCGGTACCTAGTGGCAGTCAGGCTACCTCTGGCGAGCACATGGAGGGCTGTGCGGCCCCCCAAAGAAATGCCACCCCACACCATGACATGCTGGAGGATGTTGCAGGCAGCAGAACGTTCTCCACGGCGTCTCCAGACTCTGTCACATGTGCTCAGTGTGAACCTGCTTTCATTTGTGAAGAGCACAGGGCGCCAGTGGCGAATTTGCCAATCTTGGTGTTCTCTGGCAAATGCCAAACATCCTGCACGGTGTTGGGCTGTAAGCACAACCCCCACCTGTGGACGTCGGGCCCTCATGCCACCCTCATGGAGTCTGTTTCTGACCGTTTGAGCAGACACATGCACATTTGTGGCCTGCTGGAGGTCATTTTGCAGGGCTCTGGCAGTGCTCCTCCTGCTCCTCCTTGCACAAAGGCGGAGGTAGCGGTCCTGCTGCTGGGTTGTTTCCCTCTTACGGTCTCCTCCACGTCTCCTGGTGTACTGGCCTGTCTCCTGGTAGCGCCTCCATGCTCTGGACACTACGCTGACAGACACAGCAAACCTTCTTGCCACAGCTCGCATTGATGTGCCATCCTGGATGAGCTGCACTACCTGAGCCACTTGTGTGTGTTGTAGACTCCGTCTCATGCTACCACTAGAGTGAAAACACCGCCAGCATTCAAAAGTGACCAAAACATCAGCCAGGAAGCATAGGAGCTGAGAAGTGGTCTGTGGTCACCACCTGCAGAACCACTCCTTTATTAAGGGGTGTCTTGCTAATTGCCTATAATTTCCACCTGTTGTCTATTCCATTTGCACAACAGCATGTGAAATTTATTGTCAATCAGTGTTGCTTCCTAAGTGGACAGTTTGATTTCACAGAAGTGTGATTGACTTGGAGTTACATTGTGTTGTTTAAGTCTTCCCTTTATTTTTTTGAGCAGTGTACATTTGTGTGTGGGGGTGTGTGTGAGTGAGTGCATGTGTGCTAAGGTGCGGAGAATCAGAGCAGGCGGTCAGTCCCGTTCAAGTGTTCAGCAGTCTGATGGATTGTAGACAGCAACAGGATTAGAGATAGTGTCTATCAGACCTCATGCTCCGATACCATCTGCTCGAACGGTAAGGGAGTGAACAACTCGTGGCTGGGGTGTGTGCGGTGTCATTTCCTTAGTATGTGACATCAGAGTTGTGACATCAGCATGTGAGAGAAGTCGGAGAGAGATGATAGACAAGTTTCCCACTAGTAATTACCAGTTGGAGGGGCATTCAAGTGGATTTTCCCCAGTCGTATGCTGGTATTTACGAGATGTTATGAACGCAGCATTGGTAATAACCTCTCTGTTATAGGTAGATTCAGGCTTCTTCCTGGACAGCGATGTGAAGATCGTAGGAAAGTCCATCAAGGATCGAGTGGCTCTCATCAAATGGAGGAGGGAGCGAACCGTCCCTGCAGTCGAGACCCAGACCCAGAACCTTCTACAGGTTTGTGCTTTTTAGGGGTTCACAGCAAAGCTACCGTTATTCTCTGAATTATAATTGTTTTCTTGACATGGTCAAATAACTTAAGCATAGATTGGTCACTTTTTTTCTAATTTGGCACACAGGAACTAGAGGCCATGAGTAACTTGGTCAAAAAGAATGGCACCAATTGGCCTATAGGCGCCGTTTTTACAAGCAGTCTCACTTAAACCTTCATATCGGCCCTGTTTGAGCTAGAGACTTGAAACGTTGTCTGTAGGTCTCTTTCCTCATGCTGAAAAAAATTGCCTCAAGGACCTATAAGGTCCATCAGGATAGATTTTCCTCCATCTTGGACATTTTGGAAAACTTTGAAAAGCGTATTCTCATGTACAATAAGTCCAAATAACACCACATTCGACCATATGTGGGAACTCCTTCAAGACTGTTGGAAAAGCATTCCTCATGAAGCTGGTTGAGAGAATGCCAAGAGTGTGCAAAGCTGTCATCAAGGCAAAGGGTGGCTACTTTGAAGAATTTAAAATATATATACATTTTTGGTTACTACATGATTCCATATGTGTTATTTCATAGTTTTGATGTCTTCACTATTACTCTACAATGTAGAAAATAGTACAAATAAAGAAAAACCCTTGAATGAGTAGGTGTCCAAACTTTTGACTTACTCATATTTATATATAAACTCAATACATTAAGTAATGACTTTAAGAGTGATAACCTGCTGCTTTCAAAGATAACCACCCTAAAGCACTAGAACAAACTTCACCTGCGTCATTCTTGATTTAACAAAAGGAAGATAAGAAAAATTGTTGAGAGTGCTTGCTTTGTTATCCAACTGATCTTTTGTCCTTTCTGTCATCCTCTGAAACCCGTTCATTGCTGTTCCCAGCTATATTTGTTGTTGTTGTTGGTGTTTAAATTGTCCCTTTATTCGGTCACCAAACCTTTCTGAGTCAAGATCACTTTCGGAGTTAAAATGCAAGCTGAGATGTACCACTCAGATTAAGCCTATGCAACATTAACCTAATAAAAACAGGTCTGTAGAAATGAGGTTTGTGCAGTAGGCCTAATACATTATTGCAGCATATTGGCTATGCTTGGCCTGCCAATATTGTTCTCCTCGGACCATATTATATTTAAAAACTCAAGCTATGATAACAAAATAGATCAGTTGTAGTATACTTGGGAGGCACAAAGAGCATACATTTGAATAATTCTCTTTTTTATTTTACTGGACTGATGGTACCTGAATCTGATGGTAGGTCTCAGCGGAGAGAAGGGAGAGAGCGGCACTGGGTCCGACTCTCACTGCCCCTGCTCTCTACTTGTCTCCGGTGAGACTGACCAGAGGGGACACCGTCTTCCACCTGACGGCGAAACTTGAGTCGTACCTCATTATTTCTGCCTTAAAATTCATGTTGTTCCTACGGCCAGAGAAAGTTAAATATTCGATTAAAAAATAGACACTACGAGCCGCTAGTAATAAAAACACAGGCCTATCGATATACTTAGCTACTCATTCATTGCAGCTGAGGTGCTGGTTGTACCGTGACTGTAAGTGAGAAGCGCGTTTAATGTTTTGTAAAAGTGTTGGAATAAAAACAGTGTTGACAGTTCTGAATAAAAACTTAAACATGAATTCACTCATAAAAACAGCAGCTCTTTGCTGTATTCTTTGACAGTCTCGCTCTTGTCATGATTTCAAAAGTTGTGAAATCTCAGGTAGGCTAGTATCAAACTTTGCTGTGGGTTAGGAAGCTGCAGGCATGGTGATTTAAGCGATCTGATTGGCCTGCGCAGTAGACACACTTGATTTAGCTTTTCTGGTCTACCCGGTAGGCAGAGTTTGTCCCCTCAGACAAATGAAATGGTTCAAACTGGAGACACTTTGCCTACCTGGCACGAAGTGCACCTACCGCCAAACAGTGCAAGACAAATGTCGTTGGCCTTTCTACAGACATTTTTGGTGATCGACTAGGAATAATTTGAAGATCGAGTGGTTGGTGACCACTGGTCTATCTGAATCAATGTTTCATGTTATTGTTGACCGAATCTGTACATTAAACAACTCTGCTGCAGGTGCCCAGCATGGGGGTACCACGACAGGGGGCGCAACTGGCCCCAGCAGAGCCAGAGGAGGCAGAAGCCGACCAGCCCCTTACCCTGATCTGCAGCCTGCCCGCCCACGCCACCTCGACCACATGTAAGAACCTGACTGCAGCCTCTAAACACAAAGAGAGAGACAGAGGCAAACAACAAACAAACAAACAAACAACAAACAAACACATAGATGAATGTGTATACAAGAAAACTGAGAAACACTTTAAGTAAATGAAACGCACACACACAGGCAGATCACCTTGTCTTGAGGAAGGGCCGATCATTTCAACGTAATCAAATCAAATCAAATTGTATTTGTCACATGCACCGAATACAACAGCTGTTGACCTTATCTTACAGTGAAATGCTTACTTACAAGCCCTTAAACAACAATGCTTTAAGAAGTTAAGAAAAAACAAGTGTTAAGTAAAAAAATAGAAAAAAAAGAATAAATAATTAAAGAGCAGCAGTAAAATAACAATAGCGAGGCTATATAGAGGGGGTACAGGTACAGAGTCAATGTGCGGGGGCACCAGTTAGTCGAGGTAATTGAGGTAATATGTACATGTACAGACAAAGTCTGCTGCCTCAGTTTGTGTGATGGCAATTTGCATATACTCCAGAATGTTATGAAGAGTGATCAGATGAATTGCAATTAATTGCAAAGTCCCTCTTTGCCATGCAAATGATCTGAATTTAAAAAAACACATTTCCACTGCATTTCAGCCCTGCCACAAAAGGACCAGCTGACATCATGTCAGTGATTCTCTCGTTAACACAGGTGTGAGTGTTGACGAGGACAAGGCTGGAGATCACTGTCATGCTGATTGAGTTCGAATAACAGACTGGAAGTTTCAAAAGGAGGGTGGTGCTTGGAATCATTGTTCTTCCTCTGTCAAACATGGTTGCCTGCAAGGAAACACGTGCCGTCATCATTGCTTTGCACAAAAAGGGCTTCACAGGCAAGGATATTCCTGCCATTAAGATTGCACCTAAATCAACCATTTATCGGATCATCAAGAACTTCAAGGAGAGCGGTTCAATTGTTGTGAAGAAGGTTTCAGGGCACCTAAGAAAGTCCAGCAAGCGCCAGGACCGTCTCCTAAAGTTGATTCAGCTGCGGGATTGGGGCACCACCAGTACAAAGCTTGCTCAGGAATGGCAGCAGGGAGGTGTGAGTGCATCTGCACGCACAGTGAGGCGAAGACTTTTGGAGGATGGCCTGGTGTCAAGAAGGGCAGCAAAGAAGCCACTTCTCTCCAGGAAAAACATCAGGGGCAGACTGATACTCTGCAAAAGGTACAGGGATTGGACTGCTGAGGGCTGGGGTAAAGTCATTTTCTTTCCGATTGTTTGGGGCATCCGGAAAAAAGCTTGTCCGGAGAAGACAAGGTGAGCGCTGCCATTTGTCTTGTGTCATGCCAACAGTAAAACATCATGAGACCATTCATGTGTGGGGTTGATTCTCAGCTAAGGGAGTGGGCCCACTCACAATTTTGCCTAAGAACACAGCCATGAATAAAGAATGGTACCAACACATCCTTCGAGAGCAACTTCTCCCAACCATCCAGGAACAGTTTGGTGATGAACAATGCCTTTTCCAGCATGATGGAGCACCTTGCCATAAGGCAAAAGTGAAAGCTAAGTGGCTCGGGGAACAAAACATCGATATTTTGAGTCCATGGCCAGGAAACTCCCCAGACCTTAATCCCATTGAGAACTTGTGGTCAATCCTCAAGAGGCGGGTGGACAAACAAAACCCCACAAATTCTGACAAACTCCAAGCATTGATTATGCAAGAATGGGCTGCCATCAGTCAGCATGTGGCCCAGAAGTTAATTGACAGCATGCCAGGGCGGATTGCAGAGGCCTTGAAAAAGAAGGGTCAACACTGCAAATATTGACTCTTTGCATCAACTTCATGTAATTGTCAATAAAAGCCTTTGACACTTATGGAATGCTTGTAATTATACTTCAGTATTCCATAGTAACATCTGACAAAAATATCTAGGCAGCAGACTTTGTGAAAATTAATATTTGTGTCATTCTCAAAACTTTTGGCCACTGTAGGTAGAGTTAAAGTGACTATGCATAGATAATAAATAGAGAGTAGCAGCAGCGTAAAATAGGGGTCTGGGTAGGCGTTTGTTTAGCTATTCAGGAGTCTTATGGTTTGGGGGTAGAAGCTGTTAAGAAGCCTTTTGGACCTAGACTTGGTGCTCCAGTATCGCTTGCTGTGAGGTAGCAGAGAGAAGAGTCTATAACTAGGGTGGCTGGAGTCTTTGACCATTTTTAGGGCCTTCCTCTGACACCGCCTGGTATAGAGGTCCTGGATTGCAGGAAGCTTGGCCCCAGTGATGTACTGGGCCGTACGCTATAACCTCCGTAGTGCCTTGCGGTCGGAGGCTGAGCAGTTGCCATACCAGGCAGTGATGCAACCAGTCAGGATGCTCTCGATGGTGCAGCTGTAGAACGTTTTGAGGATCTAAGGACCCATGCCGAATCTTTTCAGTCTACTGAGGGAGAATAGGTTTTGTCATGCCCTCTTGATGACTGTCTTAGTGTGTTTTGTTGGTGATGTGGACACCAAGGAACTTGAAACTCTCAACCTGCTCCACTGCAGCCCCATCGATGAGATTGGGGGTGTGCTTGGTCCTCCTTTTCCTTTAGTCCACAATCATCTCCTTTGTCTTGATCACGTTGAGGGAGAGGTTGTTGTCCTGGCACCACACGGCCAGGTCAAATCAAATGAAATGTATTTATAAAGCCCTTCTTACATCAGCTGATGTCACAAAGGGCTGTACAGAAACCCAGCCTAAAACCCGAAACAGCAAGCAATGCAGGTGTAGAAGCACGGTGGTTAGGAAAAACTCCCTAGGAAGGTCTCTGACCTCCTCCTGTTAAGCTGTCTCATCGTTGTCAGTGATCAGGCCTACCACTGTTGTCATCTACAAACTTGATGTTGGAGTTGTGCCTGGCCATGCAGTCATGAGTGAACAAGGAGTACAGGAGGGGACTGAGCACGCACCAATGAGGGGCCCCTATGTTGATGATCAGCGTGGCAGATGTTTTGTAACCTACCCTTACCACCTGGGGGTGGCCCGTCAGGAAGTCCAGAATCCAGTTTCAGAGGGATGTTTTTAGTCCCAGGGTCCTTAGCTTAGTGATTAGCTTTGAGGGCAATATGGGGTTGAACGCTGAGCTGTAGTCAATGAATAGCATTCTCACATAGGTGTTCCTTTTGTCCAGGTGGGAAAGGGCAATGTTGAGTGCAATAGAGATTGCATCATCTGTGGATCAGTTTGGGTGGTATGCAAATTGGAGTGGGTCTAAGGTTTCTGGGATAATGGTGTTGATGTGAGCCATGAACGGCATTTCAAAGTATTTCATGACTGGAGACGTGAGTGCTCCGGGTCGGTTGTCATTTAGGCAGGTTACCTTAGTGTTCTTGGGCACAGGGATAGGGACTATGGTGGTCTGCTTGAAACATGTTGGTATTCCAGACTCAGTCAGGGACAGGTTGAAAATGTCAGTGAAGACACTTGCCAGATGGTCAGCGCATGTTTGGAGTACACGTCCTGGTAATCCGTCTGGCCCTGCAGCCTTGTGAATGTTGACCTGTTTAAAGGTCTTATTCACATTTGATACGTATTGCATTATCACACAGTCGTTTGGAACAACTGATGCTCTAATGCATGTTTCAGTGTTACTTGCCATGTAGCGAGCATGGAAGTAATTTAGCTCGTCTGGTAGGCTCGTGTCACTGGGCAGCTTACGGCTTTGCTTCCCTTTGTAGTCTGTAATAGTTTGCAAGCCCTGCCACATGCAAGGAGCGTCGGAGCCGGTGTAGTACGATTCGATTTTAGTCCTGTATTTACGCTTTGCCTGTTTGATGGTTTGTCGGAGGGCATAGAGGGATTTCTTATAAGCTTCCAGGTTAGAGTCCCGCTCCTTGAAAGCGGCAGCTCTACCCTTTAGCTCAGTGCGGATGTTGCCTGTAATCCATGGCTTCTGGTTTGGGTATGTAGGTATGGTCACTGTGTGGATGACGTCATCAATTCACTTATTGATGAAGCCTGTGACTGATGTGGTGTACTCCTCAATGCCATCGGAAGAATCCTGGAACATATTCCAGTCTGTGCTAGCAAAACAGTCCTGTAGCTTAGCATCTGCTTCATCTGACCACTTTCTTATTGACCGAGTCACTGGTGCTTCCTGCATTTGCTTGTAAGCAAGAATCAGGAGGAAAGAATTATGGTCCGATTTGCCAAATGGAGGGCGAGGGAGAGCTTTGTACGTGTCTCTGTGTGTGGAGTAAAGGTGGTCTAGAGTTGTTTTCCCTCTGGTTGCACATTTAACATGCTGGTAGAAATGAGGTAAAATGGATTTAAGTTTCCCTGCATTAAAGTCCCTGGCCACTAAGAGCGCTGCCTCTGGATGAGCTTTTTTCTGTTTGCTAATGGCCGTATACAGCTCATTGAGTGCGGGCTTAGTGCCAGCATCGGTTTGTGGTGGTAAATAGACAGCTATGAAGAATATAGAGGAAAATTTTCTTGGTAAATAGTGTGGTTTACAGCTTATCATGAGATACTCTACCTCAGGTGAGCAAAACCTCGAGACTTCCTTAGATTTCATGCACCAGCTGTTGTTTACAAATATACATAGACCACCACTCCTTGTCTTACCAGAGGCCGCTGTTCTATCCTGCTGAAAAAGCTTGAAACCCGCCAGATGTATGTTATTCACGCCGTCATTTTGCCACGACTTGGTGAAACATAACATTTTACATTTTTTTATTTTCCTGTTGGTAAGATATACGTGATCGTAGTTTATCTATTTTATTTTCTATTGATTGTACGTTGGTTAATAGTACCGATGGTAAAGGGAGATTACCCGCTCCCCGCCGGATCCTTACAAGGCACCCGGACTATATCTCCGTCTCTTTCTCCTGCGTATGACGGGGATGTGGGCCTTGTCGGGCGTCTGAAAGAAATCCTTCCCGTCCGACTCATTAAAGAGAAAGTATTCCTCCAGTACTGGTTGAGTAATCGCTGTCCTGATATCTAGAAGCTCTTTTCGGTCATAAGACACAGTGGCAGGAACATTATATACAAAATAAGTTACAAATAACGAAAAAAACACACGCAATAGCACAATTGGTTAGGGGATTGTAAAACGCCAGCCATTTCCTCCGTCGCCATTATCTAATCCAGATGGGGAAAAAACTCCACAGGGCTTATAGATGATGGATAGATAGATAGATGGAGAGAGAGAGAGATGCAGGGAGAGAGCGAGAGATGCAGGGTGTGACTCAGCTCTGAGTCATCTCCCAGCTTTTGAATTCGAATGACAGTTCATCTCTCCATCCCTCTGTTTCTTTCTTAATCTCTCTCTTTCTCTCCGTCTCCCTCCAGATTGACATAATGTTTTCTCCCCTTTGTTTCCTGTTATTATAGCTGATGGTGGAGTGGGCCTCATGGTGCTGTCAAATGTTAAAAACGGTCAGCCCAGTGCCCCATACCAGTCCATCCCAGAGCCCATCTCTACACCCCAGGTGGTCTACAGCCCCCCTGTGCAGGCCCAGCTGCACCAAGGAGCCTACCAGAAGCCCACTGCACAGCCTCCCCAAGTGGCCTACTCCTTAGCTACTACCACACAGCTTCATCAGGTACCCTACCAGCAAGCCACCACTCAGCTGCACCACGGGGCCTACCAGCAACCTAAAGCTCAGCTGCACCAGGGGGACTACCAGTCTCCACCTGTAAGTTTTCTCATACAAAATTCCCCATTGCCTCTTAACTCAAATTTCTAAACATATTCTCACTGCAAGTCTCAGACATTCCCTTTTTATGTCTCTTTAGCTCCTTGTTAACGTTTTCTTTTCGGTATGATCTGTCTTTTGTAAAGACAAACTGAACTAAAATCTGTTTTCTTTTGTCCGGTTGATGCCACCTGAGCAGCGACACTTCAGTGAGCCCTTTGCATTCCAGAATGCTCTTCTCTCCCCAGAGATGACAGGAAATTTCTTGGTTGGTTGTGGGACCAATGAGAGTACAGTGTGTTGTGGTGGGACCAATCAGTGCGCTAGACGTGGAAGCACCTCCTTGATTGACATGTGCAGGACCCACTCCCTCCCTAAGCCTCTGTGCCGTTCTCCCTGCCACCTCTGTCCCAAACGAAACAAAGTCACACATCGGAGCCCGGAGGGTAACAAAAACTCAGAGGAGCACGCAGCAGCCACGGTCCCGCCTTTAGACTCCCCTCCCCCTCAGTATCCTGTCCTCTCCCCTCACCTGTCCCACCACCATCAGTGTTCCTACCATGACTCAATCAATCAATCAGTCAATCCCCCCCATCCTGCCATCATGGTTACAAATCCTATACGACGCCCCTCAGACCTCCCTCTACCCCACTCCCGCAGGGCTTCTGTGAGCTTTGACCTTCTACTAAGAACTAGGATGGAGGCTGGGGGGTCTCTAAGCCACCTCTACACGCCTCCCCTCTCTCCCTCCCCCCAGCGCTTATCAGTACACACCCCCTCCCTAGTCTCCCCCCAGCTTCTCTCACTGCTCAATCGCCCTCTAATCACCTCCTCCCTGTCGGCTCCTCCATCTCCCTCACATCTTTCCCCGCCTCCTTCCCTATTGGTCCGCTCCTCCAGTGGAGATCTCTCCCTGCTCAACCACTGTCTCAGCCACATCGTCAGTCGCAGGAGAAGCTCCCCAACACCCCTAGATGCCCCGTACCGGCCCAGCCAAAGCTATGGAGAGGCTAGGGTTCGCAGGACCAGCTCCCCTACTTCCCCAGACAGCGGGGCCTATTGGCCCAGCCAAAGCCAGCCCACCTCTCCAGTGCCTGAGCATTCTGACCAAGGCCTGGGTTTGGAAAAGTCCCTGCTTCTATCACCAAATGGTTCAATGGTAGGTCAGGGATACTACCGGCTTGATTGAACTTTGACCCTTCTGAGCCATTGCCGTAGCAACACCACACCTAGCTGCAGCACCTCAGCTTTCTCTTAGCCTCGCAAGCTGCCAGATCCCGCGAGCTTAGCTTTCTCTGTCCCTCCCATGATGACCAAGTGCAACATTACTTCCCAATCCCAAATCAACCCCAAGGGATGCAACATTTCCGGTAACTCCCAAATTTCCCAGGTTTTCCATAAGTCCTCATTGGAGGATTTTCTGTTTATTCCCTCCTGAAAAATCTTCCAACTGGGATTTCTGGAAAACCTAGGAGTTTTGGGAAAGTTACTGTAATTTTCTGACCATAACACCGACCCTCAAGCGTAACAGTGATGTTCTATCTGCCTCTGTTCACTCCTCAGCAGATAAACACCACATGGTTCGATTACTACTTCTTCTTTGGGATGATGGATCAGCTGTGTAGATTCCCTTACTATTGCAGCAGCCATTCCTCAATTACTTTTTCCGGCAGTTTCCAGCAACAATATCAAACCTGCTCAAGAATGATTTGTCCCCTCTTTGCTCCTGTGAAGAAAAATGATGATTCTATATGATGTGTTCTTGATAATATTTGTCATAAACTGAAAGACTGCCTTTTCCCCTGTGTGTTCCAGCCCAGTGCAGGGTGGATCCAGGCCCAGGCCCAGGCTCAGCCAGCCTCTGCTCCAGCCACCCCAGGGCCTCCGATACATCAGAACGGCCTCACGGCCCCACAGAGCTTCCCAGCTGCTGCCCCTCTCACCACTGTACAGGCACAGGCGCAGCCTGCTGTTACAGCCCAGTCCAGCCACGAGGTAAGGATCTGTTCTAAATCTAACACTTGGGTGTTAAGATGGCATCGTTTTACATGCCCTTAACCAATTGTGCTACTTTGTTCTGTTTTTTTTGCTATGTTTGTAACTTATTTTGTACATAATGTTGCTGCTACCGTCTCTTATGACCGAAAATAACATCAGAACTGGGATTACTCACTGGAAAAAGCTTTTTCCTTTAACGAGTCCGACGAGAAAGATATACTGCTCTCCCGGGAACAGGCCCAGATCCACGTCATTTGCATGAAGAAAAGACGGAGGAAAACAGGACGCAGATCGGGCTGCCTTTTGAGAATTCGTAGGCGAGCGAGTAAACTCCCACTGCCAACAGTTCTACTTGCTATCATGCAATCATTGGAAAATAAAATTGATGAGTTACGATTATCCTACCAACGGGCCATTAAGAACTGTAATATCTTATGTTTCACCGAGTCGTGACTCAACCACTCAACCAACTCTATAAGGCCATAAGCAAACAAGAAAATGCTCACCCAGATGCAGCGCTCCTAGTTGCCGGGGACTTTAATGCATGCAAACTTAAATCAGTTTTACCAAATTTTTACCAGCATGTCACATGCCTTTACTCCACACATAGAGATGCATACAAAGCTCTCCCCTGCCCTCCATTTGGCTCCTGATTCCTGCTTACAAGCAAAAACTAAAGCAGGAAGTACTAGTGAATCGCTCAATGTGGAAGTGGTCAGATGACGCGGATGCTACGCTACAGGTTTTGCGACCAGAGACTGGAATATGTTCCGGGATTCATCCAATGGCATTGAGGAGTATACCACCTCAGTTATCGGCTTCATCAATAAGTGCATCGACGACGTTGTACCCACAGTGACCGTACGTACATATCCCAACCAGAAGCCATGGATTACAGGCAACATCTGTATCAAGCTAAAGGCTAGAGCTGCCGCTTTCAAGGAGCGGGAAACTAATCCGGACGCCTATAAGAAATCCTGCTATGCCCTCAGACGAACCATCAAACAAGCAAAGCATCAATACAGGATTAACATTGAATCCTACTACACCGGCTCTGACGCTCGTCGGATGTGGCAGGGCTTGAAAAATATTACGGACTACAAAGAGAAACCCAGATGCGAGCTGCCCAGTGACGCGAGCCTATCAGATGAGCTAAATGCCTTTTATGCTCTCTTCGAGGCAAGCAACACTGAAGCATGCACGAGAGCACCAGATGTTCTGGATGACTGTGTGATAACGCTCTCGGTAGTCGATGTGAGCAAGACCTTTAAACAGGTCAACATTCACAAAGCCACAGGGCCAGATGGATTACCAGGACGTGTACTCAAAGCACGCGCTGACCAACTGGCAAGTGTCTTCATTGACATTTTCAACCTCTCCCTGACTGAGTCTGTAATACCTACATGTTTCAAGCAGACCACCATAGACCCTGTGCCCAAGGAAGTGAAGGTAACCTGCCTAAATGATTTCCGCCCCGTGTCACTCACATCGGTAGCCATGAAGTGCTTTGAAAGGCTGGTTAGGGCTCACATCAACAGCATCCTCCGGATACCCTAGACCCACTCCAATTCGCATACCGCCCCAACAGATCCACAGATGACACAATCTCAATCACACTGCGCTTTCCCACCTGGACAAAAGGAACACCTATGTGAGAATGCTGTTCATTGACTACAGCTCAGCGTTCAACACCATAGTGCCCATGAAGCTCATCACTCAGCTAAGGACCCTGGGACTAAACACCTCCCTCTGCAACTAGATCCTGGACTTCCTGACGGGCCGCCCCCAGGTGGTAAGGGTAGGCAACAACACATCTGCCACACTGATCCTCAACACGGGGGCCCCTCAGGGGTGTGTACTTAGTCCCCTCCTGTACTTCCTGTTCGCCCACGACTGCGTGGCCAAGCACGACTCCAACACCATCATTAAGTTTGATGACGATACAACAGCCTGATCACTGACAATGATGAGACAGCCTATAGGGAGGAAGTCAGAGAACTGGCAGCTTGGTGCCAGGACAACAACCTCTCCCTCAATGTGAGCAAGACAAAGGAGCTGATCGTGGACTACAGGAAAAGGTGGGCCGAACAGGCCCCCATTAACATCAATGGGGCTGTAGTGGAGCGGGTCGAGAGTTTCAAGTTCCTTGGTGTCCACATGACCAACGATATTTCAAGGTCCAAACACACCAAGACAGTCTTGAAGAGGGCACGACGAAACCTTTTCCCCCTCAGTAGACTGAACAGATTTGGTATGGGTCCCCAGATCCTCCAAAAGTGAATTTTTTACTTTAGTTTATTTGGTAAATATTTTCTTAACTCTTCTTTAACTGCACTGTTGGTTTGTAAGTAAGCATTTCACGGTAAGGTTTATACTTATTGTATTCGGTGCATGTGACAAATAAAGTTTGATTTGACTTTTTGATTTAAATGTGAGTGTAAATATGAGATGTGCTAGTTTGTTGGACTCTCACTGACAAAATCCTGACTATCCAGTCAGATGCTGTCTGTCCCCAGGCTTCTGTTTAATAAGCAGAGATGATAGTGGCTGTGATTTTTGTTGTTCTCAGCTGTGTGTGTGTATGTGTGAGCCCAGAGCTTTGTGTATGTTTATGTGTGTGTGTCCAGTCAGACGCTGTGACCGAGGGTGTGTGTTCCAGTCAGACAGACTGTTTGGCAACTAGACTTGGTGACTGGACAGGCAGAGTGTATGAGAGGCAATATATTATGTTTGTGTAACAGGACAGATATAGATGTTCAATTAACTTCGTCATGAATTTTACTCACCCTGCCTGTCCTTCTCTCTCTCTCTCTCTCTCTCTCTCTCTCTCTCTCTCTCTCTCTCTCTCTCTCTCTCTCTCTCTCTCTCTCTACCACAGTTGTCCGCCAGCCAGCCTGTACCTCAGCAGTGCTCTGACATCACCATCAGTCTTGCCCAATCAGCTGCCTGCCTGCGCAGCAATGCTTCTACCCCTCTACAGCAGCCTTCCCAGGCCACGCCCCCTCTCCAGCCACTGCAGATCAGCTCACAGGTGGGCAGTAGGTTTGTTCGATTTTTGAGGGATTTCATTAGAATCTCTTTAAGACCTTGTTCAGACTAAGTCCTTAAACATTTAAATACAATGTATAATACAATCACATGTTCACATAGAACACACTGTTACAAACAACAGACGTAATACATTGACAGGTAAGAAAAACATAACATATACAAACCCTGACAGTCTGAAAAGATAGATTGGTTCCTTCATCTGCCCTAGTCCTGCACAACCTTCCAAATGATTATGTTCAACTGGTTCTAAAGTATTGTTTGAATTTATATATTGAAAAGGAGAAGGTGCAACACTCGCTCACCATAAAATTATTAGTATTATTTTTTTTCAAGGTTAAAAGATTAACTTTTCGGCCTGCAATGGCCTTCATCAGAATAAGAATATATATTGAAAGGTTTCTGGTTTGCTGGCCATTTTTAAATGGTGTACTCTGAAACAAAATAAGCATTTATTTTTATTTTGTATTATCTTATTGATTGATGACCACCCAAGAGCATTGTTCATAACTACAACAAAGGAACCGTATCCCCACCTTTGCATTCTGCAGCCTCCTAATGTCACGTGCTGTTGCATTTCCCCACACCACAGAACAGTAGATCACCTGACTCTCAATTAATGCTTGGGTTGTTTGCTTAAGAATCTTTCCCTGTAAATATTTTGCTATCCTTCTGACCATGCATGCAGTTTTAATTATTTTCTTACATAGATTAGTTATTTGAGACAACAATGATAAGCAGTTGTCTAGCTGTACCCCTAGTAGTTTGGTTTCCACTTCCTTAATTTGTACTACCCCCCCATGCTTAATCGCATCCCATGTTGTGTTTGCTTTTTCCAGACCAACATAACCTTGGTTTTCTTAGCGTTCATAACAAGTTTGTTCCGGCAGACCCGTTCCCTGATATTTCCCTGATCTACTTGTAGAGCTCGCTGTACCTGTTCAACAGATTGTCTTGATGTATAGATTGTAGTATAATCTGCAAATATAGTACCTTGAGTTTCAGGTAAGGACACAGTTTAGCATGCTTCAATACATTTGGAAATTGTCCCTTTTTCAGTGACCAATCAAATATGTATTTCAGTGGAGCTGCAATCTGGGGAGCAGCATACCGAAGTGTAAAATTGTCTAAGATCATAACCTGTAGATTTACCATTGGGTAATGACTTCAATAGATTTAAAACCTCTACTGACACCAGCAGTTGTTTAGCTCATGATATGATCATCATTTCATTGGACAATAGCTTGTTTGGAAGAATGGATGTTTACATGATCTCTCAGTAAATTTGTTTTCTTTGTAAAAATTTTTTTTTTTCAATCAGCAAAATGATTGGCAATGTCAGCTAGTTTTGTTATTGTTCTCTCACCAACCTCCACAGTAGATGAGCATAATGAGAGAGATGGTGGTCATTCTGTAGCATTCTGGAACATTCTGTAGCCTGATTTATATCATCCTCCAGATGCAGTGCCTTTAGAACACATTTATATCCCTTGACTTATTCAAAATGGATTAAATATACATTTTTCCCACCCATCTATACAGAATACCCCAAAAATGACAAAGTAAAAAAATATATATAATGAAATACAGAAATATCTCATGTACATAAGTATTCACAACCCTGAGTCAGTACTTTGTAGAAGCACCTTTGGTGGCGATTACAGCTTTGAGACAAAGCTGTAATCGCCACCAAAGGTGCTTCTACAAAGTACTGACTCAGGGTTGTGAATACGTCTTGGGTATGTCTATCAGCTTTGCATATCTGGATTTGGGGATTTTCTCCCATTCTTTCTTGCAGGTTTTCTCAAGCTCTGTTAAGTATGATTGGGAGCAGCGTTCAACAGCAATCTTCAAGTCTTCCCACAGTTTTTCAATGGGATTGAAGTCTGGGCTTTGGCTGGGCCACTCAAGGACTTTCACATTCTTGTTCCAGCGATGCTTTGGCTGTATGCTTGGGGTCATTGTCCTTTTGGAACGTAAATCTTCACCCCAGTCTGAGGTTGTTTGTGACCTGAAGCAGGTTCTAATTTGCCTGTATTGGTCTCCATTCATTGTCCCCTCTATCCTTACCAGTCTCCCAGTCCCTGCCACTGTAAAGCATCCCCATTGCATGATGCTGTCACCACCATGCTTCACAGTAGGGATGGTGTTAGACGGATGATGGGCTGTGCCTGGTTTTCTCCAGACATAGTGCTTTGCATTCAAGCCAAAGAGTTCAGTTTTTGTCTCATCAGACCACAGAATCGGTCTTTCACATGCCTTTTTGCAAACTTCAGGCGTGCTGACATGTGCCTTTTTCTCAGGAATGGCTTCCGTCTGGCCACTCTCCCATAAAGCCCAAATGGGTGAAGTACTCTATTGACCATTGTCCTTCCAGCAGGTTCTCCCATCTCAGCCAAGGAACTATGTAGCTCTGCCAGAGTGGTCATTGGGTTCTTGATCACTTCTCTGACCAAGGTCATTCTTGCCCAGTTGCTCAGTTTGGTCAGGTGTGCTTCTTTCTAAGTCATGTCCAAGCAATTGAATTGTCCACAGGTTATCACCAATCAAGTTGTAATGACATCTCAAAGATGATAAAAGCAAATTGGATGCACCTGAGCTCAGTTTGGAATGTCATAGCATAGGGGTGTAAATACTTAGAGTACCAGTCAAAAGTTTGGAGACACATATTCATTCCAGGGTTTTTCTTTATTTTTACTGTTTTCTACATTGTAAAATAGTAACGAAACAACAAAACTATGAGAACACATAAGGAATCATGTAGTAACAAAAAACGTGTTAAATCAAATCAAAATATATTTTATATTTGAGATTCTTAAAAGTAGCCACCCTTTGCCTTGATGACAGCATTGCACGCTTTTGGCATTCTCTCAACCAGCTTCATGAGGTAGTCACCTGGAATGCATTTCAATTAACAGGTGTGCCTTGTTAAAAGTACATTTGTGGTATTTCTTTCTTTCTTAATGTGTTTGAGCCAATTCGTTCTGTTGTGACAAGGTAGGGGGTATACAGAAGATAGCCCTATTTGGTAAAAGAACAAGTCCATATTATGGCAAGAACAGCTCAAATAAGCAGAGAAACGACAGTCCATCATTACTTTATGACCTGAAGGTCAGTCAATCTGGAAAATTTCAAGAACTTTGAAAGTTTCTTCAAGTGCAGTTGCAAAAACCATCAATACGCTATGATGAAACTGGCTCGCATGAGGACCGCCACAGGAAAGGAAGACCCAGAGTTACCTCTCTTGCAGAGGATAATAAGTTAATTAGAGTTACCAGACTCTGCAGCCCAAATAAATGCTTCACCGAGTTCAAGTAACAGACACATCTCAACATCAACTGTTCAGAGGAGACTGCTGCATGGTCGAATTGCTGCAAAGAAACAACTACTAAAGGACACCAATAAGAAGAATAGACTTGCTTGGGCCAATAAACACGAGCAATGGACATTAGACTGGTGGAAATCTGTCCTATGGTCTGATGAGTCCAAATTAGAGATTTTTGGAGACGCAGAGTAGGTGAACGGATGATCTCCACATGTGTTATTCCCACCATGAAGAATGGAGGAGGTTTGATGGTGTGGGGGTGCTTTGCTGGTGACCCTGTCTGTGATTTATTTTGAATTCAAGGCACACTTAACCAACATGGCTACCACAGCATTCTGCAGTTATACGCCATCCCATCTGGTTTGGGCTTAGTGGGACTATCATTTGTTTTTCAACAGGACAATGACCCAACTCACCTTCAGGTTGCGTAAGGGCTATTTGACCAAGAAGGAGAGTGATGGAGTGCTGCATCAGATGACCTAGCCTCCATAATCACCTGACCTCAACCCAATTGAAATGGTTTGGAATGAGATGGACTGCAGAGTGAAGGAAAAGCAGCCTACAAGTGCTCTGCATATGTGGGAACTCCAAGACTGTTGGAAAAGTATTCCAGGTGAAGTTGGTTGAGAGAATGCCAAGAGTGTGCAAAGCTGTCATCAAGGCAAAGGGTGGCTATTTTGAAGAATATAAAATATATTTTGATTTGGTTAACACTTTTTTGGTTTCTACATGATTCCTAATGTGTTATTTCGTGGTTTTGATGTCGTCAATGGCTTCTGACGCATCCAGTGTGTTTGCACGCAGAGTAAAGAAAATAAACAAAACATTGGATGTATCTTTCCGGAACTATACAGGCTGTCAGTAGATACACCCAATACAAAAATGTAATTAAACGATTCTGTACTCCTGGCAGTTATATTTAACTATTTGCCACAAACAATTCACTTTAGATTGCACTACCTGCTCACAGAGGGGTTGTTTCTCTATAATGTGTAGATTCTCGCTTGACAGACTCATGGCGCTTATGCAAAACAGATCTATCATGTATATTTGATCATAACTGTAGAGGCACAATCCATAAGCAAGTAATACGTAATGAGAGTAACAAGTAAGAAAAGTGCCCTGGAGGACTGACAGCTAGGGAGGGTATTTGTGAGTGCACACATACTGCAAAACCAATGAAGAAGAGGAACCAGGTGCACTCAATTGTGAAAATCAAACAACTTGTTTTGTTTGTTTTTGTTTTGTTTCTGGTCCATTGTGTTTGTACTTTGTTCTGTTACCACTGGGGACACATCATTTATGGATTGGGCCTTTAAGTAATGGATAACGATCAGGAGTTGTGTTCACTCCTAATCTAAACTGATATCTTTGGAGAAACATAGAGATTAAAGCTGTGTGTTTATTACGTTCTCATTATGTTGCTCTGTTTATTTAGCTATTTGCATATATTTTTTTGCCCTACCCTGTCATGCCAACAGGTTGGAGGGGGAGTGTCGCTGCACAGCTATTTTCAGATCTCTCCAGAGATGGTCGATCAGGTTCAAGTCCAGGCTCTGGCTGAGCCACTCATGGACATTCAGAAACTTGTCCCGAAGCCACTCCTGCGTTGTCTTGGCTGTGTGCTTAGGGTGTTTGTCCTGTTGGAAGGTGACCCTTCGCCCCAGTCTGAGCTCCTGAGCACTCTGGAGCAGTTTTTCATCAAGGACCTCTCTGTACTTTGCTCCGTTCATCTTTTCCTCAATCCTGACTAGTCTCCCAGTCCCTGCCACTGAAAAACATCACCACAGCATGATGCTGCCACCACCATGCTTCCCCATAGGGATGGTGCCAGATTTCCTCCAGACTTGTCACCTGGCATTCAGGCCAAAGAGTTCAATCTTGGTTTCATCAGACCAGAGAGTCTTGTTTCTCATGGTCTTTGAGTGCTTTAGATGCCTTTTGGCAAACTCCAAGTGGGCTGTCATGCACCTTTTACTGAGGAATGGCTTCCGTCTGGCCACTTTACCATAAAGGCCTGATTGGTGGAGTGCTACAGAGATGGTTGTCCTTCTGGAAGGTTATCAGAGTGACAATCGGGTTCTTGGTCACCTCCTTGACCAAGACCCTCTTCACGTCTCCAATCAAGTTGTAGAAACATCTCAAGGATGATCAATGAGTCTCATAGCAAAGGGTCTGAATACTTATGTGATAAGGTATCTGTTTTTATTTTTAATACATTTGCAAAAATGTCTAAAAAACAGTTTTTGCTTTAGAATTGTGAGGTATTGTGTGTAGATTGATGAGGATTTGTATGTATTTAATCAATTTTAGAACAAGGTTGTAACAGCATTTGGAAAAAGGTCTGAATACTTTCCTAAGCTGGCTTTACAAAACCTTCCAAATACGTTGGCTTTACATTTTGACTATGTTGGAATATGGATAGTAACTGTAGCACAGCACATAACATACATTTGGATGAACAAGTAGGTTGTACTGTGTCTTTAGCAGCAGTGGCAAAGAAGGTTCTGTCATACCTGAGTCATTCCTCCTTCCAGGTCCAGTCTGGTGCCCCTCAGGACCCCCATGGAGAGGCTCAGGTGTCTGCCCCTGCTCCGCTCCACCCCGTCCAGCCTGCCATCCTCTCCCCACCCTGGAGGGCCGAGGTGGTGGACCCCGAACCTGCTGCTGCAGCCGGGTCTGACCAAACTGTCCCTGAGAGCCCAGCCCGGGTCCCGCGCCTGGCTCCGGTTCCAGCTGCAGCCCTGAAGCCCGCTGGCATCCAGATAGCAGCCCCAGTGCCTGACGGTTTCAGCTTGTCCACAGCTCAGCAGAACCTGGACACTGCATCTATGTCCACCTCTTACCAACCTGAGACCAGCCAAGAGGTAGCTATTCACCACACAGTTATCAACCGTTTCTACAGTACAGTACACTCTTAGAATTAGTGGTTACTCGAGGAACCATGGATATCCTCAAGGAACCGCTGGAGTTCCTCAATGACTAGTTAATGGTTCATATTTGCATCTTCCGTTACTTGAGGGATTCTTGGAGGAACCTTTAATGGTTCAATGTAGCAACGGGTTCCTGGAGGAACCCTGGAGTGGAGGCATGAGTTTACGATAGATCGTTTTTTTTGGCTACCCGTTAGAGTAAATGTAATCAGCAATGTTAATATGATGAATATTATATTAGAATAAAATACGCATACATATTCAAGTACAAACTTAACACGATAAACAGGAATGACTACGCTAACAAGTGACCAAAAATAATGATTTGAAAGTCACACCTGCATCAAGCCACAATCAGATAGGCTGCCACCTTTGCAATATATTATTAAAAAGGTTTAAAATTGAACCCCTCCCATCACAAAAACACAGGGGTTCCTCGAAGAACCTTTTTCAGCTGGAAAGGTTCTTCTAGGCGCCTTGACTTCCAAGAGAGTCCAGATACAACTCTAACTCTACTACAACGCACAGCACATACTGTGTACAGTACTCGTACATGCACCAGTGCACTCTTTTCTTGTGTTTCGGCTATGCACCGCCCATATTGTAAATGCAGGCTGCGTCCCAAATGGCACTCGATTCCCTACGTAGGCGCTGGTCAAAAGTGGTGCACCATATAGGGAAGGAGTGGAGTGCCATTTGAGACCCAGCCAAACTCTAAACCCTGTGACATGTTCTTGTGAATCCAACAACCCCATTGTTTTGCCTTCAGGAGCCACTGCAAGAGAAACCCATGGCGTTTCACAGTTACCCAGGCTATGACAGGTGTGTGGCCATACCTTCTGAGCTTGACTAGTGTTGTTGAAATGTTCTTCCCCAACAATGGCTATAGTGGGTACTGTGTACGGTATAGGGGCTGTAGTGTGTGACCGTGGTGTGGACACCTGGCCTTGTCAATAGTGAATACTTTCTCACTGAAATCTTAAAGGGATAGTTCACCCAAGTTATAAAATGACATATTGGTTTCCTTGCCATGTAAGCAGTCTATGGACAAGGTCAGCAATCCATCCTTAGGTTCAGGGTAACTATATCTTTAACCTAAACACCAGTTACTACACCAGAGTCCCATCTTAATGACACACAGAGAGACCGAGAGAGAAAATGTGTTAAAAGTATTGTTTAACTCTTTCACATCCCTGCCTTTAGCTTCAACTCAGACGTGGCGTCGGGTAAGGAGATGAGTGATGGCTGCGATGGCTCGGCCAGCGGCGGGAAGGGGGATGGGAAGACCCGTAAACACCACCGCAAATCGGCCCGCACACGCTCCCGCCAGGAGAAGACCAACAAGCCCAAACTGAGCATGCTCAATGTAAGTCTGTCCGTCCACACTGACCACAGCTCTGAACTGGCCAGTGCACAATAATCTTATTGTCTTACTTTTTATAATTACTTTTTATTTTAGTCTACTTGGTAAATATTTTCTTAACTGTTCTTGAACTGCACTGTTGGTTAAGGGCTTGTAAGTAAGCATTTCACAGTAAAGTCTACACTTGTTGTTTTCGGCACGTGGGAAAAATAAAGTTTGATTTGATTTGCTCAACGTTTTAGCCGTTCATAAGCTATTCAGTTAGCCCAAAGGGGAGAAGTTTGAAACTGAAATGACAATTTATACTGTATATTCAAAGTATATGCATATTCATACTTTCACATTCAAAGTGATTTCTCCTTCCCCTCAGGTGTGCAACACAGGCGATAAGATGGTGGAATGCCAGCTGGAGACTCACAATCACAAAATGGTGACCTTCAAGTTCGACCTGGATGGAGATGCTCCGGAGGAGATAGCCATTTACATGGTGAGGTCATGACCTTGGCAGACCGTCCTACGTCCCAAATTATACCCTATTCCCTTTAGAGTGCACTACTTTTGGCCAGGGTCCATAGGGCTCTGGTCCAAGTAGTGCACCATGTAGGGCATAGGGTGCCGTTTGGGACGTAGACCCGGGTGCAAAAAACCGACTTGAAGTCATTTCAAATTCTTTATCCTGGCTTAATGGGTGAATTAGAATAGACACAAAACTGCGAAGCCCGCCCATCTGGCTCTCCGGGCAGGCTAGAGCAAATGCTCAAAAGATTTGAAGGATTTCAAATAGTATTTGACCCCAGGTCTAGACAGAGGTCCTCTGTCTGTCTGGGATGTCCTGGGAAAAGCTATTTTGAGAGCTTCAAATAGATCTTTTAATATTTAAATAGGGCCACCAAGCTCAAATGCTTTACAGCAGAAGTTCTTATAAATGAGTATTCTGTTCGGTCATCCAGTTCATTATCAATCCCCTTGTAATCATACCTTTCCTGTATTGAAATGGTATACTTACATTATGATTGTTCCTGAAGTGCTATCACTTCTTCAGAATTCTTGTTTTGGCATTATTATATTGCTTGTAGTTACATTGTGTGTGTGTGTGTGTGTGTGTGTGTGTGTGTGTGTGTGTGTGTGTGTGTGTGTGTGTGTGTGTGTGTGTGTAGGTGGAGAATGGCTTCATCCTGCCCATAGAGAAGGAGATGTTCATTGACCAGCTGAAAGACATCGTGGACAAGGCTGAGGACATGCTGAGTGAGAACATGGAGGGAGAGACGGCCTCCGCCCTGGGGGGCAGTCCCCAACTGGGACACAACTCTGGGGGGCTGGGGGGAGAGGTGAGGGGGGGGCATCCCAAACACAAGTCCCTCACACACAGACGCTAATATACTCACATGGATGTTTATTCAGAAGCCACACGCATGAAATGCGCACACACACACACACACACACACACACACACACACACACATTTAATACATCTCTCACATGTCTGTTTTCTGTCTTCCTCTCTATCTCTCTGAAGATTCAGCAGCCCGGAGCACACCATCCTGTTTATCAGCAGAATGGTAATGCCTCACTTCTCTCTCTCTTTTTCTATCTCTCATCTATCCTGTATCTATTCTATAGTGGATACTATTCAACTTGTTACAAATTGTGCAATAATTTTGGAACATATATAGTAATGGAACTTAGCATTTTGAGCCTGGGACACGGTTCACGACTAAACTGTTGTCATCAGCCTACAGTTCTAAGATCAGTAAAGCTTATGGTTGATGTGTATTGTCCAATCACTGTTGTACCCGTTTCTCACCTTCTGATATTTCATGGTTTGAACAATTGAATATGTGAATTTTCAGGATGAATCAAACCACTGTATTTTTGATTTACCAATATATTTAGTACGTAAAGGCTCTCCATACCGTTTTTTTATGATTCATAAACACTTTTCTAATCCTAAATAATCTACAAGGTCAGAGTGTTTTTAAATCTATTGGTGCTAAAAAGGAGGCAAATATATATGTATTTCAATGGCTTTCTTTAATTTTTCGTTAATGTTCATAACCCTTTTTCTCTCGATAGCCTATATTCTAATTAATTCTGTTGTGAAAATTCAAATGAAAATGTACAACGTATTTAAAACCTTTAAGATGTAAAGACCTGCGTGTTTCTGGTACCGGTTCGGACTGACATATTCACTGTAGATCGATTTAGACTACCGAAATGGCTTGCATTGAGTGGTAGCCCTGATTCTCACGGACAGTTTTCAGTTCCCAAAACTAGAATCTGTTTTGAACAGAGCGGATTACGATTTTTTAAAACTTTGCCAAAGTTTTAAAAAATCATGTCATTTAGGAGTGCACTGGCAAATTTAGTTATTGCACACGCGCACTTCACAGAGTAGGCGTTCCCTAACATAAATATGCAGATACATGCTAGAACAGGAAAATAGGATCTCGCTGGTTTGTGCTTGGCTCTGCCCACTTCCTTGCTTGTTCTGCCCACTATGACTCTTTTGTTTCCATTGGAAACGACTGGCAGTGTTCTATCTTGGTTTAGTTTAAAAAATCTTTGGTATGTCTTTTTTGCCTCTGTGAAGCAGGATGTGAATCTGACACCACTTGCTGGGTTGTCCCTCCTGTCATTTCATTCGCTCTTCCGACTGTCCATCAACTCCTGGCTGAACCATAATTCACAGCCACCAACATGCCAGGAATCCTTACATCGTAGCGCAAGTGGTTTTGTTGTCATTCACATTCAGAAATTGATGTATAGCCAGTAATCTAAAATAATTCATACAAAGACACACTTTCTGTTTGTCATAGACGGACAAGAATAATATGAGATGAAAGGCGAGTTCCTAACGAGTTCAGGAAGCCGAGTTCCTAACGAGTTCAGGAAGCCAAGCTAGGGCTCTGTGAGATGTTCACAGTGATCGGGGCAGACGTTTTGATCAAGCGAGACCTTAAGAAAATATACACATTTTCTCTGACACTAAGCATACAAATATGTTTTTTTTTACAGTTATAAGGAAGGTGAAATCTTATAGTTAGTCATTTTATAATTTGATAATACTGTATTTAGAAAGCATGTATGTAATTTCAAGCCAGTTTTGTTGAATAGGAAATGCATCATATATAATATTATTTTCATATTTTTATTATAATTGTACTGTGTACATGAGCTCTTGTCTTCAAAGTGATAACACATCAGCAACTTTATTTTTTAACCAAAAAGGTGAGATGCAGTATTACTAGTTATTGTTTATGGCCCTCTCCTGATAAATAATACTTTTTGGGGAGTACTTAGATTACATTTTCAATTACATTTGGTTACATTTTGCTGGTTTTTATAGACCTGCTCTGAAACTCGGGGGACTAGTAAGTATTTTTTTAAACTTCCAATTTGGGCTGGATGTGTCAATGTGTAGTTCTACATGCATAATCTATGAGCAAAATTACTGTTTTACCCCAATTAGCCACGAAATCCCTAATTTGGGCCAACCCCCTAGCAATTTGGTTTTCAGCCAATTAACTTCAGCCCCTCACCATTTGAGTGACAGCTAGCAAGATGTACACATAGCAAAGTGAGAGAGAGAGAGCAATGATGTGGTGCACATATAGTATGTGAGGTAGTATGCAATTTTCGGGGACCACTTTTGGCTTTTGAGTACTACTTTCAGAACTACTGGCTAAAAAGTATACAAAAGTATGGTTGAATTAAATGTATTCAGAGCGCGCAAGACCTGTTATGCACCTTGGTTATTCCATGTCGTTTCAGCAAGCCACGACACCCACCATCCTCAAATTTTTTGGAAAACTTTTTTGTAATTAGAAACAGCATTCCTGTAACATAACTTTGTAGAATTTTTTTCCGATTTTTGATAAATTAGGCTAATTGATTGCACCCAAATTGGCCCTTTTTAATTTAGGGATTTACATAATATTCAATAAATAACCACCCACGGACACCCACACCAATCAAACCCCAACAACTAGTATATATTATCAGTTCTCTGTGTCTGTAATATAGAGCTGCATCTTGGAGTATTGCTTCTTCATCCCTTGTAATGTATTCTGTGTGAATCTGGTGATGTTTTGTCCCCGTTTGGAGAAATTATCCATTGAAACTTGCACTAACTTTCGCGACTTTGCTTGCATTATTTACCATAAATTTGTGTGAAAATGTCAGATTTTGCCCACTAGATGCCGCTGCTCCTGCTACTGCCAGCACACATTGCTGTCCATTTTGCTGGTCTCTTGTTTTTAATAAATGGATCAACTTAATTTATTTTCATCATGAGTAATCATGATGAAAATAAATTGTGTGGTCAAGCCATTCCTCCATGAAAGCAATTACGTTTGTCTTTCTCTTAGCAACCTTTTGCTTCAACCCAACACTTTTTGAATAATCCTACAAATGGCAGCTCTCTGAGCTCTGGTGCAATTCTCATAAAAATTCCAAAACTTTGATGGCGAAATGGGCTAGTGTCTAAAATGTTGTGACAACTGTAATAAAAGAATACAATTATAAACAATTATTTGTCCACTAGATGCATGGCAGGTGTATGTTTGTCAGTATAATTATTAGAAAACATCTATATATGTAGTGTGATTAGTGACATTTACCATTAAATCCAACTCAAAACCATTACCATTGCAAAACACTGTGTGTTTGGGACTTTTACCATTGAAGCCTGTTAGAGACTATAACATTAAAACCATTAGAACTACTTTAGCCTAATGGTTGCTTGTTCGCCAGGAATGGTCTAACAAATCCAGACCTTTTTGAAGGGAGTAAACCCCACACAGAGGGGCTATTTCCTGGACACAAATCAAGCCTAAGAGATAGACAAACGGAATTGCTTTCATGAAAGACTGGCTTGAATTGTAAAGATCACCATACCATTTGTTTGTCATCATGAGCAAAAGCTATTGGTGGCTTTCTGGCCAAAGTTGGGGAAAAAAATGTTGTGGTCCATTTAATTAACAAAAGAGACCAGCAAAATTGATAAAAGTGTGTGCTGCCAGTAGCAGGAACATCGGACAAAACTTGGTACTACCATACTAATTTATGGTAAGTAATGCTAGCGACTTCAATGGCTAATTTCTCTGAACAGCGGAAAAAACCCATCACCAGATTCACAGGGAATACATTACAAAGGATGAAGAAGCAATACTCCAAGCAGCAGCTCCATACTACTTGTCAGACATAGATAACTGATACTGTGTACTGGTTGTTGGGGGCTGGGATTGGCGTGGGGTGTGGGGGGTCCGTGAGTGGCTTTTGATCATTGTATTGGATTCCTCATGTCTTACTCATTGTTAGGTAGAATTATGTTCCAAATCGGATGTTAGGTACTATATTTATGGACGATTATAAGACTCATATATATTAAAATAGCCAAATTGGGCACCATCAATTAGCTTAATTTCGCAGATATCAAATAATATTTTAGGAATGTTAGACGTATCCGTTTCTAACTACAGAAACGATTTCAGAACAATCTGAGATGGTGGGTGTCAAAACCCTCTTTCTTGTGTTTTTTGAGGTGGAATGACTCTGTTTTGGTTGCTATATCTGTTTGACTGGCCTTTCTCTTCCACTCTCTTTCTCTATCTCTCCCTATCTTTCTCTAAGTGCTCCACACAGGGAAGAGATGGTTCATCATCTGCCCAGTGGAGGAGCCTCCCACCTCCAGCCAGGATGGAACTGCAAACATAACTGCTGATGGGACTACAACTGCTCAGCCTGACAGGACTACAATTGCACAGCCTGATGGGATTACGGTGCCTGGCCAGTCTGCTGAGGGTGGCACTGCAGGGACTGCTTCAGGCAGAGGTGACTTTGTTTCCATGTGACCATTTGAACATGAAGCCATCCTGGTCGAGCCATGCTACCATGCTGCCCTCTAGTGCTCAATGAATGAACAACGTTCTGTCAACATCTGTAATCAGCCATGTGTACAATTGTAAAAGAAGGTTCAGGAGAGCAGCTTAGAGAGTGTTGTTTTTTGCTGTTGCATTTCTGAGCAAGCTCCTTTGTCAAACCACTTTGCAACACTCTGTCAGAATGCCACAAATACAATATTGAGTTGTTAAGTTGAAATATTTGTATGTCTTTGGATGTGGTCCTGTTGTAGAACGGTTGATTAAGAGAATGCTAGTCCTGTTGCCTTTCTGTCTATAATCTTCTGTCTTCTTTTGCTTTTCTCCTGTAGTATCAGCGTCATCCTCCATAGCTAACTCAGTTTCTGGGGGGAGTGGAGGCTTCGCCTACGAGGGCTATGGCCTCTGTAGCCCCCCCATCCTGTCCTCCACAGACCCTCTCCTCCTGGCCATGTCCCATGTCCCAGCCCCCTCTGGCCCCCCATCTGTCCACCCAGGACCTCCTCCGGAGGGCCAGACCCACAGTTCTACCCTTCCCAGGGTGCATCACACCCAGCCAGCCTCGGCTCCTCCAGTGGCCCCCTCTGGAGGTCGCCGCAGCTTCCTGTCCGGAGAGGAGCACCAGGGAGGAGGGCGTCTGGGTGCCATCTCTCCCATCCACGCTGCCCAGCAGATGGCAGAGATGGCGTGCACTGCCTCTATGGTGGAGGAGGTGCCCTGTTGCCCGCTGGTCATGCCCCTGTCCCTGAACGTGAGTTGTGATGCCCAAGGGAGCTCAACTCCCCTCACCCCTCTGCCCCCCCAGGACCCCTCTACTTCCTCAGCCAGAGAGTCCCTACAACTCTCCTATCCCTCTGTTTCCCGCGGCGACCGCTCCCAGCAGCCCGTGGTGCTCCATCAGCCTTTCTCTTCAGTGGGCGGAGCCAAGGCCCCCTCGTTGCCCCAGAGCCCGGCACCCCACCAGCACACGGCAGGGGGGCCCAGTGAGTCGGACGGGGAGGGTCGAGGGGTGGGGGGTCGGGGGGGCTTTGTGGACAGCACCATCAAGACTCTGGATGAGAAGCTGAGGAACCTGCTGTACCAGGAGTACGCTCCCATGTACCCATCAGGCACTGCTGCGGAGACACCCGGCTCGGGGACAGAGTACGTCCAGTCCCCTCCTGGGCCCGACAGTGCCACCCTCGGGTCAGGAAACAGCACGCCTGGACCCATGGGGGAAGGGCGCTACCGGACAGGGGAACAGCTGGTAAACATAGAACATGTCATCCATAGAACTCATAGGATGCATCCCAAATGGCACCATATTTCCTGAATTAGTGCAGTACTTTTGACCAGAGCCCTATGGGCTCCATTTGGGACTCAAACACACTTTCCTTTCTGAGATTATAATTGTTTTCTTTACCCACACCCCAGACTACATGTAAAGTACATGCAATCTATCTATACCATTCATCCTTACATGTTGGCCATTCTCCCTTTAAAAACGACTGCATTATATTACCCTCATACATTATATTACCCTCATGCCCTCTCTTTCTCTGCTTCAATCTTTTACCGTCTCTCTTTTCTCAACCCTCCCTCACCACTTTTTCGTTCAGCCTCAGATTCCAGAGAGGATGGACAGTTTAAGCGCGTTGAGTGATTCTGCCATGTGTGGTATGTACACTCTACTGTGTTGTATGTAGGCTACAACATTACAGTTGCAATTCTTTTTCTTTAACTTATAGAACAGCTGTCGTGAAAGTGCAAGATCAAAATCAAGTTATTGTAGTTATTTAGATAACCTAGATAATCTCTCTCATTCTCTCTGTCTGCAGCCCCCATGTCTAGGAGAAAGAACATACTCCACTCTACCTCCTGCTCTGGTTCGGGCTCCAGTGGCCGGTCTAAGGTACTTTACTGTATTACATGCTACACAGATCATACATGTGACGTTAGCTAGCGAGCTAACGTTTGATAGCTAACCAACAGTGCGCTTTAACTTGCAATAAAAAGGACTTTCTGACTAAATTAGAAACTTATATCTGAAAATGTAGCTAGACTCTGTCGTGTCTTTGGCTATGCCGGATTAAGTGATATGACATGCTAACTTATAAAATGATTTCTCTGTAATTAATATTACCTGATTAAGCTAATCATGTAAATGTAATTAACTAGAAAGTTGGGGCACCACGGAAGAACGTTTATAGAGCTGTTATCTTCCGAATAAACTCTTAAAATACTTAGTAATATTTTACATCGATAGCAGTCAATATTAACCCTTATCTTATTTTCAGTCTCATAATGAAAGCTGTAAATTCTTGGTTATCTTCACGAACCCTGGCTAACAAGTTGAATCAGCAATACAAAATTGGGTTTAATTATTTATTTACTAAATACCTAACTAATCACACAGAATTACAAATACACAGAACACCAATGATGTCATACAGAAAACGTCCCGGTGGACGGAACCTGGTTACACAAAGGAAAGGGGGTTGGGCTTGAATGAAAGAGCGGGAAGATTTAGGAACATAGAAACAGCAGCTATGCTATCGTAAATACATTATCTTATGCATTCTAAATTACCGCCCATTTGGAAAAGGAAAATGCAATAAATATTTACTCTGAGCTGCGCTTCGGTAGATTGGTCGTAGATGCTGGCTGGGTTGGCCAACAGATCTTCTTGTACTCGGAACAATGTCTCTGGTGGTAAATTGGATACGTGGTGGTATCTTCGTCTGTTTGTTAGACAGGATCCGTCGTCCGTCCTTTCCTAGCCCCCGTCGACAGCGGCCGCTGCTAACTCAACGGCTAGGAAGTATCACTTCTGTAGTGAATAAGCTCAAAGTTCATACCAGTTCATAACATAGCTCACGCCAAGGTTGGCTTAGTTCTGTCCTTGATATGGTTTAGTTAACATGTGTGTCCTTCTAACGTAGAGGCTGCAGAACTCACGTGCTGGAACTACCGGTTATCTTTTCGTCAAAGGCTTATATAGTGGAGAGGGGGAAAGGAGGTGTTTCATCGTTTATAACCCCTGTCTCTTCACAGGGTTGGGCCACTGATCGAGCAGGGCACTTTCCTTATGAAAACCCAATTCTCTCATTTGGAAGCTAAAATTACATTTAATCTCCTAACAAAGAATTTCAATATCAAACATTTCAATTGCATAACAATTCCATGTGGCTATGATAACTAGAGGGTGTATACCTTCTCAGGTACAGTTTATGTCGTCCTGTCATCAATCATAATGTCCCAGATAACAATGAACTGACCTCCATACTCATTACGTTATCAAGCATATTTCCAACTGGTTTTATTACCAAAATATGGTTCCTTTCCCCATTTGTTTGATGTTCCCAGACTCTCTATATTTAACAGGACAGCAGTCCTTCAGTAGGGTCAGTAAGAGAGGGGAAGGGAGAAAGGTATTTATGGGGGGGGGGGGGTCATAAACCTTACCCACAGGCCAACGTCATGACAACTCTTACCCGTATACGTGGATGAATGCTTCACGGCAGACGGGAACCATTTAACTCTATTTTGTTTGTAGCTACATCTTGTTTGGCCAGCGTTGTCAAGTCACTCCGGTTCACACTGACCGTGGTGTGTGCAGAAAGTAGCCCATCACTTTTTCGATAGCGCCTGCTAAATTCAGGGCATCAATGTTGAGAAAAGTAGCAAAACTTTTGTAGATCGATGGCTAACGTTATATATTTCAAAAATGGCGCGGTAGAAAGGACTGTTAACTCATACTGAGCAGCTCATGTTATAGACAGAAGCATGCTACATTGCAGACCAATCCAAACTCATCTCCCGGCATGTCCAGCCCACCCGTTATCTCAGCCAATCATGGCTAAAAGGAAGATTCCTGTCTTTTCCGTAGCTAAACCAGCTAGGCACCTAATTTAACAATTGTATTCGTATTTATGGATGGAATACAAGTTCGTTATTAAGGCATATGGAAGTTCACATGTTCCAAAAGGCATTTCAGCCCAAAAATGCAGTATATTTTCAAATGCCACTCTTGTGAAGTGCAACATACGCAAAGTTTCCTGAAACAAGTCACATATTTGTTCCCAATAGTCATTATCCACTACTACCTCTAGAGGTGCAATACCTCTTAGTTACGCCTACATACAATGCCCGACTAATCGAAGTTTTCAAATATAACGTCTTATAAAGTTAGTTTTGTAGAGGAAACGGCGAATGCGGTATTTTAGACCGATATCATAATTACCTGCAAAGGTATTAACTTGGAAGCGGCTCTTTAAACAATAACTTTATCATTGCTGTTGTCATCCGTGTCTTTAGATTATCATAGGCCCTCCTGACATGGTGACGCGAGGAGAGCTGAAGCAGAGGAGTTGGAGCAGCGCTGCCTCCCCAGCACATCCTGCTGGCCACTCAGACCACCGCAGCAGTGCCCAGGCAATGGCCATGGCCCCCTCCACCACCATCGGACGCTTCTCCGTGGTCAGCACCGAGGACGACGTCACCCTGAGGACCCGCAACAGCCGCTACTCTGCACCGCCCGATTTCTACCTGGATACACCCCCCTCCATGGCCAAACGGGGGTCACTGCCGCGCGCCTCCACTACCACTTCCATGTCTGTTGATGTTACGGTCCACGCACACCCACGCTTCCTGTCATCAGACTCGGGGGCGGAGAGTAGTCCCGCCAAGCTGGCCCCGGCCACACCTTCACGGCACGGCCGCTCGGGGGAGCGGAGAGGAAGTGACCTCATGAAGAGGGCGGTGGCCTTCCTCCGCCGTTCGGGCCGCCGCAGTAGTAGTGTGCAGAGCTCTGATTCGCCGAGCCGGCAGGGGGGCGTGCACGGCTCGGCCTATGTCAGTAGTGACAACGACTCCGAGATGGAGGACTCGGATATGAAGAGAGAGCTGACCAGACTCAAGGAGAAGTAAGTTGTGTGTGTTTAGAACAGGGGTTCCCAAACTTTTTTTGCTTCGTGACCCACCAATTGAAGTGTCTTTTGAGTCGCAAACCACCATAAGGGTAGAGCGATGAAGAAAAATACACAGACCAAAGAATATTTTTTTTTAAATTGCAGTTTGAAAGCTAATCTCTTGCAATTCCACACAATTTTGACATGGCTAATACTGTGTACTTATTCTTAAACATTATAACAAAATCAATGAGGGACTGATTGTCTAGCTTTTACTTTGTTGATTGTAAATTCTCAAAGAATAGGTCCATTATCTTTTCTACATACTTTCTATTTGATTATAGTCATTTATGTTTACACTGAAAGTGTTTTTCTTTCGCTTATTTTAATTACATTTTTTGGGGCAATTTCATCTCGCGACCCACTTGGACATCTGCCGTGACCCAGAAGTGTGTCCCGACCCATAGTTTGGGAACCACTGGTCTAGAAGACCATTTTCTGGAGGAATCAGGCACCTTACCCTTTCTCTAAACCTATCTCTCCTCCCCCTCCCCTCCACCCAGGCATTTGAAGGAGATTTCGGAGCTGCAGGCCCACCAGAGAGGGGAAATAGAGCTGCTGTACCGAAGGCTGGGTAAAGCCACTCCACCCCCCCTAGGTTTCTCCCACACAGCTCCCCCCAAGCGGAAGAGCAAGCACAAGCACAAACTGAAGGCTGGCAAACTCCTCAGTCCTCTGGTACAACAGCTGAAGAACGTCACCACCAAAACCAGTGATTCTAGCAAAACCAGTGAGTATGAGGGCACTGAAACCAGTCACTCCACTGATGGTGTTGAACTGCGAGATACATCTGGGATTGAACCTGGCTTGAACCCAGCTTGTCTGCGTAACTTAAGATTGCATCAGCCCACTAAAGCCTGGGCAGGTCCTCAGGTCTGAGGCAAGGTTACTCTCATCATGTGAATATAGTAGCAGGTTTAAATTGTAATATATGGGCCGTGGTCAAAATAATTGAACTAAATAGGGAACAGGGTGCCATTTGTGATGCACTTTGTCTATCTGTCCAGGTTTCTGTGTGTAATATTTACAGTTGAAATCGGAAGTTTACATACACCTTAGCCAAATACATTTTAACTCATTTTTTCACAATTCCTGACATTTAATCCTAGTAAACATTCCCTGTCTTAGGTCAGTTAGGATCACCACTTTATTTTAAGAATGTGAAATGTCAGAATAATAGTAGAGAGAATGATTTATTTCAACTTTTATTTCATTCATCGCGTTCCCAGTGGGTCAGACGTTTACATACACTCAATGAGTATTTGGTAGGATTGCCTTTAAATTGTTTAACTTGGGTCAAACGGATTGGGTAGCCTTCCACAAGCTTCCCACAATAAGTTGGGTGAATTTTGGCCCATTCCTCCTGACAGAGCTGGTGTAACTGAGTCAGGTTTGTAGGCCTCCTTGCTCGCACACACATTTTCAGTTTAGCAAATTTTCTATAGGATTGAGATCAGGGCTTGGCCACTCCAATACCTTGACTTTGTTGTCCTTAAGCCATTTTGCCATAACTTTGGAAGTATGTTTGGGGTCATTGTCCATTTGGAAGACCCATTTGCGACCAAGCTTTTAACTTCCTGACTGATGTCTTGAGATGTTGGGCATCCCTGTGGCTCAGTTGGTAGAGCATGGTGTTTACAATGGTGTTTGCAACGCCAGGGTTGTGGGTTCGATTCCCACGGGAGGCCAGTACGGAAAAACCCCCCAAAAATGTATGAAATTAATTGAAATGTATGCATTCACTACTGTAAGTCGCTCTGGATAAGAGCGTCTGCTAAATGACTACAAAAAAAAGAAATTGTTGCTTCAATATATCCACATAATTTTCCCTCTTCATGATGCCATCTATTTTGTGAAGTGCACCAGTCCCTCCTGCAGCAAAGCACCCCCACAACATGATGCTGCCACCCCCGTGCTTCACGGTTGGGATGGTGTTCTTCGGCTTGCAAGCCTCCCCCGTTTTCCTCCAAACATAACGATGGTCATTATGGCCAAGCAGTTCTATTTTGTTTCATCAGACCAGAGGACATTTCTCCAAAAAGTACGATCTTTGTCCCCATGTGCAGTTGCAAACCGTAGTCTGGCTTTTTTATGGCGGTTTTGGAGCAGTGGCTTCTTCATTGCTGAGTGGTCTTTCAGGTTATATCGATATAGGACTCTTTTTACTGTGGATATAGATACTTTTGTAGCTGTTTCCTCCAGCATCTTCACAAGGTCTTTTGCTTGTTCTTCGATTGATTTGCACTTTTCGCACCGAAGTATGTTAATCTCTAGGAGACAGAACGCGTCTCCTTCCTGAGCGGTATGATGGACGCGTGATCCCATGGTGTTTATACTTGCGTACTATTGTTTGTACAGATGAACGTGGTACCTTCAGGCGTTTGGAAATTGCTCCCAAGGATGAACCAGACTTGTGAAGGTCTACAATCTTTTTTCTGAGGTTGGGGCTGATTTCTTTTGATTTTCCCATAATGTCAAGCAAAGAGGCACTGACTTTGAAGGTAGGCCTTGAAATACATCCACAGGTACACCTCCAATTGACTCAAATGATGTCAATTAGCCTATCAAAAGCTTCTAAATCCATGACATAATTTTCTGAAATTTTCCAATCTGTTTAAAGGCACAGTCAACTTAGTGTATGTAAACTTCTGACCCACTGGAATTGTGATACAGTGAAATAATCAGTCTGTAAACAATTGTTGGAAAAGTGACTTGTGTCATGCACAAAGTAGATGTCTTAACCGACTTGCCAAAACTATAGTTTGTTAACAAGAAATTTGTGGAGTGGTTGAAAAACAAGTTGTAATGACTCCAACCTAAGTGTATGTAAACTTCTGACTTCAACTGTATATTGGTCTGTGTAGGTGAGCCTACAGTGAGTCTGAACGGATCTCCAGCAAAAGCTCCAGTTCAGTCAGACAGCAGAGCCCGTTCAGGTACAAGTCACCTGGCTACCTCCATCTCTGAGCCCGTCCAAACCCAGCAGCCCTGCTCCCTCAAGGGTTCCCTCTCCTCAGACAACATTTACGCTGGAGCTGGACTACACGGAGAGGGGACAGGTCCACAGACTCCACCAAGCCAAGGTGACCCACAAACTACATGTCCCAACATGCAAAAGGAAACACTATCAGAGTTTCCAAATTCCGGTAACTTTCCATAAATTTCCAGGTTTTCCAGAAATCCTGATTTGAGGATATCAGATTTCCTGCTTATTCCCTCCTGATTCTGTGAATATTCCAACTTGGATTTCTGGAAAACCTGTGAATTTGGGGAATGTGATTGGAATTTTGCAACCCTAACTATCTGTTTTATTACATTCATTTCACCCAAATGACAAGCAACAGATACAGATAAATATTGTGGGTCATACTCATGTTTAGAGGAAGTGCTGCAATAGGATGCCTTAGAAAATATATTTTATATGATGGAACACAAAGTTACATTGACCTTTATCAGGCATCTGTAGCCTTTAACATATGGTTCTGACATAGGATGCTGTTCAAACTCATTTCTCAAGCGGGTTCTGCTCAGAGCTGTGTGCTCTTCTTACCCTGGTGTTCTGTGTCTCCTCTCCTCCTTTCCTCTCCTCCTCCTCTCCACAGGCTGGCCCGCTTACCCTCCACCACCTGAGAGAGTGACCTATAAATCCAGTAGCAAACCACGCGCTAGATTCCTCAGTGGGCCTGTGTCTCTGTCTATCTGTTTGTATCTCCTCCTCTCCTCCATTGCTCCACCACTCCCCACTCGCTCTGCTTCTCGTCCTCCTCCACTGCTCTCCTTCCTCCCCTCCTTCCTCCTCTTTTCATGTCTTCCTCTTCTTCTCTCCTCCTCGTTACCCAGTGAGCCAAATTACTTAGAAAATATGTAAAGATGACGTTGAGATGACGTTAATTTTCTGTTCTGAACGAAAGTTGAAAAGACGTATTTTCCGGATGTTGAAAATACATTTATCCAGACATAAAAAATACATATTTTTTGGGTTATTGTTTCTATGGTCATATTTCAACCCTACATAATTGAACTTATATTTAAATGTTAATGAAGAAAGAATTATATCACATTACAGGAAAATGGAGCAAAATGAAGATTGCAGTATAGAATATTTATTATTACTCCCATCTGTCACCTTTTCAAAAGCTTCAGAACTGGAAGTGATCATGTTTTCTGACAAGCAACAGAAAGAACACTTCAACTACAACACCATTATCGGTAACCGTTATAGAAACTCTTTACTTTCTATGACTGTGATATGTTTACCTACCTTAGTTGAACACACTGACTGTAAGTTGCTCTGGATAAGAGTGTCTGCTCAATGAACTAAATGTAAAAATGAACACACAACTGGACCTTATTCAAATGAGCTCTGGTCGGTCCGGACTGTAATGTGCAGTCCAAACTTGTGAAACATATACGTCTATGATTGGTTCAGGTTTGGTACGGTATGGACTGAAAAATCAACGTCTACGGATGTTGAAATCAAGGCTGGTTCTGGGCCGGATCAAAAAACGACGTCAGTAGATGTTGAAGTACTGACCATTTTTTAACTATGGATATCCTCATCCTCTAGCTCTTTTCTTTTTTTTTCTCCCCCTCTTTTTCCTTCCTCCATCCCATCCTCTCCCCTGTGTCTCTCTGATTCTCGGAACTACAGTGAAATGTCTCTCTCTGTCTGTTGTGCTTGGCTGATGAGTAGTGGATGTACAGTATAGTAGTAATGCACTGCAGCAGTACTGTGTACTCACTCTCTGCTCCTGTCTGTCTGTGTATCTCTGCCTCTCTGCCCCTGCAGTCCTGCCTTGTGGACCCCGTCTGCATGGCTACACACAGCCACTGTTATTTTGCGCCCTGTTGGTTACTCGCTCTCTCTCTCTCTCTCTCTCGCTCTCTCGTTTTGTCTCTCTCTCTCTCTCGTTTTGTCTCTCTCTCTCTCGTTTTGTCTCTCTCTCTCTCGTTTTGTCTCTCTCTCAGACCTCTCACAGTTCTGTGGCTCACTTCTAGAGGGACTGCATGATTGGCCTGTCCAGCCGTATTCAGATAGTTGTCTAAACCGTGCTTTTCCACAGTGTTATGTGTCTGATGATGTTGCATCTGGCTTTTGAGCAGATCTTTGTTGCAGTGTGACTGTATGTTTTTAGACGTACGTCTATGTGTGTTTATGTTTTCGTGTTGCTTGGAGTCCTAACTCTGTTTATCTCCTAGGGTCAACTCTGAAACGGCTCTGCCTTGGTAAAGAGCGTGGTAGGGGTAAGTATAATTTGCAGCAAAGACATTAACCATTTGGAGAATCCCAAACTATTTCTTGTATTTATTTATTTATTCATGAATTCATTTATTTATTACTGTATCTACTCATGTACCTTGTTTTCTTTCCCCAAAGTTCCTCCCATAAGTAAGAGTAGAGGTACATTTCATTAGATTAGAATGCATTTTATAAACGAGAGGGGCCATCTAGTGTTCATTTTAGCTACATTTACTTAGATAACATGTTTCAGCAACAGAGCTAGTTGGAACCAGAGTATGTAAGCGGAGTTCAGCGGTCGGAAATCCCGCTCATTCCTCACGCTCCACATCCTTCACAACCACTTGCAACTAGTTCGCTAAAAAACGCTCCTTCCTCACAAGAAGAAAAAAAAACAGTTGTTCCAAATTCGCTCCATTCATTAAAAATCCCCCATTTAACCAACACCCGTCTATTTCTGTGACTACCTGGACCTACCATTTGGTTTTGAAGTACTGAAACCAAACCATATGATTTGAATGAAAATGATATTAATAAACAACATGAAAAGGTGACTGTAAGAAGCGCTAATCATTTGAATTAGGCTACATGTCGTATTAAACGGCACACTCTAAATAGGTCAGGAGCCCGACAGGTAGCCTAAGTATTGTATTATTTAGGCTATATTATAAGCCATTTATTTCAATTATTTCAAGGCTATACCCTACAAAGAAATACATTGTGAATCATTTGCAAGTGCAACACACTAGGCTGGCAGGAACATTATAGCGCTCAGCGTTTAAACTACATTTCGTTGTATTAAATCATTATAGTCAATTAATTGCCCATATAGGCTGACTTAGAATTTAATTCAAATTAAACTAAAAATGCCTTATTAGGCTCAGTCTACAGTGCCTTTGAGTTCATTTTTAGAAACATGAAGGGTCTGGCTTCAGGCTCATGTGATGGTGCCTGGAGAGCAGGCCAGCAGCGGAGAATACCCTCTCTGCGTTTGCAGAGCCAGAGTCTGGCTTCAGGCTCATGTGATGGTGCCTGGAGAGCAGGCCAGCAGCGGACAATACCCTCTCTGCGTTTGCAGAGCCACTGTGGATGCTAAACACCCCTCAGGCTACTCTTGCTAGGCAGGGATGCAGAGTTTTTATTTTTCTATAGGTAGGTCTAAAGGTTTTTAGGCAAAATAACCCTATTAAAACAGAAAACTCCTTGAAAGGGGTAATGTAATATGTCAGGCCTATTGGGCAAAAATCTATTAGAACCCATTGTATAGATAATATAACTTTTAAGAGATCACATTTTTGTTTACAAATCATTTGCTACAATGACACACTTAGCTCGCTACCCACCTCATTCCTTTCTGTTAGCATGTGCATGTAGTAAGTACACCATCATGCTTTTGGGATAGGTGTCTTTTCAGATTCCACAATGATTATTTAGTTGTGGAGACTACATCACTGCATTCCCTCTCTTGCTCTTGGTTTCTTTATGAAAATATTCAGCCAACTCCATGACAGTAGCTAAAGCAAGGGGCAGTAGCAGCACACAAGTAGCCTACAAATGCATGCTGGGCCGGGCATTTCCTGAGCTCCTGAAGTGAGCGGTACTGGAGCGAAATTGGAGCGAAATTGGAGCAGGTGAGAAAGCCGATGCTCCAGCCTTTGGGAATCTCGCTCCGCACTCCAGTCAATTTGGGCACTCCTAGCTCTGCTCCAGCTCCGCTCCGCTCACATACTCTGTTTGGAACTTGAGGCAGGGTCTGAACAGTATGTCCATCTCCCAGGGACTGGATCAGGCTCAGGTGCATCCAACCAGCCGTCCCAGCAACAGACAGCCAGCTCCACCCCTCCTCCCCACCAGCCAATAGCAGGGTTGGCCCAAGCCCAGGCCAACAACAGCAACAACAAGACAGGCACCTTCACTGGCACTTACCCTGGCGCCTACATAGGCTCCTATGCAGGGTCCTTCACAGATGACCTCCACAGACTGGTGGATGACTGGGCCATGGAGGCCCTGGCTGTCTCCTGGCGGCCGCGGCCCAGTTCCCTCAGCTTCAGTGGGCAGCCGCGTTGGAATGACGACCCCATGGGGCCCAGAACCAGAGCCAGACTGGCCAGCGCTCCAGATGTGAGTAGTTGTTGGATACGGTATGTATCTGTGTTTAACTGTTTATGTACTATGCATTATTTATTAGTAGGGGTGTAGCTAAATGGGTTCAACTAGTATTTTGTTTTCTTTAAAATTATATATAGATTTTTCTGCACTTGGCACTTGATTGGTCATTTCTGGCCCAATAGAACCACGGTGGGAAATTTACTTTTTGGTCCACCAGCCACTGTGGTAGATAGGTAAAAAAAATCTACCAGCCAATCAGATTTTTTACCAGCCAAAATATTTTCCTTTACTTACACACAAAAATATTTTCCTTTACTTACACAAAAAGATATTTCCCTTTTCTTACACAAAAAAATCTAAAATAACTGATGACCATTTGTAATATTTTTAAAACAAGAAATATATTACTAGTAATAAGTAATGTGGTATATTGCTCAATTGAATTAAATGTGTGTGGCCTGAATCTTTTATCCAATGTATAGATGTTAAAATAAATAATTTAGATAAAATAGTAAAAACAGGTTAACAGTTCTATAACTGAGCATTAAGCATCAACAAAGTGCCTTCCCTACCACACAATGCTGAGTCATGCAGTTTATTTATTATTATAAACTTTGTGGTTCGAGCCCTGAATTCTGATTGGCTGGCAGCATTGGTATTTCAGACTGTATACCACAAGTACGACAAAACATGTATTTTTACTGCTCTAATTACGTTGGTAACCAGTTTATAATAGCAATAAGGCACCTCAGGGGTTTGTGGTATATGGCCAATATATCACACCCCGTCGGTCCTTATTGCGTAATTATAGTCCAGGGCTCTAAACTGACATTTGTTACAAGGAGTACATACATTGAAATTTAGAAGCACACAAATAAGTGAAGGAGCACAATAAAAGTATTTGGGTGTGTTAGTGATAAGAATTAATAAGAGTTTATGAATAAAAGTCTTTTGGAGTCTTCAATACTCAGTTAAGCACAATCTACCCCTAAATATTTGAGTCATTAGGGGTGTGTTCGTAAATTCACTCTAGAGAACCAGAGTGTGCTCTGGGCATTCGTAAATTCAGAGTTTTGTCAGATTGTCCATTAGTAAATAATGCGTTTCATTGGGCCGGTCTTTGCTGTTCGCCGCCATAGGCAAGCCAAAAAATGTCGCCCTTCCCCCCACAGAACTAGCTAGTATAGTCCCAGTAAGCAAAATGATGTTGAAGATACATTTAAAAGACGTCTTTTCCAGACGTTGAAGTTAGGTTCAATTTAGGTTCTGAATGAAAGGTGAAAATGTATTTTCCAGATGTTGAAACAAGCAAATTTTTGGTTCTGAATGAAAATTGAAAATAAATCATTTATAGATGTCTATGTTTGGGTCAAATCAAGGCTGGTCCAGACCGGACCAAATCTGAACCAAACATAGACGTCTATGATTGGTTCAGATTTGGTCCGGACCAGAAACCAATGTCCGTGGATGTGGAAATCAAGGCCAGTCTGGAACTGCACCAAAAGAAGACATCCAAAAGCGTCAGCGTCAGTCCGTGTTGACTGAGGTGTAGCCTACAGTGTTGCTTGAAATGGAATTTTAAAACACCAAAAACACGAAATGGAATTGTAAAACACCAAAAATCTACTTCCAGACAGGACCAAAAAAGATGTCCAAAAGACGTCTGCTCATGCTTACTGGGGTGTAGCCTAACATGTCGGCCCGCTATGGAATTTTATGAGCGCCCATCCATTTGTAAAACAGGCCATTGCGTTGGCTTAGTTAGTCTTGATTCCTGTGACTAATCAGTTTGGCTATTTAAGCTCTGAATATCAGCTACCCAACTTGATCAGCAGTTATCGCGAGCCTATTTGCAATGTGTTTACACAGCGGGAAATGCAGAAGTATTTTCTTTTTAAATATGATCAGCTTGTCAAAAAATGTATGGATACAAACTTGAAACCACTGATCATGACAATGGTGTGCAACTCCTGGACAACAGTTGTGATTGTCCATTCCATATTGTCCATTTTACTTTGACTTTGTCCTGTTTTTAGGATATGTTGTTTGTTGACATGACAGCACATTTTCTATTTGATTGAGCGCCATTCAGGTTAAGCTATTTGATCGGAGAAACCTGCATGATGTAAAAAGTGTCCTTCTCATTACATTGTCATACATTTTATCTCTAGCCTGTAGGCTACAGAAAGGACCACATAGTCTTTCTACCATATCCTATATCTTCTACATGTTTTATGTTAGATTATTTTTGACCCGAACGTTGATGGAGCGCTGCAGAGATGCTTCTCTCCAACAGCACCCTGGGAATGGACAAGTAAAATATTTTGCGCCCCTGCCTTCGACAAAGTGGGCACTGCTTATCAACGGGTGTAATCAGCGCTCACCTAAAAAGCCCATATTAAAATCAAATCAACATTTATTGGCCACACACATGTTTAGCAGATGTTATTGAGGGTGTTGTGAAATGCCACTGGTTGAGAGAAATTGTCATTGTTTTTGGGCAGAATTATGTGAGGTTTTATGTGTTGTTGTTGGTGTGTCTTGGTGACTTTAGCTCAGAAAATGCCGCCTTCCTCAATCTACCACTATGGGCGGCTACCTAATCCTGCCTAATGAGCGGGCCGGCCGTGGCGTTTCGCTCTCGCGTTCAGAGCGCACACTGGACACTGGCCGAGGAGGAGTAGTGTTGATCTGAGTGTTCTGACCTCACAACATGAGTCAAGCACCCAAGCTAACTGGCTAAAGTTGGCTAGCTTGCTAGCTACTTCTAGACACAAATAAGAGAGCACCTCACTCTGACCATTTTACTCACCCCAGCAGAGCTGGATAGGCTGTTTTCATGTTATCTAGAGCGTTGGTGACTGTAACTGTGCTGCTGGCAACAATTACATTTTGATTTTTTTTTGCTGTTTACTGACAGCGGTCATATTCAACGGGTGATGCTCGTTCGTAAATTCATCAGTTATTCTGCACTCTGGCACACTCAGAAGGGAGTGCTCTGAAATCGGAGTATATAGTGTGAATTTACGAACGCACTCAGTGAGACAAAAAAAAATGTTATCTGCCGCTTTAAGGGGTGGGCTGTTACCGTAGTAACGGGCACTGGATGTCTGTCAGAGATGAGAATCTCTGTCTAGTCTCAGTCAGGGTTGCAGTTTTTGCAGGTTTGCAGTTAAATTGGGTTTCATTGAAAAAAACATGTATTGGTCGCGGGTGGCGCATTTTTAGGCTACTCCTAAATTGAACCGCGGCCACCATGGCATTTGTCTTTAAATATATATATATAAATATATTTATATTTCCTTATTGTTTAATCATAGCAGTCAAAACAAGTTAAATCGACATCCATTGATAGAAAATGATCTGGAGAGTTTAATAAGGGCAATTTATCTTTTCTCTCGATAATGTTATGGAAAAAGGGTTTATTGGATAAGTACTGCGGTAAAAACATGTTGGGCTAGTTTTCAGGCCTTGTGGGCAAGTTTTCAGAGGTCATTGGGCTAGAAATTTTAGCTGGACCTGGAAACCCTGGTCCCATTTGGTATTATATAGAACATCCTGGCCCTGCCCGCCTGTGGGGAAAACATGTGGTTACCTAGGTTACCCCGTTATCTCAACACAATTTTCTTGTTGTCTGCTGGTTTAAGTCAATTACAAAACTACATTTAAGAAAAGTACAACATGTCTAAAGATTACTTTTCAACATTGCCTGCTCCCGAGCAATCTTACTACTTAGAAAAATGTAATTTTGAAGGGCTTCCCCCGAGTTTGTTCTTAACTGACTGGCCTAGTTAAATTAAGGTAAATAACATTCCCCTTTTCATGAAGGCGCTAGCAGCCACGTCAGTGATAGCTAGCGAACGACCGGAACATTGTTAGCCAAGACCAACTTCAAACAAACTGACCATACAGCTACAAGTAGTGAGTGGACTTACAAATGAACTATACTGAACAAGTTATATGTCCTACCTGTGATGAAATGTTTTCCACACACATAGCTACTCTACCGGTCAAAGGTTTTAGAACACCTACTCAGGTTTTTCTTTATTTGTACTATTTTCTACATTGTAGAATAATAGTGAAGACATCAAAACTATGAAATAACACATATGGAATCATGTAGTACCAAATAATAAACTTTAATAACATTTTCCCCTGACCCTATCACCTCTCCCCTAATTGGAGTAAACTAATTAAATATATTTTCTTTCTTTCTTTATTATTTTCCCTTAACCCTACCACCCCCTCCCCTAATTGGAGTAAACTAATGGACAACAATACTTAGGATTCTACTTCCAGCTTATATATACTATACATTTTACGGACAGTATGCTTTACATTGGTTATCTTTTGTTTGTTTTTAGTCCCATCCTTCAGCTACCCTCAACCCCTCCCATCTATCTCTGAAGAACATCCAGTTTTGATTTCTAGCTGCCATATATTTTTCAACTGTGCTGTGATGTTTCACAACATTTCTGAAACGTTCTATACTTTCTACAGATTGTAAATTAAAGATAAACATTTTTGCTAAGATTATTATTACATTATTATATCAATTGACTATGACTTTTCAAATCACCCAGTAGAGCTGTTTGCAGAGTTAGCTCCAAGTAAATGTTGCAATTTTTCTGCCATTTGGACTATCTTATTGCTAGCAGCAGACAGTTGCAGAAAACTCAAACCAATATTGAAAAACAACATAGCGTGTTAACAAAACACTGTAAATAGCCATGAACATGATGACAAAGTCACACTTTAGTAGCCTTTCGGGTCAATTTGACTTTTCATTTAAAAAACTGTTGTCAAATGCTCTGTGTGACCACCTGCCAATGGCTGGTGAAATAGGCATTCTTACCCACCAATGCCAAAAATTTCCCTGCATTTGGCAGCTGGCGGGTGTTCATTTCCCACCCAGAATAGAAACAATGGACTAGTCCCAAGTGCAAAACTTACCAGCTGGCACTCCAGACAGACTTAATCATAGGTTGAATTAATTTTAAAGAAAACAATTACTATTTGAAGCCAGGTCTGGAATAGTTAAGATGAAACCTGTGGTGACTGAAAGCTCACCTCTATATCTTTCTCCTCAGGCACCTGCCAGGACAGCCCCTGGCTTTGAAGGCCCCCAGCTCTCCCTGTCATGGCCGATGATTGACAGCCAGGCCCAGGGGTCAGTGATGAGGACCAGCTCCCCGGGACAGGCAGGGTTCCATCCTAGCTATATGGTGGCCCATCCAGCCCCAGACCTGTTTGGGGGGCTGCCACCTTCGCCCCTCTCACCCTTCTGTGTAAGCCAGTGGCCTGAGCTGCTGTCCTCCTTGGGTTCAGGGGTGTTTGCTTTCCCTATCGTGCCCCCAGCCTGGGGCACCCCGACTTCCGCCCCACCCTACGAGCCACCCGACCCCAAAACCAGGAACCTCTAACCCCTGTAGCATCATGTCTTCCAACTATGTTACCAAAAAATAAGTCATATGTAGTTAGAGCTGTGGTCTACTCTACGCACAGTATGTAAACTGTATATATTTAACCAGCATGTATGTATATAGTAAGCATTTGTATATATAGCCCATATATGTTGTTATCAATGTGTGACATTATCAACCTCAATTTACATACCTCATATGTATGTACATAAGGGACATATGTATATTTTATCACCTGTGTGAATGTGCTGTAGTGTATATAAGGTGTGTAATACATTCATTATATTTGCATAATCCATTCATTTTTTTTGTGCATATAAGCTTTCTGTGTATTTAAATTATCTATTTCTATATCATTCATTCCTACTGTAAGTCTTTGTACATAAACTGTTCATGTTTGTGTGTTTATCACCCATATGTGTGTATGTGTACCCATGTGTGTGTGTTTTTGAGAGAGTGTGTCCAACATGTTATCCATATGTACAGTAGGGGCTGCAGGGCTCTGTCCTAACCCAGAAGAGAGCCATTCACCATCTTGCCGTCACTGTGAAGCCTTGTCTACCTGGATACCAGCCTGGTCTCCCTGGTTACGAGCCTTGTTACCCAGGTCACCAGCTGTGTCACCCTGGTTAACAGCCTGGTCACACTGTTGGTTTCCCTGGTTACCAGCCGTGTCACCCTGGTTACCAGGACCGTCTGCTTCATTACTCTGATATTTATGTTGTAATATACTTCCTTCATTCTCATTGAAACTCTTCCAACGCTAGTGCTTGAAATAGTCCTAAGAAATGTGGAAGAACTTGAACTTAATCTTCAGGAGAAATATCCTGCAAGAGTGCCTTGGAACAGTAGCTTCAGTTAGTTCTGGAGACAAGCATGAGGCCATTTGAGATAAGTTAGGATAATGGGGTCATATTATGTGTATGGTTTTGTCTTTAAAGGTACTTGATATATTTGTGTGAATGTTATATTTAGGGGGAAAAAAACAGGTTGGTTATATTCAGGTTGCCAATTTAGAATGTTGGGAGTATGACCATGTTATTGGTTGTTTTGTGAATATTATAATAACAGATGGGACATTATCTAATGTAGTACTGTAAGATTCACACAGTGCACTGAAGCTATGTGTTGGCCTCTTTGTCCAGAGGTTTCTACAAAGCAGTAGCTATACGATTTTGCTCCACTGACCACGGCCTGCATGAACACGCACTAAAGCTTGCACAGGATAAGTGCAAGAGTTAGGGGCATTCTCTGGGTGATAGCTACTGTTACTTGGCTGTCACAAAACAGTGGATATGTCATACTGCACTGTACAGTATGAGTAGAACTAAAGGGTTTCTCAGTATGGACATTCCTACAGTATGCCTTATTGTAGGTTTGAATCATTGTGGTTTCAGTATTAAGGGGGTCATTCCACGAATAGTGCCTTTCATGGCCTTGTGACATTTTTATAAAACACGCAATTTAACAGTTGGTTCACATACTTCTCCGCTCTTACTAAGCTAAACATGCAATTTAACAGTTGGTTCACATAAGTCCAATAGTAGCGTGTTTTCATGAAAGTAAATAAGTTGTTGCCTCTGAAAATTCCCATTTTGGCATGTCCCATGTTTGACAATTTTAACCCACTCGCCACAAACATTCCCAAAGTTTTCACCATCATTGTAAAGCCGTAGTTATTTTCTTGCTTTGATCAAGTACCAATGGGTCCCTCAGGTTTAAGGTCAGCCCCGTTACATGAACTGAGCTCTCCTTTAAAAAGAAAAATGGAACATCTAATAGTCAAAGCATAGTGTAAAAGCAGGTGAGCTGGTTCCACTCTTTTTGTCCATTTCCAGTTTTTTGTGGCGGAAAACTGAGCGAGTCGATCATAACGCGCCGACCCCGTTACCCCTAGACAGATAGGCTACACATTTTTTTTAACAAGTTCACATTTTTTGGTTCACCTCGTATTGAATTGCGCCTCTCTGTTCCATACCTCCTGAGTTATGGCTTAATTAAGATGAAATCGTCAACGCTTTTACTTTAATTGGCACTTTTACAGCCATTTTTTGGGGGATGGGGAAACATGTTTTTATGTAGTTTAACATTTACTCTTAATGACAGAAATAAATGTGTATTTGTATTATTACACCACCGACAAGGCACTCTATTCGTGGAATGACACAAGTATGGGTTTTGTTCATTTTCTGTAGGGTTAATGCACAGTACCGTATGACATATATGAATGTTAGAGGCCGGTATGATATATAATGATTTGTAATTTATTGCATGACCTAAACAAGTTGACTCGTCTAAAGCCCATGTAGTAACCAACGGAAAAAATTTGCATTTCATACGGTGTCTGTGGAGGCTGTTGGTTAAAAAAAAGTCATAATGTTCAATAAGGAGTTTGATCATTGATGTAAGATCAGTCATAATCTGTATTATGAGGATAATAAGTACACAGTAACTAATGTAGTGCTGTGTGTTGATGACAGAGAAGGGGCTATGTCTTCTAACTGCACAGTTCTTCCACTTTAGTCTTCTGAGATGATCAGAATCGCAAGACCAGCCTAGTGTGTATCAATCAGTACTTCTTTCATTTTGGTTTTGTGTTGTGTGACACAATCATTTAAATCCAATATAACACACATCATGTTGTACAATAATATCTATCAACAAAGTTCAGAAATCATATGACCCAAACAATCCCAGCAAAGGCTCCATACCCGGAATGTGAGATAAATAGTGCCTGTCACTACTACACGCATTCAGCCAATAGCTTCCTTTGCCAACCAGTTGGCAATTCTTGGATATAAATCATTTACTTGTTATGATTTGAAGCCGTTTCCTAGCTGTACAGTCGTTCAGTCAGTTCAGTTTGAATTGAACTTTTGTAGACGAATAGTGCAGAATGTTCTGCTCTGAATCCAATCTTCCATCCCGTGCAAAGCGAGACTTGTGTTCTCTGTAAACAGCATCTGGCCTATGCAGCTATTGACAGGACTCATCATGCGCTCACTATACACAGCAAGGCTGAACTCTGAACTCTGATCTGTGACGCTTGCACTAGAAGCTCTGCTCTCTGTACGATTGCTTTTGCCTAGCTTATACTCTCCCTGCACTTTCCTGACACACTGGTCATTAGCGCTCATCTCGCTCACAAAGATTGTACATATTTGAAGACAGAAATAAATAATAAACTTGTTTTTGCTTGACAACATGTTTTCTCTGCGTCTGTTATATTCAGTAGCGGTGTGTGGGTAAAATCTAAAAATCCGGGGAAGGTTCTGATTTCTGTGTGTGTGTGTGTGTGTTTATTCGTGAAAGCAGAAAAACATGTTGACTCACCCTACTTGTGGAGAAACGCCAATGCCATCCTCCTCTCATGTTGACGAAATGGTACATCACTATGTTATACACTCTAAAAGTTATGCACTCTAAAAGGTTCCTGGAGTATCCTTTAGGGCAGTGGTTCCCAACATTTTTATAGTCCTGTACCCTTTCAAACATTCAACCTCCAGCTGCGTACCCCCTCTAGCACCAGGGTCAGCGCACTCTCAAATGTAGTTTTTTTTGCCATCATTATAAGCCTGCATTTATTAAACATAAGAATGAGTGAGTGGGAAGTCACAAAGAGCTCTTATAGGACCAGGGTACAAATAATAATATAATAATAATTAATCATTTTGCTCTTTATTTAACCATCTTACATATAAAACCTTATTTGTTCATCAAAAATTGTGAATAACTCACCACAGCTTAATGAAAAGAGTGTGCTTGAAAGGATGCACATCACTCGGCAATGTTGGGTTGTATTGGAGAGAGTCTCAGTCTTAAATCATTTTCCACCTAGTTTGTGCCTGTATTTAGTTTTCATGTTAGTGAGGGCCGTGAATCCACTCTCACATAGGTACGTGGTTGCAATGGGCATCAGTGTCTCAACAGCCCGATTTGCCAAGGCATGATACTCTGAGCGCAGCCCTATCCAAGAATCTGGCAGTGGCTTCTGATTTAAATTACATTTTCACAGAATTGCTTGTTGCAATTTCGATGAGGCTCTCTTGTTCAGATATCGGTAAGTGGACTGGAGGCAGGGCATGAAAGGGATAACGAATCCAGTTGTTTGTGTCATCTGATTCGTAAAAGGAACTGCGTAATTGCGCACCCAGCTCACTCAGGTGTTTCGCCATATCACATTTGACATTGTCCGTAAGCTTGAGTTTAATCATACAAATCATACAATGATGGAAAGACCTGTGTGTTGTACTTGTTAATGCAGACTGAGAAGAGCTCCAACTTCTTAATCATACCCTCAATTTTGTCCCGCACATTGAATATAGTTGCAGAGAGTCCCTGTAATCCTAGATTCAGATCATTCATGCGACGAAAAAACATCACCCAGATAGGCCAGTCGTGTGAGAAACTCGTCATCATGCAAGCGGTCAGACAAGTGAAAATTATGGTCAGTAAAGAAAACTTTAAGCTCATCTCTCAATTTAAAAAAAAACGTGTCAATACTTTGCCCCTTGATAACCAGCACACTTCTGTATGTTGTAAAAGCGTTACATGGTCACTGCCCATATCATTGCATAATGCAGAAAATACACAAGAGTTCAGGGGCCTTGCTTTAACAAAGTTAACCATTTTCTCTGTAGTGTCCAAAAAGTATTTCAAGCTGTCATATTTCAAGCTGTCAGGCATTCCCTTGGCAGCAAGAGGCTCTCAGTGGATTCTGCAGTGTACCCAAGTGACGTCGAGAGCAACTGCTTGCACGTGCATTACCACTCCACTATTTCTCCCTGTTATGGCTTTTGCGCCATCAGTACAGATACCAAAACATCTTGACCACCAAAGTCCATTTGATGTCACACAGGTGTCCAGTACTTTAAAAATATCCTCTCCTGTTGTCCTGGTTTCCAGTGGTTTGCAGAAGAGCATGTCTTCCTTAATTGACCCCCCCCCCATAAACGTAATGGACATATACCAGGAGCTGTGCCAGGCCCGCCACGTCTGTTGACTCATCCAGCTGTAACGCATAGAATTCACTGACTTGTATGCAAAGCAGTAATTGTTTCAAAACATCTCCTGCCATGTCACTGATGCACGGTGAAACAGTGTTGTTTGATGAAGGCATTGTCTGTATAGTTTTTTAGGCCTTTTCTCCCAGCATTGTTCCAGCCATATCCACAGCAGCAGCAGGAAGAAATAAGTCATCCACAATAGCATGTCCTAACCACTCGGTAGCTCACCATATAAGACGCTTCTAGCCCCTTCTTATTAATGGTATCTGTTGCTTTAATACATGTCTTACTACTCGAAAGTCATCTTTATTCTCGCTCCAAAAACTCCCGTGGCTTATTTTTCAAATTGTCATGTTTCGTTTCTAAATGTCTGCGCAAGAGTGAAGGTTTCCTGCGAGAGAGTAACGGTTAATGTGATTGGATGTTAATTATTAATTACCCTGCTGCCCCACAGGTAGCCTAGTGGTTAGAGCGTTGGACTAGTAGCTGAATGGTTGCAAGTTTGAATCCCCGAGTGACAAGGTACAAATCTGTCGTTCTGCCCCTGAACAAGGCTGTTAACCCACTGTTCCTAGGCCGTCATTGAAAATAAGAATTTGTTCTTAGCTAGCTATCTATCCTTTGGACAGATGTACATCCCCAAAAAACATATTCTAGTCCCACAACCATTATTTTCATATTTTCGGAAATATATGTTCAGTATTGAATAGGGTTGTTATGGTGATCCCCCTGTGTGGCTCAGTTGGTAGAGCATGGTGTTTGCAACGCCAGGGTTGTGGGTTCGATTCCCACGGGGGGCCAGTACGGAGACAAAAATGTATGAAATGTATGCATTCACTACTGTAAGTCGCTCTGGATAAGAGCGTCTGCTAAATGACTAAAATGTGAAATTAATGCCACACTGGCGATCACGAGTCATGACAGCAGTCAAATTTCATGTGACCATTAGCTGAAGGTAAGGTGACACAGTGTGTGGCACTGCAATGGATTCTAATTATTTCTTACAAATCTCAACATAAATCATTTGAGTCTAACAAAAACAATAAAAAAAAAAAAATCCCAACTGAGCTTCATTAGCAGGAATATAAAAGTGCTGAATCAACCTTTTAGGACGTTATTTTAAGATGTTACTGCTACATTTCAACACGAGCACGTCATAGTCAGTAAATGGTGGATGAATGACTGACTGCTGTGTACTCTCTGTTTGCTGGCCAATAATATCCTGTGCTCTTCTTTAAAAGGCTGGGTGTGTTTTGTGGGGCTTCATTTCTGCGGAGATCATGATGAAGGGAGTCTCTGTAGGAGTCGGCCTCCTTGGGCTGCTGCTGGCCTGCGTTACCACAGCACCAACCGATAAGGTAGGGTCACACACAGGTAAAAGTGGGGAAGGTACTCTACCTAGCGGTTAAGAGTGTTGGGCTAGTAACCCAAACTTTGCTGTTCGAATCCCTTGTTCGAATCCCTGAGCCGACTAGGTGAACAATTGGTCGACGTGCCCTTGAGCAAGGCACTTAACCCTAATTGCTCTTGTAAGTCGTTCTGGATAAGAGCGTCTGCTAAATGACGTAAATGTAATATTGTTTTTGATTGTGTTGATTTGCCTGCATGTAAATGTGACCATGTGTGTTTGATTAGTTACATCAGCTCAGATGTGTCTTTTGTTCACAGCTTTGGGTGCACAGAAAGCACAAAATAGAACAGTTCAAGATACCTCAAGTTGAAGGGGTCAGATTGAGCTAGACCCTGTTAGACTAAGTGAAGTCTATAGCTGTCCTGGCTGCTCTGCTTCTTTACCCTGTCCAGTCCCTTGAAAACAGTGCGCACCATGTCTCCTAGCTAGACAAACAAATGCCTGGGGTGAAAGAACGACTGGTCAATGCTTTTTCTCATTTGAGAGTATGTGGGCGTGTATGAGTCTAGAGGGCAGTCAAACAAAAAGTAGTTGTAATCAGTGAGAGACCAATCAGGTTTCAGATATACCAATCTTGAGTTCTGCTGGTTATGTATTTGTAAATGGTGGGATTGCTTGTGCGTACAGCGTGTGTGCGTGCGCGCGTCTGTGCGTGTGTACGTGTCATCAACTAGCACTCACAGTCTCATGTCAGAATTAGACGTTCAGACATGCTTCTCAAACGTCAAATTACGAAGTTGTTGCAAACGTCACATTTCAAAGTGTTTTAAGTTTAAGTATAAGCATTAACTCAGAATTTTTCAGGTTAGGGTTAAGGTTTGGGATAGGCAAAAATTAAATAATTCTATCACGGATTGGAAATTGCAACCTTTGTAATCAGAGGCAGATGCTTACGCCTATTCGCTATCCCTGTCCACAACGCCCTATTAAAACCGAAATCTTTTTGAAGGTAAGAGTGCTCACTGTTGCCCCTAGTGGTCGGTTTCCACATCATCTCCTGATGTCAAATACTGTATCACGGGTGACCTGGCTGTTGTCATTGTGACCATAAAATTGAGCAATACCGGCCATGTGGAGTGTTTTCAGTTTGTTCTGGATCTACAGTATGTAAACAACGGAGCAGGTGATGGGCCCTATACAGTCTGCCGTCCAACTAACCTCTCTGTCTTTCCAGAGTCACGTACCCCCCCCCCCCCCCCCCCCCCCCCCACACACACACACACACACACACGCCACCCCCTTCGCCCCTGACCGTCATGGAGAGAGTATGGACCAGGGTGGGGGTGAAAAGGAAAGTAAATAGGGAGAGTAAAGCGTAGAGAAAGATAGAGTGATAAAGTAAAGAGAGAGAGCGAGAGAGAGGTGGAATGGGCTTACTGAAGGCTGGGAGCCGGGACGGTGGAGGGAGAAGTGGAGGGGGGTAATTATCCGAGTGTGGGGGGTCAGGAGCGGAATGGTGGAGGGGGAGAGAGTGACAGGGCCGCCGATAAGCCCTTGTTCACACAGACAGAAAGAAAACAAGGAGAGAGAAGGGGACAGAGAGAGAGAGAAACACTGTGACATCCCTTACTGAGGCGGTGGGAATAATGTTGAATGGAAAGAAAGGCATGATTAAACAAAGAAAGGAATGAAGGGGGAGACCCTTTTTATAGACCTCCATGGCTGGACATACAGTACTAGTACTGTTACGCCAGCCACACACACACACAGGTACACACACACACTTAATGCATATGGAGCGGGATGACATTGTGAATCAAGGGACGTTTAATCAATGTCAGAGCTCAATCAATGTGAGTCCCATGTGACAGTGTTCCCCTCTGCTGCACTCTGCACTCGTCTCACCTTCCTCATGTTGACCCTAAGAGTGGTCAATATGTCCTCACCAAAGATTCTCTAACACAAGAAATCCAGACACTGCCTACATAAATTTGTGTTTAATGGGTATATTTAGTACGTAATCCAGACACTGCCCTCATAAAGTGTACAGATGTAGTCCTTTTTGTTTTGCATGTCAGTGCCAAGCCACAGCACGCCAACATATTATAGAGGGTTATCAGTGCTAATTCTACAATGCAATCTCTAAATCGGCACGCAAAAATGATAAATGCAGTCATTAAATGCTAATTTGTAATGGTAATTGATAAATGTAATGCTTAAATACTACATTGGAATTCCAACGAAGCATTTCGTTTTTAGAAATAATGCTGTGACGTGACACACGCAATAAAAAGACTGCATATGTATTCAAATGTTGTCTGATAGTAAACAGTGTGCCCACTAGGCACAAACTGGTTGAATCAACGTTGTTTCAACGTAGTTTGTCAATGTGTAGTGACATGGAATCTATGTGGAAAATACATTGCATTTGAAAAAAAGTTATCCACGTCCACTGTTTCTCGAGGGGGAAATTTCAACCACAACATTATGTCATCATGGTAACCAAATTTCAACATAGACAAAAAAATATGTTGAATTTGTACAACGCCAGATCTTCAACATTACATCCACTGTCAGAAAAAAAACTATAGGCTGGGCAGCACCTCCTACTGGAGAATTGATCTGTATCTACAGCTACCCTTTGGTCTCTCATCCAGGGTTTTATCCAAGCCCAGCGATGATATTTGCCATTGACTGTTACCAATGTTCCATCGTGAGAATGATTGTTGAGATATCTCCACTTAACAACGAGATAGATTCACTGTTGCTATTGAAGTCATTCCAAAGGGTAGGTTTAACAGAGACTAATTAAATGTCACCATACTTTATCACTCATTTAACATCAATGATGCTATCTATATACAGTGCTGTGAAAAAGTATTTGCCCCTTCCTGATTTCTTATTTTTTTGCACATTTGTCACACTTAAATGTTTCAGATCAAACAAATTTAAATATTACACAAAGATAACATAAGTAAACACAAAATGCGTTTTTTAAATGATGATTTTATTTATTAAGGGAAAAAAGCTGTCCGAACCTTCATGGCCCTATGTGAAAAAGTAATTGCCCCCTAAACCTAATAACTGGTTGTGCCACCCTCAGCAGCAACAACTGCAATCAAGCGTTTGCGATAACTGGCAATGAGTCTTTCACATTGCTGTGGAGGAATTTTGGCCCACTCTTCTTCGCAGAATTGTTTTAATTCAGCCACATTGGAGGGTTTTCGAGCATGAACCACCTTTTTAAGGTCACGCCACAGCATCTCAATCGAATTCAAGTCTGGACTTTGACTAGGCCACTCCAAAACCTTCATTTCGTTTTTTTAAGCCATTCAGAGGTGGACTTGCTGGTGTGTTTTGGATCATTGTCCTGCTGCAGAACCCAAGTGTGCCTCAGCTTGAGGTCACGAACTGATGGCTGGACATTCTCCTTCAGGATTCTTTGGTAGAGAGCAGAATTCATGGTTCCATCAATCACAGCAAGTCGTCCAGGTCCTGAAGCAGCAAAGCAACCCCAGACTATCACACTACCACCACCATATTTGACTGTTGGTATGATGTTCTTTTTCTGAAATGCTGTGTTACTTTTACACCAGATGTAACGGGACTCACACCTTCCAAAAAGTTCAACTTTTGTCTCGTCAGTCAACAGAATATTTTCCCAAAAGTCTTGGAGATCATCAAGATGTTTTTTGCCAAAAATGAGAAGAGCCTTTATGTTCTTTTTGGTCAGCAGTGGTTTTTGCCTTGGAACTCTGCCACGGATGCCATTTTTTGCCCAGTCTCTTTCTTATGGTTGAGTCATGAACACTGACCGCAAGTGAGGCCTGCAGTTCTTTAGATGTTGTTGTGGGTTCTTTTGTGACCTCTTGGATGAGTCGTCGCTGCGCTCTTGGGGTTATTTTGGTAGGTCGGCCACTCCTCGGAAGGTTCACCACTGTTCCAAATTTTCTCCATTTGTGGATAATGGCTCTCACCGTGGTTCGCTGGAGTCCCAAAACTTTAGAAATGGCTTTGTAACCCTTTCCAGACTGATAGATGTCAATTACTTTGTTTCTCATCTGTTCCTGAATTTCTTTGGACCGCGGCATGATGTCTTGCTTTTTGAGATCTTTTGGCCTACTTCACTTTGTCAGACAGTTTCTATTTAAGTGATTTCTTGATTCAACAGGTCTGGCAGTAATCAGACCTGGGTGTGGCTAGTGAAATTGAACTCAGCTTTCCAAAAAACGTGATTAACCACAGTAAATTCATGATTTAACAAGGGGGGGGGGGGCAATTACTTTGTCACATATGGCCATGAAGGTTCGGATAGCTTTTTTCCTTTAATAAATAAAATTATCACTTAAAAACTGCATTTTGTGTTTACTTGGGTTATCTTTGTGTAATATTAAACTTTGTTTGATGATCTGAAACATTAAGTATGACAAATGTGCAAAAAAATAAGCTATCAGGAGGGGGCAAATACTTTTCCACAGCACTGTAAGTCTATATATGAATTGCAACGTCATTAACAACTATTGTTTCAATTAAACCCTGAATTGAATAAAAATAGACAATACAATATGCATTGGGTTTCAAGCTCTGGTTGATTTAAAATGTTATATTTAGTGATATCAAATTATGTTTGGTTGTCAACGCAACCACATACCGACATTTGAAGGAGATATCTTCTGCTTGGATAGGTCCATACGACTTTAATTCCAGTTTGTCTACAAATGAATAATTGATATGTTGGATTCGCGTCTCCACCTCAACCAAAACTCAAACTGTATTTATTGTGCTCTTAAAGTTTAGTCCTATTCTTTAACTTAACATTTTTGGTATGCCCAGTGGGTTGATGGTGCTTCATTACCCTTTATAGAACAGGGACTGGGACATCTACAGCTTTCACATCAACTCCACAGTGACCAGTCGCTATGCAACCACTATCATCACCAGCCGGGTTGCCAATCGGATCGACCAGTCACAGGAAATAGAATTCCATGTCAAGATTCCCAAGAATGCTTTCATCAGTAAATTCAAAATGTAGGTCTACGTGAATGTTTCACTGTCTAAGATGAGTTTACCCACATATTACACAAATATTACAAAAATGCTCACACATACAGTAACCCTACCTCCTCTCTCTCCCTCTTCCTCCGTCCCTGTCTTTCTCAGGACCATTGAGGGGCAGACGTATGATGGGGTTGTGAAACAGAAGGAGGAGGCTCAGCAGCAGTACACTCAGGCAGTGTCTCGTGGTCAAAGCGCTGGCATAGTCAGGTGTGTGTGGGTGTGTGCAGGACTATCTAAACCTTGTAGTACTGTAATCATGGTCAAATTATTGACCAGGCACCCAGGGCACCTGGGACCTCCACCATTGATTTTGTTAGTCACTCTACACATTTTGCCATGACTAATGCCATGTTCAAAATGTATGGAATGTGAAAATGTGTAGAGTTGTAGGAAATTAGTATTAAACATTTTAACATTTTCTCTCCACCCCATCACAAAAACAAATGGCAAAAAAGGCTAGGGCCGGCCCTGTGTGTGTGTATCTGTGTCTACAGTATGCATGTGTTGTTATGTATTAGACGGTACCCCTTTTTGTCTCCTAAAGTTCAGTGGGGAGGACCCTTGAGGAGTTTAAGACATCTGTGACTGTGGCCGCGCTCAGTAAGGTGACCTTTGAACTGACCTATGAGGAGCTGCTGAAACGCCGAATGGGCAAGTACGAGTTGCTGATCCATGCTCGACCCATGCAACCTGTTGCTGACTTCAAGGTGAGAGAGAGAGAGAGAGAGAGAGAGAGAGAGAGAGAGAGAGAGAGAGAGAGAGAGAGAGAGAGAGAGAGAGAGAGAGAGAGAGAGAGAGAGAGAGAGAGAGAGAGAGAGAGAGAGAGAGAGAGAGAGAGAGAGAGAGAGAGAGAGAGAGAGAGAGAGAGAGGAGAGAGAGAGAGAGAGAGAGAGAGAGAGAGAGAGAGAGAGAGAGAGAGAGAGAGAGAGAGAGAGAGAGAGAGAGAGAGAGAGAGAGAGAGAGAGAGAGAGAATTGATTGATGAGTCATTTGATATTGGGGTTGATGTTGTATTTTCTTGCTCCTTTTTTCTGTCTCTTCCTTATGGCCAGATTGATGTGTACATCAATGAGCGACCAGGCATTCACTTCCTGGAGATAACAGGAGGGCTGAGCACCAAAGCACTGGCAAATGCCATCACCAAAACACATGCTTCTAGTGAGGTAATGTCCAAAAACAGGGCAATGTAGAGCTAACCAACAGAAAAGTCCAGACCCCAACACATTACATGGTAAAAAGTCTGTCTATGAGCCCTTGAGCACGGCACTTAGCCCTAATTGCTCCGATACGTTGCTCTGGATAAGAGAGTCTAGTAAATTACTTAAATGTACATTTTCACACCTCTGGACATGTTAATGCTAATACGAATTAGCTCATTCTAACAGGGTAGGGTAAAGCAGGGTGTGTTTTTAAAAGCATAACCGTAAACTCCCAACCCCTCCCCAGGCCTGGGTACATTTCTACCCCAGCAAGGAGCTGCAGAGCCAGTGTGAAAGCTGTGGAGAGCAGGGCCTGAATGGAGACCTGGTCATCACCTATGACGTCCACAGGAAAACATCCATGGGAGATCTCCATGTACACATCTTCCATCCTCTTTCTGGCATTACTTTTCCATCTCTACCCTATCCTTTAATCACTGATCATTCCCTCCTCAGGAGTCAGAGGGGTATTTTGTCCACCACTTTGCCCCCAGTGACCTACCACGCATTCCAAAGAATTTGGTCTTCATCATCGATCGGAGTGGCTCCATGCATGGCAGGAAAATGGAGCAGGTTTGTGTGTCAGTGTGTTGCCTGTTGTAATGCAGCTAAATGCTTAGCGATTAAGCAATGTACACATACACCACATATTTATTTTCAATGAAGGGGACAATGCATATTGATTGAGTGGTTAATTGGTTGCATTTGATTGTATTTTGATTGCACTGCGATCTGTCAGACCCGTGAGGCCTTGTTGAAGATCCTGGGAGACCTGGCAGAGGACGACCACTTTGGCCTGATCACGTTCGACAGCTCAGTGTCTACCTGGAGGAAGGAGCTGCTGCCGGCCAACCAGGACAACCTGGAGGCTGCCAAGAGCTTCGCACGAAACATCCATGAAAGAGGAGGTTCAAGAAATTAGTCTTAGCTGAAACCCTATACCCGGGACAGCGAGTGTGACTCACCCGTGAGGGTAAACTAGAAAGGAAAGACCAGCCGCTAGCAGGAATGTCTGAGACTCTGCCGCGCTTATAAAAATGGTATAACCCTGTGGTTGCCTGAAAGGCAGGATGACACGTAGTAAGCCAGACCATGGCGCAGAGCGGACTTTAAGTAAATATTGGATTTCTCCTGAATGGCGCAGCAGTCTAAGGCACTGCAACTCAGTGCATGAGGCGTCACTTCAGACACCCTGGTTTGATTCCAGGCTGTATCACAACCGGCCGTGATTGGATATCCCATAGGGCGGCGCACAATTGACCCAGCGTCGTCCGGGTTTTGGCCGGTGTAGGCCGTCATTGTAAATAAGAATTTGTTCTTAACTGACTTGCCTAGTTAAATAAAGTTTGGTGTTGTACACAAAAATTGCCCCAACTTACGCGTAATATAGTGTGACACAAACTACCCTTGAAGTGTTAACAGTAGGAAGGACTGAGCTAACATCTGGCAGGCAGAGATAGACCAAGAGGGGTGACCAGGGTTAATAAAGTGGAGCCTAGAGCTTCTCTGCTAACTCAGCCTAGGATGGGAAGAGGGAGTCCCGCTCACTGGGAAACAGGCTCATACCGCGGAATAATCCAGGCCTAAGGCACAGTGGTAGCTGACCCACCCTGTGTGGTCAAGAGAAGATCCACAGGCAAAGACTACCAGTGCATTTGTGACCCTTAGTGTGACCCTTAGTGTGACCCTTAGTGTGACCTTAGTGTGACCCTTAGTGTGACCCTTAGTGTGACCCGTAGTAGTCACCTCCACATTACCTACTTACTTATTTTCAAAGATTTCCATAGCTGACAGTACAGTTATGATATACGGGGCGGCAGTGTAGCCTAGTGGTTAGAGCGTTGGACTAGTATCTGAGAGGTTGCAAGTTCGAATCCCCGAGCTGACAAGGTACAAATCTGTTGTTCTGCCCCTGAACTAGGCAGTTAACCCACTGTTCCTAGGCTGTCATTGAAATTAAGAATTTGTTCTTAAATGACCTGCCTAGTTAAATAAAGGTTTTAAAAATATTTATATCAGAATTTTGTAGCACTTAAAGGGATAGTGAGATTTTGGCAAGGTGAACTCATGAGTCAGATGAACTCATGGATACCATTTTTCTGTCTCTGCGTCCAGTATGAAGGAAGTTGAAGGTAGTTTCGCAAGTCAATTCTAACTAGCGCAATGACTGGAATAAACTGGAACAGCTAGCATGCATGAGACATTTAAATGGTGTCCATGAGTTTATCTGACTCTGGTTAAGTAGATAAAGGGCTTAATTGACAAAGGCTCTCACTAACCCTTTAAAGGGCACACAGGGTAAAATAATGGCAGATATGAACAACAGTCTACTTGGTGACAATAGCAGCTAATCCATAGATGTGTTTTCCTCTCTCTTCTCTTCTTAGCCACCGACATCAATGCTGCTGTGTTGGAGGGCACAGCCATGCTGAACCGACACCCACAAGGGGGCTCAGTCTCCCTTCTTATACTGCTCACTGATGGAGATCCAACCACAGGTACACATACACACACACACACAGTTTTGTATTGCTATCCTTGTGGGGACCAAAGAATTGATTCCCATCCTAACCATTTAACCTTAACGCTTAAACAAACCATAACCCTAACCTTAACCCTAAGCCTAACCTTGGGTGTCCCAAGTGGCACAGCGGTCTATGGCACTGCATCATAGTGCTAGAGAAGTCACTACAGATCTGGGTTCGATCCCGGGCAGTGTTGCAGCAGTGACCGGGGGACCCATGAGGCGGCTCACAATTGGCCCAGTGTCATCAGAGTTAGGGGAGGGTTTGGCCAGCTGGGATGTCCTTGTCCCATTGCGCTCTAGCGACTCCTGTGGCGGGCCGGGCACATGCTCGATGACATGGTCACCAGTTGGACGGTGTTTCCTCCGACACATTGGCGCGGCTGGCTTCCGGGTTAAGTGAGCAGTGTGTCAAGAAGCAGTGCGGCTTGGCAGGGTTGTGTTTCGGAGGACGCATGACTCTCGACCTTCGCCTTTCCCGAGTCCATACAGGAGTTGTAGCGATGGGACAAGACTGCAACTACATATTGGATATCATGAAATTTGGGAGAAAAGGGGAGGTAAAATGTTTTATCAAAACAAAAAACCTAAACCCCTAACCCTGACCCGAATTCTAAACCTAACCCTAATTGTAACCCTAAACTTAACCCATAAGCCTAAAATAGCATTTCTCCTTGTGGGGACTGGCAAAATGTCTTTGTTTTACTATCCTTGTGAGGACTTCTGGGACCCACAAGGATAATTAAACAAAAAACACGCATGCACGAACGAACGCACACACACACAAACACAAAAACACACACACACACACACATACAATGAAAACCAATCTCACTTTCCTCAGGTGAGACCAACCTGGAAAAGATCCATAAGAACATAAAGGAGGCTATTGGTAAGAAATTCCCCCTTTACTGTCTCGGCTTTGGAATGGATGTCAACTTTGACTTCCTGGAGAAGATGGCGCTGGAGAACAGTGGTGTGGGACGCAGAATATATACGGACTCTGATGCTGCTCTGCAGCTGCAGGTAAGGTAACACACAGTGTGTGGCACTGCAATGGACTGTAATTATTTCTTACAAATCTCAACATAAATCATTTGAGCCTGTAACAAAAACAATTTAAAAAAAAAATCCCAACTGAGCTTCGTGAGCAGGAATATCAAAGTGCTGAACCAACCTTTAACGCTTTATTTTAACAAACTTAACGCAATTGTAATCTAAGTGCTGGTGGTAGCGCTATAAGTTCGGGGGTGTGTCAGAAATATTTTTGCTATTTTCACAACCAGAATTATGAGCCCAGTAGCTGGCGGTGGCATGAAAGGGCTGGGTTTTGATGAATAAACAAGTTGAAGGTGTGTAGAGGCTTGATCCTGGCCAATCAGAACATCACACTGATAATGGTTTAATGTAAAATGCACCACATCTGAGCCATGGACAAACGTTGTCAATAAGAGAGATTCAATTCATTATTGATAAGAGCTAAAAAGAGAGAGTGAATAATTCGAATCAAATTCGAATAAAACGAAACAACAACTTGTTTTAAATATGCTAGGTCTAAATACTGTTACAGGTAGGACTGTTATGGTGACTGTATTACCGCCACACCGGGGGTCAGGAGTCATGGCGTCATCCAGTGTAATTAATAACTTCACCATGCTCCAAGAGATATATAATGTCAGATATTTTTACCCATACCAATATGTGCCCTTATTACCATGCAACTTATGTGACTTTGATGTTTACTCCTGAACTTATTTAGGCTTGCCATAACAAAGGGTTTGAATACTCGTGCGACAGTTTTTACATGACAAAATTGCAAACTAACGTTTGACACTTTCACCTCCTTACCTCCAGTTTAAAATAGAGCACTTAATAAAGTGTAATAAAATCCTATCTCATCTAAGCAGGCTTAACGGTTGTTTCCCATTTTCCTGACTGTAGTTGACTTGGGAGGAAACAAGGAGGAGCAGGGGGTGGGACTAATGGCTTCTGTACTTTATGATTGACAGGGCTTTTATGAAGAGGTGGCTACACCCCTATTGACGGACGTGCAGATGATATATCTGGGTGGGGCTAACCTGACCCAAACCAACTTCAGCCAGTATTACAACGGCTCCGAGATCGTTGTGGCTGGCCAGATCCCCGACAACAACATAGAGATGTTTACAGCAGAAGTCATAGCCATATCGGTGAGGTCACCTCTGCCCTACCCCACTTTACAAGTTCATAGGTCAGATCACTCCATACTGTCCTGTTCTTTGTTTAGTATGTTCTTTTATTTTTTTTAAATATACAAAATATTGATTAAATTTCTCCATATCAGTACTTTAGAGACACCTCAGTCAAACGTCAATATATACAATAAAGTCAATGTTTAGTATTGTGATGTGAGGATGCCTTGATTATTTCAGAAAAGCAATAGGGTGATGTACTCTGACACATTACCAAAGGAGGAGCCCATTGAAGCCAGGTCTGACAGCCACATCCAGAGGCTGTGGGCCTACCTCACTGTAAAGCAGCTCCTGGACAAAGAGTGAGTTTGCTTTGCATGGCATTGTCTGTGATTGGGTGTGTTTGCACCTGTGTCTATGAAGAGGGTTATCCTACAAAGCAAGCTAGATTTACTTAGAGTTTTCTAACGCCAACCAAGCTTCAGTTATCTTCACACACTAGCTCAGGCTTCATCCGTACTACAACGGTGGATATTGCTCATCCACCTGCTGCTAACTCTAGCAGGTTTGTAACTGCACGAGCATAATGCACACGGCAAGTCAAATGCCAAACTCTACATTGAGACAATTCTGAAACATCCATTCATGGGCGAGTCAGTGCCACATTTTCATTTGTGCCAACAACAAAAAAATATTCTATAAAAATCTAGCAAACTCAGCAGGTTATGGTCTGAAATAGTCTTTTAGAAGTGCAGTTTTTTTTATTACTTGTCGTTAATACCATCTTTGGTCTGCTTATCAATGCAATAGCACCTTTTTTTCCCATTCCTTTCAATATTTCTGTATTATTAAGTCATACAAAAGTGTTACATTGAGTGAAGTTTAAAATTAATTCTGTAATATATTTTAACATTAAATGTTTACCAAAAAAACAAACATTTGATTAATAAAATATGTAATCAGTCATCTTCAAAAATAGGTTTGTAGACATTTTTCTAATTTATATAATTTTGGGGGGGAAATATCACATTAAGTAAAGTATTCAGTTACTTAGTACTTTGTTGAAGCACCTTTGGCAGCAATTACATCCTAGAGCAGGTGTTCTTAAACCTTTTCAGCCTGGGACACAAATGAGAAATTCTGTGTTTTCCTGGGACCCAAGTTTAGGAAAACATGCAACTATACGTAAATATCAGTACATTTCATTACACTTATGCCCATTAACAAATGCAACACAGACAAATAACAATTAAGTTAAATACCCATATAAATAGCTATTCATGTTTCTTTTCCCCCTTAAAAGACTCTTACATATCTGTCTAGGTTGGAACTGTTGCTGTTAAAATACAATACATCATTTTAATTCTGAACTCATTGATAACAGAACACACACAGAGACTCAATACAACCTTAAGTAACAGTACAGATGAAAAATGACCAGGCCTACTGTACATCTTACTGTAGAAATTATTGTTGAAAAAAAGTATAAGTTGGAACTGTTGCTGTTAAAATATAATGAATCATTTTTATTCTGAACTGGAATAAACTGATTGATCACATCACACAGATGTAGACCAGAAAACACACACACACACACACACACACACACACACACACACACACACACACACACACACACACACACACACACACACACACACACACACACACACACACACACACACACACACACACACAGTCCTAATGAGAGGTGTTTGAAGCTTCAACAAGCAGGTCTATTCTGTTTTTGACAGTGCAACCCTGAGGTCATGTTCAGCATTGAGTCTGTTTCTTTACTTTTTTCTTAACTATGCCAGAGTTGAGAACCCTGACTCGCATAGGTAACTTTATATGGTGCCAAACTGGATCAGAACGTCTGTACTGCTTTCTCTGCCAGGCAAGAGACTGCTGTGCATAGTCACTTTAACTCTACCTACATGTACATATTACCTCAATTAAGAACTCACATCAACTACTATGAGATAGCACTCCCTTATTTGTGCTTATCATCACCTGTTATAAAATGACAACAATGCCTTGCTAGCTGACTTACATTTCCGCTGTCAAAGCACTGTTTCCTGAAGCATTCTGCCCTGTTCTGAAGTAACTCCCTGGGTTTACCGTCATGCTGTGCATGTTTGGTCAGGACCTGTCGTTTTAATATGTTTGTTTTGAGAGACTCATTACTAAGAACTTCACTGCACAAAACACATTGTGTGTGCTCCTCGTTATTTCTCAAAGTTTGTATTAAACCCGTTTGTATTTGCGTTTCATAACATTTGAGCTCAGTCAGAACCTGCTGTGGCTAGCTTGAGTACATTTGATGACAAGCTGGTGCAGTGGCTGACAGCGCATCATCTGCTGCTAAACAACAGCACTGCAGCGTGTGGGTCGCAGAGTGATCTTCAAGAAAACTGCAGAAGAAAGATCAGGCAAACCGTGTAGGACACAGGCATTTTCCACCCACTCACACAGCTGCCAAACTGAGCAGAAACACTGCTACTAAGCAGAGAGTGCACTGAACAGAGAGTATCAATTTACTTTGACACGTCGTGACCCACCATTAACAGATCCGCAACCCGCTTTGGTTTCATCAGTCCAGAGAATCTTGTTTCTTTAGGTGCCTTTGGCAAATTCCAAGAGGACTGTCAAGTGCCTTTTACTGAGTAGTGGCTTCCGTCTGGCCACTCCACCTTAAAGGCCTAATTGGTGAGGGCTGCAGAGATGGTTGTCCTTCTCGATGTTTCTCCCATCTCCACAGAGGAACTCTGGAGCTCTGTCAGAGTGACCATCGAGTTCTTGGTCACCTCCCTGACCAAAGCCCTTCTCCCCCGATTGCTCAATTTGGCCGGGCGGCCAGCTCTAGGAAGGGTCTTGATGGTTTCAAACTTCTTCCTTTCCAAATGATGTCCAATCAATTGAATTTACCACAGGTGGACTCCAATCAAGTTGCAGAAACATCTCAAGGACGATGGAGGCCACTGTGTTCTTGGGGATCTTCAATGCTGCAGAAATTGTTTGGCTTTGTTTTTGCTATGACATGCACTGTCAACTGTGGGACTTTATATAGACAGGTGTGTGCCTTTCCAAATCATGTCCAATCATTTGAATTTATCACAGGTGGACTCCAATCAAGTTGTAGAAACATCTCAAGGATGATCAATTGAAACAGAATGCACCTGAGCTCCATTTTGAGTCTCATACTAAAAGGTCTGAATACTTACAGTTGAAGTCGGAAGTTTACATACACCTTAGCCAAATACATTTAAACTCAGATTTCACAATTCCTGACATTTAATCCTAGTAAAAATTCCCTTTCTTAGGTCAGTTAGGATCACCACTTTATTTTAAGAATGTGAAATGTCAGAATAATAGTAGAGGGAATGATTTATTTCAGCTTTTATTTCTTTCATCACATTCCCAGTGGGTCAGAAGTTTACATACAGTCAATTAGTATTTGTTAACATTGCCTTTAAATTGTTTAACTTGGGTCAAACGTTTCAGGTAGCCTTCCACAAGCTTCCCACAATAAGTTGGGTGAATTTTGGCCCAATAAGTTGGGTGAATTTTCAGGTTTGAAGGCTTCCTTGCTCGCACACGCTTTTTCAGTTCTGCCCACAAATGTTCTTTTGGATTGAGGTCAGGGCTTTGGGATGGCCACTCCAATACCTTGACTTTGTTGTCCTTAAGCCATTTTGCCACAACTTTGGAAGTATGCTTGGGGTCATTGGCCATTTGGAAGACCCATTTGCGACCAAGCTTTAACTTCCTGACTGATGTCTTGAGATGTTGCTTCAATATATCCACATCATTTTCCCTCTTCATGATGCCATCTATTTTGTGAAGTGCACCAGTCCCTCCTGCAGCATAGCACCCCGACAACATGATGCTACCACCCCCGTGCTTCACGGTTCTTCGGCTTGCAAGCCTCCCCCGTTTTCCTCCAAACATAATGATGGTCATTATGGCCAAACTGTTCTATTTTTGTTTCATCAGATCAGAGGACGTTTCTCCAAAAAGTACGATCTTTGTCCCCATGTGCAGTTGCAAACCGTAGTCTGTTTTTTTATGGCGGTTTTGGAGCAGTGGCTTCTTCCTTGCTGAGCGGCCTTTCAGGTTTTGTCGATATAGGACTCGTTTTACTGTGGATATAGATACTTTTGTAGCTGTTTCCTCCAGCATCTTCACAAGGTCCTTTGCTGTTGTTCTGGAATTGATTTGCACTTTTCGCACCAAAGTAGGTTAATCTCTAGGAGACAGAACGCATCTCCTTCCTGAGCAGTATGACGGCTGCGTGGTCCCATGGTGTTAATACTTGCGTACTATTATTTGTACAGATGAATGTGGTACCTTCAGGCATTTGGAAATTCCTCCCAAGGATGAACCAGACTTGTGGAGGTCTACAATTCTTTTTCTGAGGTCTTAGCTGATATCTTATGATTTTCCCAATGAGGCAATGAGGTTGAAGGTAGGCCTTGAAATACATCCACAGGTACACCTCCAATTGACTCAAATGATGTCAATTAGCCTATCAGAAGCTTCTAAATCCATGACATCATTTTCTGGAATTTTCCAAGCTGTTTAAAGGAACAGTCAACTTAATGTATGTAAACTTCTGTCGTGACGTTGTATTAGTTAATGTGACGACTGTTGCTCATCGAATGATTAACGGTTTATAATTACGTGATTAAATGAATTAAGCAATGAATCAAGCAATTATTAACTCATTAACCTGGGGCACCATGGGAACATTGTTTTGATTGAGTTTCTATTTCCCAAATTAACTCAAAGGATATCAGAATATCGATTACAACAGTCGCTAAATTAATCAGTTTCCTCTACAGTCTCATAATCTGAAAGTCGTATAATCCGGGAATCTGCACGGACCCGGGCTTTACCACTGAATTTACCACACCAATCTTAGTTGATTATTTATTTACTAGCAAGCTAAAATGATGATAAAAATGCACATACACAAAACACAGTCTAGCTATTGATTAGGACTTAGTATAACGGGCCAACACACTCTGGCGCTTGTTACCCAAAATGGGGATTTTAAAGAGAGAGAAATAAAGGAAGTACACGAGAGAAACATACATTTGGGTTCATTTGTCAGCCATGCTTATTTAAAATTAGCCTTGCCCCGAACTGCCGCTCTTATGGGTCAGAATATAATGATGTAATTACGTGTTGTAGTTCTCAGGTGGGACGCTCCGCGTGGGTCGTTTAGGCTTCTAAATGACGCAGTTCTACGGCGCAACTCTCTGGTTGTCCTCACGATGTCAGTGTCCTTCTTGGCTAAGTGGTCTGATCCTCACCCTTGATCGGAAAGGGGTCTTCTGAGGACAGACAGCTCTGTAGCTCAGAGCTCACAGCTTCGGCTCGAATGGTGTCGATACCACGATTCAATGGAGAGTGGAGGCTGGGTGGTTCGGCTTGAATTCACCCGCTTAGACACAGCTACTCGTCCGTAGCTCGTGTAGAAAAATATTTCTTTGTCTTCAACCTTGTGTTTCGTTTTGGGGTTCGTCGACTTTGTTAGACCTTGGCTGCAGCTTGGGGTCAATAGTCTACTATGTTAATTCTTCACTCTCCTGTCTTATACCCTCGGGTCAGAAGTGGGTGTAACAGCCTTTAGGGCGATTCTCTGGGCGGACCAAGTACAGGGGGCAAGGCTTAGATTTGGCTAAAAATCCGATTTTAGACACTAACTTCACATTTCATCTTTATCAAAACATTCTGTTTGATTTGGATATTTTCCAAACAGCGTACAATGTATAAACATCAGGCATATACTGGGAAAACTCTTAAAGGTACAATGTTTTCATAATAACGTCATCTCTTAACCTTTAAAAACCAATACAAAAGTTACATACATTTTAATATTCCACTTTTCGTCATAACCACCATTGTGGCTGACGGAAACCATTGTTCCAAAGTTCCTTTATTGCATGTTTAAGGTTCTGAGGCCAGTTCTCCATTGTTAGGACAAAGGAATTTCTCTGTATTATGGGCATGAGGTGTCATAAAACCCCCACATCTTCAGACCCCTAGATCTCTCCTCCTCTGTTGGGGGTTTGGGAGATCATCTGTAGGGTGGTGGTCTCCTGTACCCTGACCTGATCAGGACAGTCATGACAGTCCCCCTCTGGTAGGTTCAACTTGGAATGATTCTGCATGTTGCAACCCACCATAAGAATGACCATCGGATGTCCTGGTCTGTGGATCATCAGAGCAGCCCCCCCCCCCCTTTAGTGGTTCCCCCCTGGTAGGCTTTCCGCAAGCTGTGGATCACCACCAGAATGGATCAAGGAGGTCTGGCAGTGGCTCTGTGTTCCGGCCCGTCGTCCGGTTATCCCGGTTAGTGGACCTAGGCAGTAACTTGGCAGACGTTAATAACGCACAACACTCAGGCAATACATCATTACATTTCCTCCCCAAAGGAGCGGTGTCTTGGCTCTAAGGCTTCCTAAGTGTCAAAGGTAATGAAACAAAAAATTGGAATAAAAACATAAAAGTATACAAAATATGTCTACCACACCTTAATCATCTAATATGGACTATGTTCTATATATGTCCAAGGCCTTGGCTAAATAGCTTTATCATGGCATTGTCTCTAATGTCATGTCTAGGTTGATCCTACTTGCAGGTGGGTAGTTAAGGCACTTGGAAAAACATGGCCCCTGAAGGCCAAGCTTACATTAGGGACATTACTGGGCTGACCTAGCGAGTTCGGGAGAGGAGGCTGGTACTGGGCCCTGTAAGAGGGTTTCCGGATCCATTGCTACCTTTCCAAAAATCGGGATCGCTTCCGTCCCACGGGTGATCCTAGTATAAGACCTCATTAGGTCTTCCATTGCACGTGTGCGCCTGTGTACGTAGTAGGTGCACACGCCAAGGGAAATGAGACCAAGGATCATGGTAACAGTCAGGATACTGTCCGGCACCGTCCAAGAGCGGGCGACAGACCAATCTTTTGGTCTGTAGTCAGTCGGGTCGACTAACAGTGCCTCATCCAGTACGCTAAGATCGACAGTCATGGGTCCCTCGTACTGGATTTGGTATTGAATGGCTTGTGGTAACTCAAGGGAACGTTTAGCAAAAGCGTCCGGCATTTCAATCTCTGTGTCTATCCGGTCGTCGGGAAGGTGGTATAGAGCGAGGTCGTCTACGTGAATAATCGCCCCCTCTGGTACCGTAACAAAACCAGTCTGGTTGGGGAGGTTCAATTGGGTGATGGAGTCATGGCGTTCGTAAGTCATAGTGGCGGACGCGAACGGTGTGTTGACCAACCATCGGTTCCCTACCACCTCCACTTGTGTGGTGGTGGCCCCATCCCTGGCTGTTAGTTTGGCTCTACAGCGTTCTTCGCTGGTGATAGCTTTAATACCACAAAGACGCTCAGTGTTATCCCTGACGAATGGTTTGCTAGGACAAAGGTAGTGGACATCTTTGGTTAGAGTACACATTAGCAGGTTAGGGGTGAGATAGAAATCTGGGTTGTTTTCCTGGTAAGCTACAACTGGGGGCGTGGCAATCTTTACGTGGGTACTGTCGCGCCAAAATCCTACATTGAGAACCGTTTTCAATCTATAGATATTCTCCAGTTCAACAACCGGCAGCGTCAGTAGAAAACCCACTTCATTACGATCAACATCAACGTGTATTGGGATGGCCGACCCCAGACTATAGGCCAAATGTGATTGTAACGGCCTTAGTGTGGTTGAAGTAGCTGAGGTCAATATGTCGTGCACCATTGAGAGGGGCACTAGATATGAGGGGATTCTATTCATGGCCAAGTGGTCCATAGAAGAGCTAACTTCACGGAGAAAATCCTCCAGTAACAATCGAACCAATTGGACATGGGCATAGTCATGGTTCATGACCTCTGCTAGCTTTCCTACAGACAGGATAGTTTTGTTCAGGAGAGTAGCGTGTGTGTTGACCACCAGAATAGTGTCCTGGAGAGACTTTCCCACATGTTGCAACCTAAGGGCCTGTGCCTTCATCTGCTGCTGGATAAGTGGCATCTCTTCAGTAATCTCCCTAACATTCCTCTTGACTGTGGCTAGACTGACTGCGTTGACGGCAGTGGTACCTAGGGCAAATAGTGACCCTACGGCTGCCCCTATCGATAGTAGCGCCCCGACGAATCGTTTTTCTCGCCTGGGCTCAGCTAGTTCTGACTGGGTTACTGTGAACTTTTGGAGTTGGGCCAACATATGGGCAGTGTCTAGCTGGGCGTGCTTAATTGCCTGGCTGGTCCAGTCAGCCCCGGCCCAACTCAAATGCGCCGCAGGTGGAATGTGTTGGCGGTACACATTCTCTGCATCTAGGCGGACATATACCCTCTGCGTGTGTACTCTGCAGTTAGTTATGAGGAGTCCTGGATCGTCGCGGAGAACGATTCCCGTAGGGGGTCCGTTCGTGATTACGTCTGCTGGGTTGGTTTTGACCAGGGCGCAGAGTGTCAGGATCATCCAAAGGAACTCCATCCTACAGAAACGCATAATCAGAGGTTGTTGGATTATTTCAGTTATTTGTATTCGTAAACAAAAATTGTTTTGACAACTATTTTTCTGTTTTTCTTATTTTTAATCAGTACAGCGCAGGACGATATCACTAGTGACAACAGATGTATATCTGGTAGCTGGGAAGAGAATAAAAGATATTATGTGCAACGTACTGGTCTCCTGGAAGGGATCAGCTGAGGGTACTTAAGAATTTTCTTAGTACCTCTGGGTTTTTGCTAGGGTTTTTATCTATTCGGTGCTGGCTAGCACCCCTTCTATTCCCATGGGGGGAGTGTACAACTTGATTTGGTTCCGGTGGACCCACTTTAATGTGGCGTTTTGTTGACCTTTGCTGATTTTGATCTGGTAAGCTACAGGTGATAGCTTCACCACAATCTCGTGTGGCCCCGTCCAGTGGGGCAGGAACTTTGTTGCGACGCCCGCGGGTTTGGTGTATATGTAGTACCACACCTTATCTCCGACCTCGAACACCTGGTGTGAGGCTTTTTTTGTCGTAATAGGTCTTGTCACCTTCTGCACTTCTTTCCAATTGTCCTTGAGCGTACGCAAAGGTAGTCTGGAGATGGTTCCGCAAGTCGGTCACGTATTGATGAGCCGTGTAGGCGGTGGCTGCGGCGACATCTCCCGGTTGGTACAGGAGATGCAGAGGAAGGGTAATTTGCCGGCCCGTCATCATCTCAAAGGGTGTCATTCCCGTAGACTTGTTGCGTGTGGCTCTGATTGCCATCAGTACCAATGGGAGTTTGAGGTCCCAATCTTTGTGGTTGGCTGCCACATATTTCCTCAAGATTCTGACAATTGATTGTTTGCTCTGGTCTACCCCCCCGAGCTCCTAGGGTGGTACGCGATGTGGAGTTTAGCTTTGACTCCCAGGAGCTTCCACAGTTCGGTCATTACAGCTGCCGAAAAGTGGGTTCCTCTGTCGCTGTCCACGGTTTCTCCTGGCAGGCCGAAACGACTGAAAACGTGGTTTAGCAAAAGAACGGCAGTGGTTTCCGCTGTGTCATTGGTCGCCGGCAGGCACTCCACCCACTTTGTGAATGCGCAAGTCACTGTGAGGAGGTACTTGTTGCCTCTGGCAGACCTGGCAACTGGGCCGACCCAGTCGATCTGGATCGAGCTCCAGGGGTAAGACACACCCGTGCGTTGCAGGGGTGCTCTGTGAAGTGGCTTGGTGGGTTGAAACTGGCAGCAAACTAGACACCCCCTCACGTATCGTGCCACGTCTTGTTCCATGTGAGGCCAGTGGGCCACCTGTCGCAATGTTTCGCATGTAGCCTTGACCCCCCTATGGCCTCCACATGGCTCGTCGTGGGCATGAGCTATCATTATCCCCCTCTGTGTTTTAGGAACCACCCACCTTCGAGCGGTGTCGGTTTCTGAACCATACACCAATAGGTCATCTACAAGTGTGAGGTGCTGTTTAGTTGCGTACAGCGAACGCAAGTCGTGTGAACCTGCCAAAGCCAGTTCGGACACTGGGTGGTTGACAGGATCCGACAGGAATGCCATCAAAGTGGCGAGGGACTCATCTTGGTGTTGCATTGCTACCAGGTCGCCATTCATGAATGAATGCGTTAGCAACACATTATGTTTGTGCGACGACGTTTTCCGTGGTGCTACATGGTTACGCGTTACCGCAGACACCATAGCTTCCTCAGTGGGTTTTTCGTCTCGAGCAGCAAACACCCAAGGGGTGCCGTGAATTGCACCAGATTTCGCCATGCTGTCAGCATGGTCGTTGCCAAGTTTGTCACGACCAGGTGATTTGGAGTGTCCCTTGACTTTCTTCCAATACACCTGTATGTCGTGTTTGGTGATGAGATCATCACAAGCTAGAATGAGCTCTTTGTTTTTCACCTCTTTACCACTTGAAGTAGTCATGTGCTTTTGTTTCCAAAACGGCAAGTGGCATAAGAAGGTGAGTCTCGCGTAGTTAGAGTCGGTGCAGATCGCCAGTTCTGCCAATCCGTGTTTCACCGCTGTTTGCAGGGTGATCAGCACACCAGCCACTTCTGCAAACTGGCTGGTCTTGTTGCCAAGCTGAAATTGAAGTGGTTTGCACGGAATGTCGTTGTGCCATACCAATCCCACCCCAGCTTGCAAGTGGTCTAGATGGCGGTAAGAACAGCCATCTACAAATGCCATCGGCATGTCGAGACACACGTTCTCTTCGAAATAGTGATGGTTCGAAGGCAATGGCGGAGCGATGTCACGCGGGGGTGGTCCGGAGTCGGTTTCATCGTCACCACAGTGTTGACACACCGCCAAAGCACTGCCCAAAGGCAGGTTCTTTGCTTTTGCGTAGTTGATTACTACATCATGGCTCTGCAGCGTCATGAGCCAAGCCGCTATCCTGCTGTTGTGTACAGCACCCTCACGGATTCGTTGGCTTTTCAGAAAAGTCACAGGCTGGTGACATGTTTCTATGATCACCTTTTGTCCGCCGACATAACTGGTGAAGTGTTTGATCGCCCAGACTGTCGACAGCAGCGCTTTTTCGCAGTCTGAGTATTTGTGTTCGGCGGGGTTGAGTGTTTTGCTCGCGTAAGCAACCACACGTTTGTCTTGGTCGTATTTTTGGTACAACCCAGCGCTAAGGCAGTGCTCTGAGAAACCGACTTCCAAAAAGAATGTCTTGTCTTTGTTGGGGTATACCAGGCAGGGTGCCTCGCAAAGCATGTTTTTCAAGGAAGCCACCGCTTCGTTGTGAGTGACATCCCAAACGAATGGGGTGTCTTTCTGAAGAAGGTGAGTCAACGGTTTTGACAAGTCGGCGTAGTTTTCGATGAATTGACGGGAGTAATTACATACTCCCAAGAATCTGCGCACCTCGTGAAGGTTTGTAGGTGTTTTGATGTTGCGGACTGCTTGGATTCGGTTAGACTGTGGCAGGATGCCCTCGGCACCCACCAGAAGCCCAACGTAGTTTACCTTGGTCCTGCACCATTGCCCTTTTATGATGGCCAACTTAGCCCCTGCAGTCCCGAGTTGGGTGAGAACGTGGTCCATTTCATTGAGGTGATGTGACCAAGTCTCACTTCTCATGAGAACGTCGTCCACGTAAATTATCGTCCCCCTAGAGGCTGCGTCTGGCATCGCCTTGTGCAGGAAGATGTTGAACTCTGAGGGGGAGTTCGCATACCCGAATGGGCAACGATTGAACGTGAAGAGCTTGTTCGAGAAAGAGAAAGCCAACTTGTGTTGGTCACGCGGGTCGACTGTCATGGTCCAGAAACCATTTGCCAGGTCTTCATCGGGTGGTGGCGGCATGTCACTTTTGGAAGAGTCATCGGTTGTTACCTCACAAGAGTGTACTTCGCATGCAGGAGGAGACGCAATATCATCCTCCGTGACGATGGAGTATATTAACAGGTTGCTGTCAGGATCGACATCCAGCCGGAATGCCGATGTGTCGTCCAGTGGCAATACAGGAGTTAGTGCTATTGCTTTTGACTGACAAGTAAACAGCGTACCTCCCTCGCCATCTAGGTCTAGGGAGGACGGAAGAGGCCCAATCACAGGAACAACTAGTTCAAAATCATGGAAGGCGTAATCGATCAATGTTCCTAGCTGAGTGTGCCGAGGAATGGAAATATCCGCTTGAGTCAGATTTTGTACCAGGAGGTAAGTGGATCTAGCGGTTAGTTCCAACAGTGGGTTACCATTGATAGTTAGCCCCAAGTCGAATAGTTTTGGAGAGGGTTGGAAGAACGCAGTGGTGCCTTCCATCCGGTATCCGGGCGCCAGGTTCAGTCTTACAGAAACCTCTGTGGTTCTTGCCGGTGTCAACATGGCGGACTCAGTTATCGTCTTGCAAGCTTCAGGAATAGTCTGCCCGGAAGCCATTCGCACCGGGTCGAAAGACAAGGCATGTTGGTTTGGCTGCGCCAAAGACCAAAGAACTTGGTGTATGGTATCAAGTTTAACACCCAATCTTACCAAAATGTCCGCTCCCACATAGACTGTATGTGGGAGGTCCGCGACAACCAGTAGGTAGTGGGATAATTCCTTGGTTCCAATGCGGATCGATAGCGCACACACCCCTATTGCGGTGAGTGTTGTCTGGGGATTCGTTCCCAGTGGAAATCTAAACGTTTTCGGCACAAGGGGATGGCAGTTAGCCGTTTTCGAAATTTCGTTGAACATTTCCAAACTGATTGCGGATTTTTCTGACCAGGTGGCCAGCCTGGTATCCTCAGCCCTAGTGCCGTTTAGGCACACGCCCCCTATCAGAGGAGGGCGGTAAGTGTCGGCTGGTGAATCACCCAAGCCGCACAAGAAAACCACATGTTCGGTTAAGTTCCGAGTCGAACTCACATTGTCCTTTGCCACAAATGGCGGGCTCATGGCCAAGTTCACAGGGTTTGCGTCAGATGCTGACGTCGGACCCACGTCGTTGCACAATGTAAGGCAGGTCGCCTTGGAAGAATGCGGCGAAGTCAACGGAGTAGGCATAGGTATTTGTGACCAGATTTGATTGGTTTTCCAATCCATTAGTGGTACCAAACGGTCAATTAAATCACTCCCAATCAGCATTCGTTCAATTTCGATGCTAGTCACATACACGGGGTGTATCAGTGACACGCTTTCGAAGTTGAGTTTAAGTAGGAGACGTTTGGTTAGGGGCGAGGTAGCTTGAGTGAAACCTCGAAGATTCGTATCGCAATGTTCCGTTTTCAACCAACGTTTTGTTGGGTCCACTGCCCTTTTTAGTTCATCCAGCAAGGTTTCGGATATGAGGGAAATTGTTGAACCCGAATCTATCAGAGCGTGACAGGTCACACAGTCCTCCAGGACTGTTCTAAGGTATGGCCTGTTCGAGTTGGTTTTTCTCGTCATATCCCCAACAAAATGGAGTGGGTTGGGAGAACGGAGCGGTTTGTAATCTGCGTCGATTTCCAAGACAGATAAGTTACCTACGTGACCCAGTGGGTCCTCTATCGGAATGGTAGAGGAATCATCTGTTACAAAGCTGCTTATCTCGTGCATCTCCACCTCCGTGTCCAAGTCTGTAGACAAAACCTGCGGGCTTGTGTCTAGAACGGGCGGTACCTGGACAGGGATTCGAGTGGGGGCGGGGGTAATGGAAATGTTTGCGTCCTCTTGAATTGCATGAATTTCGGCGGACTCGGTTTCCAACGATTTTACGCCTAGTCATGAGGATTTATCCTTGTCCTCTTTCTCAAATTTCTTACGATGCAGTACATCTTTTATCAGAGCTTCTATATCATTTCGGTTAGCGTTTAAATCATTGTTGAACACTTTGTTGCCCTTGTTACGCTTGTTACCCTTGTGTCCTGACCCTTTGTGAGAGTTAGGCGGAGGGGCATGTCGGCTAGGTTGATCTCTACGGGACCTGTTAGATTGGGGACGTTCATCGTAGCTATTGTTACGGCGGTGGTTGTCGGGGTGGTGGTTACTTGGTAGCCACCCCCTTTGATCGTCCTCTTTTACAGCATATGTCCCTGATGCAGCCCCTTCTAATTCGAGTGATGGTTCCCGCCTAAGCTCGAAAGTCGAGGTGTCCGGGCTCTTAGCCCGGCTTGCTTTTGATGCTTCAAAAGCGGTGCTTGCCAGCTCTCGGAGCGTCGAGATTGGCAACCCGACGTGGGCAGTAGGGCCCAAGTAGTTAATGAAGTTGGGAGACATGTTTGACAGAAAAAGTTGTTTGAACGGTAATAGGTCTTCCATTCCTGTTTCAGTGAGCATGCCAAAGTAAGCTGAACGAAGCCGGTGATAGTAGGCTTGTGGGTGTTCATTTCGAGCTTGTCTGATATTGTTAGCCAACGAACTATCGTGTTTGCGAGTCGCAGAACCACTGAATTCTATTTTCAAAACCGTGGCAAGTTTAGCATAGTCGTTTTGCACGTGTTGCTCTTGTAGACGGATGAACCTTGTCACGTGTCTGTTGGACGTTCGCTTCAAAAGATAGAGCCTGTCTGCATTCGCAGCGTTTGGGTAGCCATCCAAGGCGTCCTCTATGTCTGCTAAGAATGTCTCAGTGTCGTTTGGCTTTCCCGGAACGGGGTCGAAGAGGCGGAAGTTTTTGACGATTTTGTCAAGGCGATCCCCGCCAAGTGCGCGGGGAGCATCTGCACTCTCCCGTGGAGAATTGTCGGCCGAGAGGCCAAGAGGAAAAGTCAAGCTGTGGTTGTGTTGGCGAGGAAGCCCCAATTCACTGTGGGCCGAATGGCCAAGAGAAAGAGGCTGAAATCTCCTGTCATCTACATTCCCTCGTTCTCTTAGCTCCGGATGTGAGCTAGGTTGCTTGGTTTGGTTGTCCCGCGATAGCGCGTGACTGTTCTGGAGTTCCTCCAGATGATACCTAAGGGTGGTGTTATGCTGCATCGCAGAGTCCACCTGGGAGTTGAGGGTGTTTATTTTCGACACGTAGGTGTCGCCCTTTTTTCGCTCGGCCTCATACTTATCTGTCATGGTTTGCAGGGAGAGGTCGCGAGTGTGGAGTGAGAGATCCAGTGATGCGATGTCCTCCTTTTGTTTAGAGGTCACATTTTCCAACTTTCTCACCTGGTCTTTCTCATCCTTCATTAAATCAGCGACTTCAATGAGTTCTGCTGTTTTGTCCTCCAACTTGGTCATTGTGTTCATTAACTGATCGTCTTTGGTCTGCAGCTTTTGGAATAGAGCATTATTGCTTTGAGTGGTTTCATTCACAACCGTTTGTAGGGCATCAATTTGCTCGCCCCGTTTTCTAACTAGCTCTTCCGATACATCTAGTTTCGCGTGGACTTCATCGTATTTAGTTTTGGCTAAACCGAGTTGTTCTTTTAGAATACGGACTTGGTCAAGAGATTGTTCGCGTTCTTTGTTATAAGTGTTAGACAGATCTTCCAATTTATCTGTTCTCACACACAGTTCCTCAGCTAGCAGTAGCTTATCTTTTTCGGCTTTCGATGCCAGCTCCCTGGTTCTCTCCACCTGTACCTTGAACTCCCCAGCTTCCTGCTCGTGCCTCTGCTGGGCACTGAGGTACTGGTGCACTGTCCATCTCTGCTGGTGGGCATAGTTGAGGGCTAAACTGGAGAGAACCTTCACAAGGCCTCCGCCTGATGGTCTATTTTGAAGAGCGTCTGTCGCAATGTCTGCATTTTTCTCGCTTATGGCATTGAAATCTAACATTTTCAGCCCCTCGGCATAGTTAGGATTTGCATCGTTGCTGAGGTCCGCGATCAATCTTTCCGTGGGTGAAGGTCCACTGATTAGAGGGGAAATGGGTGGAAACCCATCTGATGGATTGCTCATTATTATGATTGTCAGTTATTTCAATTTACGTAATGTTTGGGGTTTTTAGTTGGAGGCTGCAAACACGATTTAACTCAGTTTGTAAACGTCAATGAATCATCAAGACTGGGTCAGTAATGTGAGTTGGTTATTACTGAACTTGCCAAAACAGGTTTAATTGATTAAATCGATTTTAATGATAAATCTAACCTGTATCGGCTATTTGGGAATTTTAATTTTAATTCACCTGAAAGAGTTGCTATCTCTAAGTTAACGTTGAAAAGTTTAACTATGTCTCATTGGTTAGTACACATTAGTTTGCGTATTATTCCAATAACCAACCTGGACGGTAGTGTAGCAATTTAATGTATATTAAATTGAACGAGACAATGATATCCAATCAGTTGAGACCGGTTAGATATCGTACAGCATAACCTGAATTATTTAAAAATAATTACTGGTGATTCTTCACCACCGGAGGTCACTGTTAACACAAGCTAAAATCGACAGGGTACCAGTGAAAATAGAATCTTACAATACTGTTAAAAAGTCTACCTAAACACCATTAAGCTGGTAAAACAGCTTTAATCTATTAATCAATTTGAATGATTAGTCAACCCCGTATAGCTAAAGGAATTACCTTTAATTAACCTGAAGTAATTGCTATATCTAAGTTAACATTGAAAAGTTTAACTATGTCTCATTGGTTAGAACACATTAGTTTGCGTATTATTCCAATAACCAACCTGGACGGTAGTGTAGCAATTTAATGTATATTAAATTGAACGAGACAATGATATCCAATCAGTTGAGACCGGTTAGATATCGTACAGCATAACCTGAATTATTTAAAAATAATTACTGGTGATTCTTCACCACCGGAGGTCACTGTTAACACAAGCTAAAATCGACAGGGTATCAGTGAAAATAGAATTTTACAAAACTGTTAAAAAGTCTACCTAAACACCATTAAGCTGGTAAAACAGCTTTAATCTATTAATCAATTTGAATGATTAGTCAACCCCGTATAGGCTAAAGGAATTAGCTTTAATTAACCTGAAATAGTTGCTATATCTAAGTTAACGTGGAACAGTTTAACCATGTCTCATTGGTTATGGCACATTCGTGTGTGTATTATTCCCATAACCAACCTGGAGAGGTAGTGTATCAATTTAATGTATGTATAAAATTGAACAAGACAATGATATCTAATCAGTTAAGACTGGTTTGATATCCTACAGCGTAACCTGACTTATTTCACGAAAAATGACTGGCGATTCTTCGCCAGAGGTTACGGATAGCCCAAGCTGAGAACACACAGGATTCCCGTCTAACGCGGGAATTCACTATGAACAAAGAGGAAAACAAAAATGGCGGCTCCCCTTTGTTAGCTTAGCATCTGGCGCAATGCTTAGCTTTCCTTGCGCGGGGTTTCCCCCTCGCCGCACAAGGGATGTTCCCTCCAACAAGGGAACGGGTTTACTTGGTGACGTCTCACGTTCAACCCTTAACCTCTCCCCGTTACCCAACGCGAGAGTTAGAGAGATAATAACTTCGCTTCGGTCAAACGAATATATCTACTCTAATTTCCGTAATGGCTGGCTCATATGTCCTCTGCTCTAGGAATTACTTATGACCGAGTCAGATCACTCCTGAAAGCGATCGACAGAAATAACACTACGTTAGGCCCAACTAGTATTATTTCTCAGAATGCCTGCATCGGCTGGTACATATGCCCTAGCTCGTAGCATTCAGTAGACCCCCTTCACACTGGCTTTGGTCAGATATACAACAGGGGTCGTTCTCTCCCGACCAGTATCTGGGTCAAATGGAACGACACACACACACTTCTCTCCCGCACTAGTCCTGCCTATAGCTATTAATGGAATGTATATATATTGCTACACAATTGATATGGAATAACACAACAGTGCGGCCTAGTCCTATCTTAGATTCCTCACAGGGGGCGCCATATGTCGTGACGTTGTATTAGTTAATGTGACGACTGTTGCTCATCGAATGATTAACGGTTTATAATTACGTGATTAAATGAATTAAGCAATGAATCAAGCAATTATTAACTCATTAACCTGGGGCACCATGGGAACATTGTTTTGATTGAGTTTCTATTTCCCAAATTAACTCAAAGGATATCAGAATATCGATTACAACAGTCGCTAAATTAATCAGTTTCCTCTACAGTCTCATAATCTGAAAGTCGTATAATCCGGGAATCTGCACGGACCCGGGCTTTACCACTGAATTTACCACACCAATCTTAGTTGATTATTTATTTACTAGCAAGCTAAAATGATGATAAAAATGCACATACACAAAACACAGTCTAGCTATTGATTAGGACTTAGTATAACGGGCCAACACACTCTGGCGCTTGTTACCCAAAATGGGGATTTTAAAGAGAGAGAAATAAAGGAAGTACACGAGAGAAATATACATTTGGGTTCATTTGTCAGCCATGCTTATTTAAAATTAGCCTTGCCCCGAACTGCCGCTCTTATGGGTCAGAATATAATGATGTAATTACGTGTTGTAGTTCTCAGGTGGGACGCTCCGCGTGGGTCGTTTAGGCTTCTAAATGACGCAGTTCTACGGCGCAACTCTCTGGTTGTCCTCACGATGTCAGTGTCCTTCTTGGCTAAGTGGTCTGATCCTCACCCTTGATCGGAAAGGGGTCTTCTGAGGACAGACAGCTCTGTAGCTCAGAGCTCACAGCTTCGGCTCGAATAGTGTCGATACCACGATTCAATGGAGAGTGGAGGCTGGGTGGTTCGGCTTGAATTCACCTGCTTAGACACAGCTACTCGTCCGTAGCTCGTGTAGAAAAATAGTTCTTTGTCTTCAACCTTGTGTTTCGTTTTGGGGTTCGTCGACTTTGTTAGACCTTGGCTGCAGCTTGGGGTCAATAGTCTACTATGTTAATTCTTCACTCTCCTGTCTTATACCCTCGGGTCAGAAGTGGGTGTAACAGCCTTTAGGGCGATTCTCTGGGCGGACCAAGTACAGGGGGCAAGGCTTAGATTTGGCTAAAAATCCGATTTTAGACACTAACTTCACATTTCATCTTTATCAAAACATTCTGTTTGATTTTGATATTTTCCAAACAGCGTACAATGTATAAACATCAGGCATATACTGGGAAAACTCTTAAAGGTACAATGTTTTCATAATAACGTCATCTCTTAACCTTTAAAAACCAATACAAAAGTTACATACATTTTAATATTCCACTTTTCGTCATAACCACCATTGTGGCTGACAGAAACCATTGTTCCAAAGTTCCTTTATTGCATGTTTAAGGTTCTGAGGCCAGTTCTCCATTGTTAGGACAAAGGAATTTCTCTGTATTATGGGCATGAGGTGTCATAAAACCCCCACATCTTCAGACCCCTAGATCTCTCCTCCTCTGTTGGGGGTTTGGGAGATAATCTGTAGGGTGGTGGTCTCCTGTACCCTGACCTGATCAGGACAGTCATGACACTTCTGACCCACTGGAATTGTGATACAATTATATAAAAAATAAGACTGGAATTTTCCAGCCCAGCTGGCAATGAACACATTGGTGCTCCAAGGATCCACCCCAGTATTTTCCTTCTACTGTACAAGAAGATATCCCCCCCCCAAAAAAGAGAACTGCTTATTTGGATTGGATATATATATTTAATTTTTTTTAATTTTTGTATTTTTTTGCAAACATTTCTGTTTTCGCTTTGTCATTATGGGGTACTGTGTATAGATTGTTCAGGATTTTTTTAACGTAACAAAATGTGGAAAAAGTCAAGGGGTCTGAATAATTTCCGAAAGCACTGTATATGCCAGGTCGCAACAGAAACAATGATGTCACTCGCGAAACGCCTGTTATTTTGGCAAAAGAAAGATCATAAAAGTAACAAGTAAATCAATCAATATGTTTCAGATTCATACATTAATTATTGGACGTTATACAGAGAATAATAGAGATTATATTTCTTTAAATTCAATTTAAAGGAATAATACACCTGTCGTGGAAATTCTACGCAGGGACACTCAAAGTCAATATTAAATGAATCATCCTTTATTCTCAACGCGCTGGAGAGGTTCTAACCAACTCAATGCACCATGTACACATGTCAATCAGGAGCTCCGACAGGCAGCCTCGTTAGTTCTCTTATATACTTACACAGAAAGTAATAATAACATGATTTAGCTTATTCATTATTCATAATTAATTCATCATTAACATTTGCTTCATTCATGTGACCGACCAATACTGGTTCATGCATGTGACAGACCAATACCTCACGAGGCTTTCTTCTCTCCAAGTTGAGACCTTGAAACTGAGATATCGTTCTCAAAACAAGGGTCTGGGCGTACTGCCAAATTGCAGATACTACAGTGAGGAATTCTCCCAGGCACGTTCAATCAGTCACTTACATGAACACAGAAATTGGTTATTAGAAAACTACAAACGTAAACAGTTCCATCTCATTACACTGTTAAATAACACAAATATATGTTAACAATATTGTTTGTGAACAAATGTTTAATTTTTTCATTTTAATAAGGTTAGGAGCAACATGTGAAAATCGTTGTGGAAATCTGATGCAGCTCAAGTCGACTACAAAACCCACGATGCAATGCTCTCTCTCTCTCTCTCTCTCTCTGAGCATGCTTTCTAGCTTGCTAGTGTAGCTAATGTACACACAATAACACCAAAGAGAGTGTAAGGTGCCAGATGTTTCACCGGATATATAAATCTGAAGCATCCAAATATGGTGAGGAGAGGAAGCCCAGTGGGAGAATATGGAGTGAGATGGAACTGGGCCTACATTCTGCAGATTTTCTCACTGAAGAAATGCCCGATCTCAATACAGTTTTCTTTTACCAAAACTAGAATCTGTTACAGATAGAGTGCATTAAGTTTTGCAGGTTCAAGTCCCGTACTTTTTCTGAATGTCCTCTCCCGATATGATCAAATTCATGAAAATGTGGTCATTTAAATGTATGTAAAATTGTATTCATATTTGTGGGTTAATATACCTTCATCCAATACACACCACACACACATATACGCACACACGCACACACACACAGGGCAAGGGGGGAGAATAGAAAATTGCGTTGCGTGATGGACGCTGAACGAAAAACTGAGTTGAATATTTGGTCCACTGTTTAGTTTGAGGACATCTTAGCAAAATACATACCTTGTCATGACGATATAAACGGATGGATGTGTTCTAGACAAGTATGCCCATACCATATATTGGCTGATATGGCGATCAGGAGTGGAATAATGTTTTAAAAAGCATTATGAAATGTTTGTTACACCCTATCTCCATTGACAAGAACCTTATTGTGAGGACGTGGCACAATGCGATTTCCTGAATTCACTGACGGACCACTTATCTTAGATGTTAAATCACGGTGAAAATACATGTTTTACCCAGCTCATAGAACATAGACTACAACCAAATGAACAGGAGTTTCATTCTGTAATGGATTATCCCTTTAAATGTTTGGAAAATCGTATTTTGTAAATGTTTTATGCAAATACAATTATAATACCTGTGTTTGTGTGTGTTTGTTTCAGGGTGCAGTTGAGCGGGAAGGAAAAGGAGAAAGTGAAGAAGGAAGCCCTGGATCTTTGTATGAAGTACAGCTTTGTGACTCCTTTCACCTCAATGGTGGTCACCAAGCCCCAGGGAGAGGACTCACAGGTGGCCCACAAGCCCAAGGAGGGGGAGAAACCGATACGATCTAGTCGAGTCATCTCCGGGTCAAGATTACAAGTCTTGAAACACCAAGTCAACAGTGAGCAAAACTACCATCATCACCACACACACACACACACACACACACACACACACACACACACACACACACACACACACACACACACACACACACACACACACACACACACACACACAAAGGCAGGCATGTGCGTGCACAGGCACCCCCCCACCCCCCCCCCCCCCCCACAGGCACACAAAGTGTGGCAATTAATGTATGGTGTGAGTCAATGGCGTAAATAAAAGACCAAAGGCTGTCAATTTACAGTATAAACTTTACATTATAAACTGTATATGAACTTTAAATATATGTTATGTTTACCAGGCCACCCTGCGATGGCAGTCCAAGACGCTTATGGTAAGACAAATACCTTACCCCTAATTTTGGCCGGGATTCAATTCAAAACTGCGATAAAGCGAGCTTGAAGCGCGATCGGATTGAATCCTGGCCCTTATCTAGGTTAAATTCAGAAGTCACTACTGACTGTACCCAAAATGTTCTCTCTATTTTTATCCCTCTCTCTCTTTCACTCTTGTTCTCTCATCTATTCTCCGGTTACTTAACTCTATTTTTCTTAAATGTTTAGATGAAATACACGTTTGTCTGTGCAGTATGTGTTTGTAGTTGGACAGAATGGAAAGAAAATAACTACAGTAAAAATATACACTCACCGGCCAGTTTATTAGGTAACCACCCCGTTCACAAAAATGGATCGCTCCTACAGACAGTGAGTCTCGTGGCTTGCTATATAAAGCAGGCAGACAGGCCTCAAGGCATTCAGTTACTGTTTGATTGAATGTTAGGATGGGCAAAAAGAGTGACCTAAGAGACTTTGAGCGTGGTATGACCGCCGGTGTCAGGTGTGCCGGATCCAGAATCTCAGAAACATTGCCTTCCTGGGCCTTTCGCGCACTACAGTGTCTAGGGTTTACCGAGAATGGTGTGACAAACAAAAAACATCCAGTCAGCAGCAGTCCTGTGGGCAAAAACAGTTAGTTGATGAGAAAGGTATATGGAGATTGACCAGAAAGGTCAAAGGAGAATGGCAAGAATGGCAACAGGTGGGACACAAACAGGCAAATAACGGTGAAGTACAACAGTGGGGTGCAGAACGGCATCTCGGAATGCACAACTCATCGATCCTTGTCACAGATTTGCTATTGCAGCAGACGACCACACCGGGTTCCACTCCTACAGCTAAAAACAAGAAGTGGATCCAGTGGGCACACTATCACCAACACTGGACAGTCGACGAATGCTGTTGCATCACGATGATGGCAGGATTTGGCAAAAGCAGCATGAGTCCATGGCCCCATCCTTCCTGGTATAAACTGTACAGCCTAGAGGCGGTGGTGTGGGGAATGTTTTCCTGTCACACGCTAGGTCCCTTGATACCAATTGAGCATTGAATGTTTCAGACACCTTGTAGAATCAATGCCCCAAAGACTTCAAGCTGTTCTGGAGGCAAAGGTGGGTCTGACCCGATACTAGATGGGTGTTCCCTAATAAACTGTCCGTGAGTGTATGTGAACATATACAAACACTAAAACCTGTATAAATAGCATCAAGATCAGTTAAATCAGGTCAAGATTAGTACAGTTGAAGTCGGAAGTTTACATACACCTTAGCCAAATACATTTCATCTAATTTTTTCACAATTCATGAAATTTAATCCTGGTAAAAATTCCCTGTCTTAGGTCAGTTACCACTTTATTTTAAGAATGTGAAATGTCAGAATAATAGTAGAGAGAATGATTTATTTCAGCTTTTATTTCTTTCATCACATTCCCAGTGGGTCAGAAGTTTACATACACTCAATTAGTATTTGGTAGCATTCCCTTTAAATTGTTTAACTTGGGTCAAACGTTTCCAGTATCCTTCCACAAGCTTCCCACAACACGTTGGGTGAATTTTGGCCCATTCCTCCTGACAGAGCTGGTGTAACTGAGTCAGGTTTGTAGGCCTCCTTGCTCGCACACTCATTTTCAGTTTTGCCAACAAATTTTCTATAGGATTTAGGTCAGGGCTTGGCCACTCCAATACCTTGACTTTGTTGTCCTTAAGCCATTTTGCCACAACTTTGGAAGTATGCTTGGGGTCATTGTCCATTTGGAAGACCCATTTGTGACCAAGCTTTAACTCCCTGACTGATGTCTTGAGATGTTGCTTCAATATATCCACATCATTTTCCTACCTCATGATGCCATCTATTTTGTGAAGTGCACCAGCCCCTCCTGCAGCATAGCACCCCCACAACATGATGCTGCCACCCCCGTGCTTCACGGTTGGGATGGTGTTCTTCAGCTTGCAAGCCTCCCCCGTTTTCCTCCAAACATAACGATGATCATTATGACCAAACAGTTCTATTTTTGTTTCATCAGACCAGAGGACATTTCTCCGAGAAGTACGATCTTTGTTCTCATGTGCAGTTGCAAACCGTAGTCTGGGTTTTTTATGGCGGTTTTGGAGCAGTGGCTTCTTCCTTGCTGAGCGGCCTTTCAGGTTATATCGATATAGGACTCGTTTTAATGTGGCTATTGATACTTTTGTACCAGTTTCCTCCAGCATCTTCACAAGGTCCTTTGCTGTTGTTCTGGGATTTATTTGCACTTTTCGCACCAAAGTAGGTTAATCTCTAGGAGACAGAATGCGTCGCCTTCCTGAGCGGTATGACTGCTGCGTGGTCCCATGGTGTTTATACTTGCGTACTATTATTTGTACAGATGAATGTGGTACCTTCAGGTGTTTGGAAATTGCTCCCAAGGATGAACCAGACTTGTGGACTTCTACAATAGTTTTTCTGAGGTCTTGGCTGATTTCTTTTGATTTTCCCATGATGTCAAGCAAGGAGGCACTGAGTTTGAAGGTAGGCCTTGAAATAAATCCACAGGTACACCTCCAATTGACTCAAATGATGTCAATTAGCCAATCGAAAGCTTCTAAAGCCATGACGTAATTTTCAGACATTTTCCAAACTGTTTAAAGGCACAGTCAACTTAGTGTATGTAAACTTCTGACCCACTGGAATTGTGATACAGTAAATTATAAGTGAAATAATCTGTCTGTAAACAATTGTTGGAAAAATGACTTTACATTATAAACTGTATATGATCTTTAAATATATGTTATGTTTACCAGGACCCCCTCCGATGGCAGTCCAAGACGCTTATGGTAAGACAAATACCTTACCCCTAATTTTGGCCGGGATTAAATTCAAAACTACGATAAAGCGAGCTTGAAGCGCGATCGGATTGAATCCTGGCCCTTATCTAGGTTAAATTCAGAAGTCACTACTGACTGTACCCAAAATGTTCTCTCTATTTTTATCCCTCTCTCTCTTTCACTCTTGTTCTCTCATCTATTCTCCGGTTACTTAACTACATTTTTTCTTAAATGTTTAGATGAAATACACGTTTGTCTGTGCAGTATGTGTTTGTAGTAGGACAGAATGGAAAGAAAATAACTACAGTAAAAATATACACTCACTGGCCAGTTTATTAGGTAACCACCCCGTTCACGAAAATGGATCGCTCCTACAGACAGTGAGTCTCGTGGCTTGCTATATAAAGCAGGCAGACAGGCCTCAAGGCATTCAGTTACTGTTTGATTGAATGTTAGGATGGGCAAAAAGAGTGACCTAAGAGACTTTGAGCGTGGTATGACCGCCGGTGTCAGGTGTGCCGGATCCAGAATCTCAGAAACATTGCCTTCCTGGGCCTTTTGCGCACTACAGTGAAATGATGTCAATTAGCCTATCGAAAGCTTCTAAAGCCATGACGTAATTTTCTGAAATATTCCAAACTGTTTAAAGGCACAGTCAACTTAGTGTATGTAAACTTCTGACCCACTGGAATTGTGATACAGTGAATTTTAAGTGAAATAATCTGTCTGTAAACAATTGTTGGAAAAGTGACTTGTGTCATGCACAATGTAGATGTCCTAACCGACTTGCCAAAACTATAGTTTGTTAACAAGAAATGTGTGGAGTGGTTGAAAAACGAAGTGTATGTAAACTTCCGACTTCAACTGTATATATGAAATGATGTAACTAAATGAAATGGTCATTAATATAAAGTTTAATTTTACAAACAATTTCGTCACAATACTCTTCACAAACAAAACAAAAATTATAGGGAAGAGGAGAGAAAAAAGGAGTAAAGGGGATAGAAAACCGTCAAATCAAAAGGAATGACAACAACAATAAAGAGATGCTATATCAGTGGATTACCCCAGCACTTTTAACTCAATGAACTTTCCTCCTGTCATTCCCTAGCTGGTCTTTCCCCAAAACAAGGACTAAGAGGCAAGTGTGTCAATTTCAACTGCTGTGAAAATGTAGTGCAGAAGAAATCAATTTCCGCAATGATTGAATTCTGACCAATTTCCAAAATTTGGTGATGAGTTTTACAACTGCCCCTGCTTTACAGAAAATGCTCCGCAAAGGGGAGACAGAGGAAAAGGAATCATGTCAAGAGTCGGCAAGTGACTATCTTTCCCCTGTATCACAGCTGAACTTGTTGAACATCAGCTTACGTGTGCTCAATTTGTGTTTGTTTTTTTGTCGTAGGCTTAATGCGTCGTACTAATGACCATGCTGTACAGAAGTCATTTCCTGACTTTGCCATGGGTAATTCTTCCACATGAAAAAATTATTGTTTGATATTTTGTGTGTGTGTATCTGTGTGTAGGATTCTTTGTGTTCATGTTCTGATTGTGTGTAGGGTTCTCTCTGTGAGTGTTCTCTCATGTTACACTTTCAGCTTCTCTTGATTTTAATGATCCTCCGCGAGCTCGCGCAACTAAAACTACAATGAGAACTACAACTACAACTGGTACTGCAATATTTATGTCGCCCTCAAAATGTATTTTTTTGTATATTTAAGATGTTGTCCAAGGTTATTGCTGTTTTTTCTCTCAAAGTATCTTAAGCAACCTTTTGCATTCTCTCTGTCTGTCCCTCTCTCTATCCCTTTCTCGATTTTCCTCGCTCTCTTTCTCTCTCTCGCTCTCTCTCAGTGAGTCCTCTCCGGAGGTTCCTGTTGCCCGCTGAGGGTCAGGCTCTGCCACTGTGCTATGACATTCCTGTGGCTCTCTCTCTCAGACTCCTACTAGACCCCAACAATGGTGACTTGACCTTAGAAATGGATTCTCATTTTGAATTCTGATTTTGAATTCAAATGTTATTTCATTCTTTCATTCAATTATTCATTGTCCTTTCCACATCATCCACTCACTCCTCAAACGTCGTCGAATGAACCGTGTCCGTCTTTCACCAGAGTTGTCTATGAATGGTCAGCTTGGTCAATCAGCCAGTGCAGGCTACCGGAAGATTGTGATCCATTACAGAAGCGATCAACATATTGAGTTAGACACTACTGGCATCACCTTCAACGATGAGCAGAATACAACATACTTCTCCTGGAGCCCTAAAATCAACCACAAAACGGACAGGTGCTGAATCATATACCGACTACATACTTTCGAATAAATGTCCTTATGTGCTATTGTTTTGTTTCTGTGATGAGAATTCAGATTTTGCCTTTTGTGCAGTGCAAGGTGTTTTATGTATAGCCTGGTTAAACCAAGTGAAGTGAGCCAATAGTGAGCATAGCGTTCAGTATTTAGTATTGTGTGGAGACATAAAGAGCTCTAGAGTGTATATTACTAAAGTTGCATAATGACAGGAATTCTTATACGGTAGCTATATAGGGTACTTTATAGGATGCCGTTTTTTTGTTGTTGATTGAATTGATACATCTTAGTCTTGTTATGTCTCTTCCTGCAGTGTGTCTCTGATCCTAAGGGACAAGGAGATGGATGTCACCATAGCGTCAACACGGGTCGTCATCATGCTCTACAAGAGGAATGGAATCAAGTTCCTGTGGCCCGTCCTGAGGCAGCGCCCGACAGGAGACAACATTATCGGGATCATGGGTGAGTGAAACGTTATCAGTCACTCCACTTCATATCCTTATGGTCTAGTCAATAGTCATGACATATTCTCTTTGTTTATATTTGATGAGACACTTTTGAAAACAATATTTGTTTAGATTTTTGACATTACTTGTTTTGTGTGACACAGATGAAAATACGTTATTTAGTGACACGGTATAATATAATATATAATAACATATACCATTTAGCAGATGCTTTTATCCAAAGCAACTAAAGGTCATTTTACATATGGGTGGTCCCGGGAATAAAACCCATAATTCTGCCGTTACAAGGGTCATGCTCCACCTACTAATCTACATAGGACAACTCCTAAGCTACAGAGGACCACCTCTTTATAATGGCCTTTTGATTTATGTTGACAGATCAATTGAGTACAGGCTTTAACTGAATGACAACAGAATATAATAAGGAATGTTATTGAATAGTTTGAGGTAGGCCTCATCTCCGAGGATCGCTCCTTAGAGCCAGATGCTGATGGCAGGTTGCCCTATGCTGGGCAGCTGGCATTGAACCCCCCGCTGAGGGAAAGGAGTTCCAATGACGGGCCTTGATGTTATTATGCTGTTGGTGGTGGGGAGGTGGAAAGTCACTGGAAGACTGTTGCTGACATAGAAATATTCCCCTAGTTTCATGCCCATTGGTTGAAAGAAAGGATAGTGATTATTGCACAAGTGAGCCAATAGGTTAATCAGCAACTGTGGTGGAATTGCCATAGTGTGCCATGCTTATAGGTTGAAGTTTAATAGGTGGATGACAATCCGCACGCTTGCTAATAGGAAAGGAGGAATAGAGACGTGACGCTATGCTGACGAGGCGACATTATAGACACTACCATATAAAACACCTACTATGCTGATGAGGCGACATTATAGACACTACCATATAAAACACCTACTATGCTGATGAGGCGACATTATAGACACTACCATATAAAACACCTACTATGCTGACGAGGCGACATTATAGACACTACCATATAAAACACCTACTATGCTGATGAGTGAGATAGGAAGCGATATGAATTATGAGTTAACTAGATTAATAACAAGTGATGATCCATTCAGACCTGCCTCTCTGATTGAACTTTCGTAATTACATTATTTGTACTGTGTGTTGCAGCTCATCCACCTGTTGCCTATGAGGAGGTCCAGGGAATAACAATGAAACTTAAGATTCGGGACAAAGAAGTCGACGTCTCCAGGTAAGCAGTGGTGGAAAAAGTACCCAATTGTCATACTTGAGTAAAAGTAAAAGATACCTTAATAGAAAATGACTCAAGTAAAAGTGAAAGTCACCCAGTAAAATACTACTTGAGTAACAGTCTAAAAGTATTTGGTTTAAAATATACTTAAGTATCAAAAGTAAAAGTATAAATCCTTATATACATCCAAAATCCTTATATTAAGCAAACCAGATGGCACCGTTTTTTTTTTTTTTTTTTTTTTTAATTCATGGAAAGCCAGGGGCACACTCCAACAATCAGACATAATTTACAAACAAAGCATGTCGGTTTAGTGAGTCCGCCAGATCAGAGGCAGTAGGGATGACGAGGAAAGTTCGGTTGAAAAGTGGCGTGATTTGGACCATTTTCCTGTCCTGCTAAGCATTCAAAATGTAACGAGTACTTTTGGGTGTCAAGGAAAATGTATGGAGTAAAAAGTACAATATTTTCTTAAGGAATGTAGTGAAGTAAAAGTAGTCAAAAATGTAAATAGTAAAGTACAGATACCCCCCAAAAAACGACTTAAGTACTACTTTAAAGTATTTTTACTTCATTACTTCACACCACTGCAGGTAAGTTTAACTGTCTATCAGACACAAGCTGTATAGAGATCTGACTGTTCATATGTTGTCTGTGATACTACTGTGTATCTATATCAAGGATGCGTATTTGGTATTCTGTTCATGCTATTAAATGAAGAACCTTGCTGTGGATTGTGTGTGCGTTACAGGGACTCTGCTGTGGATCTCAGTGTTCGCTCTACTCCCACAGTGGCATGCTGGTTGATGCCTCTTCAGTCTGCCCTACAGGGGGAGCTAGCTGACTTCACCATCACACAACTCTAACTGACCGTGTAGTTGCTCCTCCACCGCCAACTCATAAACGTTTAACATACAATAATTATGTTCCAGAATTAAGCAGAGCAACCATTAAGACTGAGGTTTCTAGGAGTTCACATAGTAACACAACTCAAATCTCCTGTGACAAATTCATTGTACAATAAATATCATGTTTGGGAACGGTTTGATTACTTTTTTTGTGTTTGCATTCCACCCTCTTCAATAAACACTGTCTTTCTGATGAAACTCAAGCTGACAGAGGATCCTCTAACTGCCACCATGAACATACAAACACACACTCTCTCTCTCTCTCGCTCTCTCTCTCTCTCTCTCTCTCTCTCTCTCTCTCTCTCTCTCTCTCTCATACACACACACACACACACAAACACACTCTCTCTCACACACACACACACACACACACACACACACACACACACACACACACACACACACACACACACACACACACACAGGCCTATTGTGTACCTGTGTTTACATTCAGGTTTGAATCTCTGACCACCATCTACAAGGCAAAGGCTGTTTGCACTTGGTGGGTCTGGGAGGTGATTGCTACCAAGTGGGCCACCAAGTACATAACATGGAAATAATCAAACATTCTCTATTAATATACAACTAACCATACTATTTTCAGAGTTGTGTGTATGTGAGTTGTGCTTCGAGCCGTGTGTATTATCCCCACCAGGGTAAAAAAGCTATTACGCAATCCAGGAATGCATTTCTGTAATAGTTTTCATGAACTGAGGTGACTAACTTGTTTTACCGGACAGACTGAAAAGGGAAGCTGACATTTATGTGGACTCAACCATTGAACTCAAACTAGTATCACTGACATTTTCAGTAAATCTACAATCTAATTGTCCCAAGGCTCTTCAGTGGGTCTTGACATGACTATGCTTATGTAAATAGACAGACATATGCCATTTAGGTTTTACATTTGCTTTATGCTTCACTGATAATAAACAAAGCCCAAGGATCTAGACTTTGATCCGCCTGAGTGCTTTGGGTATACTTTTACCATAATACATGTTCAGGGTTCTTGGATATTACTTCTGTACTACTTTGTGTTTTGTGTCACTGTGTTTTGTTGTTTGATTGAGGCTGTGTGTGTGTGTGTGTGTGTGTGTGTGTGTGTGTGTGTGTGTGTGTGTGTGTGTGTGTGTGTGTGTGTGTGTGTGTGTGTGTGTGTGTGTGTGTGTGTGTGTGTGTGTGTGTGTGTGTGTGTGCGACAGAGAGGGGAGAGAGAGACAGAGAGGGGAGAGTGTGTGTGTGTGTGTGTGTGTGTGTGTGTGTGTGTGTGTGTGTGTGTGTGTGTGTGTGTGTGTGTGTGTGTGTGTGTGTGTGTGCGACGGAGAGGGGAGAGAGAGACAGAGAGGGGAGTGTGTGTGTGTGTGTTTGTGAGAGAGAGAGAGAGAGAGAGAGAGTGTGTGTGTGTGTGTGTGTGTGTGTGTGTGTGTGCGACAGAGAGGGGAGAGAGTGTGTGGGTGGGACAAGGACACAGAAGGGAGGGATCATGCCATGGTTGAGACATTCACTACATGACTCAACCTACCACATACCAGTATACCAGTTACCTAGCAATGACAGAACACACTAACAACAAAACTGTTGGATTTCACTGGATACTTAATTACCGTATTCCCTAACTGAGGAGATTTGTAGCTTTTTCAACCAAGGAAACTCTGACAGATGGATGTGAAGATGAAATATCAATGACAGAACACACTGACCACAAAACTGTTGGATTTCACTGGGTACTTAATTACCGTATTCCCTAACTGTGGAGATTTGTAGCTTTTTCAACCAACGAAACTCTGACAGATGGGTGTGAAGATGAAATATCGATGCTGTAAGTAGTACACATGTATGCTCATGTAAACCACTGATCAGAATAGCATTCAAAAATCACATACGTTATCTGAAATTACATGGTTAGGCTATTCTACCATGGGCTATCATTCATTTTCACTCTACCAGTTGAAATTGAGCAAGGCACGTCACAAATGTCTTATCTAATCGTAGCTATACTAGGCAGCACCTTGCACTCTAACCATAACCCTAACCCTCAGGTATTCATCGCCATTCCTTGCTATTGCCTACAGTCTGATATCAGGACATTGGTTTCAGTCCAGACTTCTACCGAAGCCCGATGAAAGAAAATAGGACTCGCTCAACTTGTTTTCCATGTGTCACCAGTAATACGGAGGCGTACTGATGGGGTTGTGTGTGGACATATCTGACAACAGTTGGCACATCATACTCACAGAAGAAAGAAACACTAGTGCTTGAGGATCCAAATGGTACAAACCCCTGAACGTGGCCAATTTGAGGACAATTATGGAGCGGTGGCTCGCAATCCTGCTCTCCATACAGCTGTTGGTTTCAGCATCGGCGCTGGAGATGATGGACTACGAGAGTCAACGCGTCACCTGCTCAAAGGTAATATGCTAATGATCCTAATGGGTCCGCAATCATGGAGTGTGTGTGTGTTTGCCTGTGTGTGTGTGTGTGAGAGAGAGAGAGAGAGAGAGAGAGTGACAGAGAGAGAGAGAGAGAGAGAGAGAGGGACAAAGAGAGAGAGAGAGAGAGAGAGAGAGAGGGACAAAGAGAGAGAGAGAGAGAGAGAGAGAGTGACAGAGAGAGAGAGAGAAAGAGAGAGAGAGGGACAAAGAGAGAGAGAGAGAGAGAGAGGGACAAAGAGAGAGAGAGAGAGAGAGGGACAGACAGAGAAAGAGAGAGAGAGAGAGAGAGAGAGAGGGAGGGACAAAGAGAGAGGATGCAGAGGGGGATGGGGAGAAAGATAGACATCAACAGTCATGGTTTATTATGTTGTCACGTCACACATTCAATTTCCTTTATGTACTGTATGCCACTATCTGTTAATAACTGAATTTAAAAAATAATAACAATAATATGAAATGGAAAAAAAAGAAAAACACCTTGCACGTCACTTATTTAATGTATTCAAATATTTGAATATCGTTTGTTTATTGTACAAATATTTAATGACTATGTAATGAGATCAAAAGCTGGCAATAAGGTCTACATACTACAGAGCACACTTTGTCGAAAGACGTGTCATATTTACTGTTGCACGTATTATCATAACAGCACCCAAGGAAATCAAACAAATTGGTGGAAAAAACTATGAGACTATAAATCCATGGCACACCAACACCTGTCACCTCAACAACATCCTGTTTCCACAAGTAGGCCTACACAGCTCTCTAGGGCCTTGGGAATATGAGAGAGAGAGAGAGAGAGAGAGAGAGAGAGAGAGAGAGAGAGAGAGAGAGAGAGAGAGAGAGAGAGAGAGAGAGAGAGAGAGAGAGAGAGAGAGAGAGAGAGAGAGAGAGAGAGAGAGAGAGAGAGAGAGAGAGAGAGAGAGAGAGAGAGAGAGAGAGAGAGAGAGAGAGAGAGAGAGAGAGAGAGAGAGAGAGAGAGAGAGAGAGAGAGAGAGAGAGAGAGAGAGAGAGAGAGAGAGAGAGAGAGAGAGAGAGAGAGAGAGAGAGAGAGAGAGAGAGAGAGAGAGAGAGAGAGAGAGAGAGAGAGAGAGAGAGAGGAGAGAGAGAGAGAGAGAGAGAGAGAGAGAGAGAGAGAGAGAGAGAGAGAGAGAGAGAGAGAGAGAGAGAGAGAGAGAGAGAGAGAGAGAGAGAGAGAGAGAGAGAGAGAGAGAGAGAGAGAGAGAGAATGTCAGTCATGATTAAAACTGATCCCACAACAGGTGTGTTTGTAGTTATGTAGTCACTGTGTATGTATGTATGGACACACCTACTCATTCAAGGGTTTTTCTTTACTTTTACTATGTCCTACATTGTAGAATAATTGTGAAGACATCAAAACTATGAAATAACACATATGGAATCATGAAGTAACCAAAAAAGTGTTAAACAAATCTAAATATATTTTAGATTCTTCAAAGTAGCCACCCTTTGCCTTGACAGCTTTGCACACTCTTGGCATTTTCTCAAAAAGCCAGCTTCACCTGGAATGCTTTTTGATTGTCGAGGCCAGCTCATCTGATGCAGCACTCCATCACTCTCCTTCTTGGTTAACCTGTTATGCATAGGGGGCAGTATTTTCACGGCCGGATAAAAAACGTACCCGATTTAATCTGTTTATTACTCCTGCCCAGAAACTAGAATATGCATATAATTGTTTGATTTGGATAGAAAACACCCTAAAGTTTCTGAAACTGTTTGAATGGTGTCTGTGAGTATAACAGAACTCATTTGGCAGGCCAAAACCTGAGAAGATTCCAAACAGGAAGCGCTCTCTCTGACCATTTCATGGCCTTCTTGATCATCTC